>NC_090373.1:128519082-128834082 GCF_036365525.1 Heterodontus francisci
TCTGTTTTAAACATACTCAATAACTGAGCTTCCACAGCCCTTTGGGGTAGAGAATTCCAAAGATTCACAACCTCTGAGTGAAGAAATTACTCCTCATCTTTGTCCTCAGTGGCTTCTCCGTTTTTCTGAAATTGTGTTCCCTGGTTCTCGACTCCCCAACCACGGGAAACATCTGAGTTGCATCTAGCCTATCTATCTTTCAGTATTTTGTAGGTTTCAATGAGATCACCTCTCATTCTTTGAAATTCTACAGAATACAGGCCCAGCTCCCCAATCTCTCTTCATAAGACAGTCCCATCATCCCTGGAGCAGGTCTGGTGAACCTTTGTTGTACTCCCTCTATGGCAATAATATCCTTCCTAAGATAAGGGGACCAAAACTGTGCACACTACACTCCTGGTGTGGTCTAACCAAGGTTCTATACAATTGAATAAATAGAAGCAAAATACTGCAGATGCTCGAAATCTGAAATAAAACAAAAAGTGCTGGAAAATACTCAGGTCTGACAGCATCTTTGGAGAGAGAAGCAAAGTTAACGTTTCAGGTAAGTGACCTTTCTTTGCTTCTCTCCCCTCAGATGCTGCCAGACCTGCTGAGTATTTTCCAGCACTTTGTTTTTATTTCTATACAATTGAAGCAAGACTTCACTACTCATGCACTCAAATCCTCTCGCAACAAAGGCTAACATACCATTAGCCGCCTTAATTGCTTGCTGCACCTGCTTGTTAGCTTTCAGTGACTTATTGACAAGGACACCCAGGTCCCTTATTTTATTTATTTTTTTATTTAGAGATACAGCACTGAAACAGGCCCTTCGGCCCACCGAGTCTGTGCCGACCAGGAACCACCCATTTATACTAACCCTACAGTAATCCCATATTCCCTACCACCTACCTACACTAGGGGCAATTTACAATGGCCAATTTACCTATCACCTGCAAGTCTTTGGCAGTGGGAGGAAACCGGAGCACCCAGGGAAAACTCACGCGGTCACAGGGAGAACGTGCAAACTCCGCACAGACAGTACCCAGAATCGAACCCGGGTCCCTGGAGCTGTGAGGCTGCGGTGCTCACCACTGTTGTACATCTACACTTTCTAATCTCTTACCTTTTAAGAAATACTCTGCACATCTGTTCCTCATACCAAAGTGGAAAACCTCATATTTTTCCACATTATATTCCATCTGCCACGTTCTTGCCCACTCACTAAGTCTGTCCAAATCCCCTTGAAGCCACTTTGCATCTTACTCACAACACACGTTCCTACCTACTTTTGTGTCATCTGCGAACTTGGAAAAACTACATTTGGTCGCCACATCTAAATCATTGATATATATTGTGGAAACAGTGGGGGAGGGAGGAGGGGGGAATGCAGAGGGTGGGGGGGCGGGGATCAAGATCACTCCTGACAGATGGATATCTATCCAGAATACTCTGCATCGCTACATCAAGTGTGTGGGTAGAGATTGGCTACTTATGCAAGCAAAAACAATGCCAGGTATGTCATGAAGTAAGTTTTCAACATAGTGACATTTAAAGATTCTTCACAACAATGCACATTTGTTGTGTTTATTCGTAAGCTAAATTTTTAATGGCTTTTTCTTTCGAAGTTTGTTCAGCGGTCCCCTGGGCCGAGCAAAAATTATAATGCAACCCTCCGCTTGAATAGGTTGGTCAACCCTGGCCTAGGGTCTTATAAGAAGTGTCTGCTGAGATAGTGGGTCTATTGATTTTAATTTTCCAAAATTCCCTAGATTCTGGAAAGGTCCCATCAGATTGGAAATTAACAAATGTAACTGCTATTCAAGAAAGGAGGAAGACTGAAAGTAAACTGCAGGCCAGTTAGCCTAACATCTGTCATAGGGAAAATGATGGAATCTGTTATCAAGGAGGTTATAGCAGGTCATTTAGAAAATCTCAATGCAATCAGGCACAGTCAACATGGTTCTGCGAAAGGGCAATCATGTTTGACTATTGAATTCTTGAGGAAATAACAAGCAATGTGGATAAAGGGGAATCTGTGGACGTGGTATTCTTGGATTTCCAGTAGGCATTTGACAAGGTGCTACATCAAAGGTTACTAAAAAAAATTAGAGCTCATGGTGTAGGGGGGTAACATATTAGTATGGATAGATAAAAGCAAAATACTGCAGATGCTGGAAATCTGAAATAAAAACAAGAAATGCTGGAAACTCCAGTTCTGAAGAAGGGTCACTGACCTGAAATGTTAACTCTGCTTCTCTCTCCACAGATGCTGCCAGACCTGCTGAGTATTTCCAGTGTTTCTTGTTTTTATTTTATATTAGCATGGATAGAGATTGGTTAGCTAACAGAACCCAGAGGGGAGGGCAAACAAAGCAAGGGAATACACAATAAACAAGATGATATTGAGAGGGGTAGAAGAAGTGAGAGACTTGGAGTGCATGTCCACAGGTCCCTGAAGGTGGCAGGACAGGCAGATAAAGTGAAGAAACCATATGGAATGCTTTCCTTTATTGGCCGAGATATAGAATACAAAAGCAGGGATGTAATGCTGGAACTGTATAAAATGATGGTTAGGCCACAGCTGGAGTATTGCGTACAGTTCTGATCACCACATTACAGGAAAGACATAATTGCTCTGGAGAGAGCACAGAGGAGGTTTACTAGAATGTTGCCAGGGCTTGAAAGTTGCAGCTGTGAGGAAATATTGGATTGGCTAGGGTTGTTTTCCTTAGAACAGAGGAGGCTGAGGAGTGACTTAATTGAGGTGTACAGAATTATGAGGGGCCTAGATAGATACACATGAAGGACCTGTTTCCCCTAGCAGGGAGGTCACATACTGGGGATTTAAGGTGATTCGTAGAAGGATTAGAGGGGACATGAAGAAAACCTTTTTCACCCAAAGGGTGCTGGGTTTCTGTAATTCACTGCCCGGATTGGTGGTGGAGGCAGAAACACTCAATTCATTTAAAAGGTACCTGGACACGTACCGGAAGTGCTGTAACCTGCAAGGCTATGGACCTTGGGCAGCTAGTTTTTTTTAGCCAGCGCAGACACAATGGGCTGAATGGCCTCCTTCTGTGCCGTAACTCTTCCATGGTTATAGAGAGTAGGCATAAATGGGTCGTTTTCAGTTAGGCAAGCTGTAACTAGTAGAGTGCCACAGGGATCAGTGCTGGGGCCTCAACTATTTACAATCTATATTAGTGACTTGGATGAAGGGACAGAATGTGTGGTTTCTAAATTTGCTTATGACACAAAGATAGATAGGAGAGTAAGTTGTGAAGAAGACATAAGGAGTCTGTAAAGGGATATAGATAGATGAAGTGAGTGGGCAAAGATTTGTCAGGTGGAATATAATGTGGGAACGTGTGAACTTGTCCACTTTGGCCGGAAAAATAGAAAAGCAACATATTATTTAAATGGAGAGAGATTGCAGAGGGATCTGGTGCCCTAGTGCATGAAACACAAAAGGTTAGCGTGCAGGTACAGCAAGTGATTAAGAAGGCAAATGAAATGTTATTTATTGCACAGGGAATGGAATATTAAAAAGAGATGTTTTGCTACAGTTGTATAGGGCATTGGTGAGAGCACATTGTGTACAGTTTTGGTCTCCTTACTTAAAGGATATAATTGCATTGGAAGCAGTTCAGAGAAGGTTCACTCGACTGATTCCTGGGATAGAGGGTTATCTTATGAGGACAGGTTGGATATGTATTCGTTGGAGTTTAGAAAGATGAGAAGTGATCTTATTGAAACATATAAGATCCTGAGGAGGCTTGACAGGGTGGATATTGAAAGGATGTTTCCCTTTGTGGGAGAGACTAAAACTAGGGGGCACAGTTTAAAAATAAGGGGTCCCCAATTTAAGACCGAGATGAGGAGACATTTTTTTCTGAGGGTTGTGAGTCTGTGGAGCTCTGTTCCCTGGAGAGCAGTGGAGGCAGAGTCATTGAATGTTTTTAAGGCAGAGGTAGACAGATGCTTGACAAACAAGGGAGTCAAAGGGTATCGGGGATAGGCAGGAAAGTGAAGTAGAGTCCACAAACAGATCAGCCATGAACTTATAGCATGGCAGAGCAGGTTCGAGGGACTGAATGGCCTATTCCTGCTTCTAGTTCGTATGTAGAGCAGGGGAGTTTTCCCTGGTATCCTGTCCAATATTTATCCCTAAATCAAAATCACTAAAACAGATTATCTGGTCATTATCACATCGCTGTTCATAAATTGGCTGCTGCATTTCTTACTTTTTGAAGTAGACACTATTGTAATGTACTTCCTTGGCTATGAAGCACTTTGGGCCGTCCTGAGGTCATGAAAGGTGCTATAAAAATGCAAGTTTTGTTACTTTTAGAAGTAGTGCTACGTTTGTGCCCCTTGTGATCCATTCACCAAGCAGAGAAAATAAACTTTCACTGCCATTGTATATGACATAAATGCAGTTTTCCGTTAAGTTTTGTATTTGCGCCAGTTATCTTTGCATTTCATGTCATTGATGCACAGTAATGTTATCTGAATTGCAAATCATCTTTTGTGATGGATAATTTTCCATGAAATTCTATGCCCATTATGTGTTGAAGAATGAAGGAGAAAAGTATCACAAGCATATGCAGTCCAGAACATTTTAAAGGAGTGTCCTACAATAATATCTATCCCATAGTGAAACACACAAATTTTTTCTAATCTTCAACAACCAGCTTAAACTCAGTGTCCATGAAAAGTGCACAGTGCTGATCAAGGAGGGAACATCTTTCAAGCTAATATTGCCATATCAGAAGACAAGTTTCTCTGCAGTGTGAGTAGTCTGTTTTTTCTTCAGATGGGGAGGAGGGGTTGCCCCATTTAAGACAGAGATGAGGAGAAATTTTTTCTCTGAGGATCGTGAGTCTTTGGAATTCTCTTCCTCAAAAGGCGTTGGAAGCAGAGTCTTTGAATATTTTTAAGGCAGAGGTAGATAGATTCTTGATAAGCAAGAGGGTGAAAGGTTATCGAAGATAGGTGGGAATGTGGAGTAATCAGTTCAGCCATGAACTTACTGAATGGCAGAGCAGGCTCGAGGGGCTGAATGGCCTACTCCTGCTCCTAATTTGTATGCTGGTTTGTAGGTGGAGGGAAGGTTCTAGTCTTGGTCGAGGAAACCATTTATCCACCCATTCACCCACTCAGAAAATGCATCAGGTGACATTTACAGACTTTAACAAAATATTCTGATTTTAACCTGTACACTAACATATTACTAACTCTGTTTTTATTCCTTTTTGTCACAAAAATTGTATGTTCCTAGGCACCTACATTTCCATGGTGTTACGGACAGGTGGGATATGATAGGATGGTTTCCACTTTTCACCTCTCGCTGACTGAAGACACTGTGTTTTATTAGAATTGTATTTTAACCCTTGAGCGTTTTAATGATCAAAAAGCAGACAAATGACAGGTTTTCTCATAGCTTTAAAAAAAGAAATAATACTTAATACCTGAAAATATTCGCAATGTCGCCCATTCACATGCACAAGAGAAGATACAGATTAAAAGATAGCATGCATTTCAGTCTGATGGTTTAAAAAAAAAAGTTGTTGTGAAATCTTGCTCGTTTTCCCAGGAGGGAGATTTTAAAACGGTGCAGGCCTATTTTCCTTTCTCATTATTCACTGACATCAAACTGCAAAGTTTCAGGTGGACGGATGCTTTGTCGCAGACTTCTTTGGTTAAATCTCAGTCACAGTTCAATGCCAAAAAATCCTCTTACAATTTCTCAGGTAGAGAGTTTCAAGGTTACCTTTTGTCTCTGCCTCTAGATAGTTTAAAGATGGTATTCTGGCAGGGTCCTTCTTGCTGGGATAGGTCTCTCTTCCCTCTGTCTTCTGGCTTTCCACAGAAAATATCTCTTATTAAGAACTTTTCGTCAGAGATTTGGCTCCTGTCAAGTTCTCCAAGTTTCTCTACCATTGTGTTTTCATAAATGGTGTTTGGTGTGGCCATTGTTAGACAATGGGTTTGGATGTTGCTCATCTCTGCCATCTTGATAGTGTCCTGAGTTTGAGTCTGGAGTCTCTATGTCTGCAAAGTCATTGTTAGCCCAACTTGTTGAAAACCATTGACATTGAATGGATCATTTACGTTTTTAATGCTTTCTTCAACATTTGACCAGACATGACAATTTGTTCAGAGTTCCAGTAGTTACCATGTGTATTTGCAGTACAGGTCAAGAGATCACTTGACCCTCTTACTTCCATCTTGTTTTGCAGCATTTTGAGTTCAATTCATCAGTTCATTTCTCCTTGTATGAGCGTGACACAGTGAGATATTGCATTACGTACTACTTACTGTCATAGAAATTGAAAGGATGTTGCTAATTGCATGGTAAAATTGCTTCAAGGTTATCATGCTTCCAATTTTTTATCAGCATTTCTGTAATCATTCATATATCTTAAAATAAAAGATCAGATTTTTACAACTTTAACCTTGATTTTTTTTTTCATTTTTATACACAGCTCCATTTTACCTAAGTCAACGCAGCAGCTACAGGAGTGTTTGTACAGCTCCCCTTGAAACTGTCACCTACAAAGAATTAAAACAGTTGCTTAAATCAAATAAAATTGTTGTGATCGATGTTAGAGAACCCTGGGAGATCAAGGCATATGGACAGATTCCTGGATCTATAAATGTACCTTGTGAGTATATCTTTGTGGTTGTGGATACAATCCACCTCATATACTGTTTTTATAACTATTGTACTAGTGTGGGGCAACAATAAAACAAATAGGATTCTGGATAATGTTGCCAAATTGTTTGAATTCAGATTCCAGAGCTAATGCTGCAGCTATACTGTGCTCTGGCCAGGCTGTACCTGAGGTGCTGTGTACAGTTCTGATCATTGAGACAAGTGATTCATGCAGGCTCTGGAGACAGTGTGAAGGAAAGCAACAGGTGCCAAGTGTCGAACTTCTATGAGGAATAACTTGATAAGCTAGGGTTCTTCATTCTTGAGATATCTCTGAGGAGACCTCCTAGGGGTATATAAGATACATGACAGATTCATTCTAGTTATCCTAACACAATACTTTCAGAAGCGCATGAAAGCAGGAAAAGAGAGCCCACATTCAGCGTTAAGGGCAGATTGAAGGCTGACCAGATCAAATATTTCTTTTTGTGGAAGGAGATCAATAGCAAGAATAGGTTGCATCATTTAGGAAATGACGAGTAATAGGAAAATGGTAAGAGTTGGTGGTCTAGAAGAATGAGAACAAATGCTATAGTAGCCTGGTAGATTAGCAACCTAGCAATTGAGTTCACATTTGATTGTGGCAAATTGCGGAGTAGAATTCACTAAGTCTGCAATTTTCAGGGTAGCTCTGGGTTATCATAAAACCCAACTGATTCATTAGTATCCTTCAAAGGGAGTCTGCACCTATACATGTATACTGTCTGACATACATGTGTCTCCTATTGCACACTATGTGCCTTTTAAAGTGGCCATTTGTTTGGAATCATTTCAAGGCAAATTTTAGGCAATTTCAGCCTAGTTGACATTGGTAAACATGAAAAGCAGCAGACTATAGACAGATGATATTTGTGTTGCTTCATGATGTTGCAGATTGTGATGGTACACAATTCTGCCTCTGCTGATAGTCCACAGAACCTCATGGATGGTAAGGTTTGGGCTCTCAAATTTACCCTCAGCCCGTACTAATTGATACAGTGGGGTGACCTCATTGTGAAGACAAAATTTTGCATTCCCGTTGACTGTGCTGTGGTCGCTCCTACCAGTGCTCTTGTGGATAGTTATGCTTGTGATAGGAAGATTACTGAGGACAAAGACAAATAGACTACTTCATCATGTCGTTTCCCTCTTGACCTGACACTGGCAGCTGTGTCCTTCAGAGCTCAACCAGCTCAGTCAGTGGTAATATTGCAGAGCCATTTTGAATTCCCTCAGCCAGAATGCATTGTGTCTTTTCATCCCTCAGAACTTTCTGCAAGTGATGCTCAACAAGGAGAATTTGTTACTTGACTGGGTGGGCAGGGAGGGGGGTGTGGAATCGGTTGTAGTAGGTAGTAACTGTAGGGATGTTTGCTTCACCTGAAGCCCTGAGACTTCAGTGGAACTGAGTTAGTGTCTTATGGCCACTCCAACATGATTGTATAATCACTTGACCCTAGTAGGACAGGACATACCTAGAGATGGTAATGGAGATATGTAATATGTTGGCTGATAGATATGATTCTGAGAGTATGACTGCATCAGGCTGTTGCTTGACTGGTTTGTGGGGCAGTTCTCCCAACTCATGTGCCAGTCCACCGATGCTGGTGAGGAGCACTTTGCATGGTTGACTGGGCTGAGACTGCCCTAACATTCACATGCTTTTGTATTCAAGAATATCCAGTGTGGCCGCCTCCAAGTGAGTGAAGTGAGTCCTGTATTTATGATAGTTATGGCCTCCTAGTCTAGAACTG
Organism: Heterodontus francisci; assembly: GCF_036365525.1. Classification (NCBI taxonomy): domain Eukaryota; kingdom Metazoa; phylum Chordata; class Chondrichthyes; order Heterodontiformes; family Heterodontidae; genus Heterodontus; species Heterodontus francisci. The sequence goes on from NC_090373.1 coordinate 128,527,519, forward strand.
CTCAATTGTTTAATTTCATCTTGTCGTGAAAGCTAATAAGTGTTCGTGGTTTTGTAAGTTGAAGGAGCACATACTAATGAATATCCTTTCCTGGGCGTCAGTAAGTGGGCCTACATTATGCAGCTAGGTTGTTATAATGTTTTAATATGTAAATCGCTTGAAAAATATGAGTAAGTATAGACTTCGTTGTAAGTTACAATTTCAATGTGTGTCCTGTTGAAGTTTGGCTATGCATGAGAATCTATGAAAGAGCTGAGCTGTAAGATTGTGAGAAAGCTTTCTGGAACAGCTTTATAGCATTTAACCTTGGCCGATTGACCAGCTAGATGGTATTGTTTGACATTATTATCTTACATGGTTCCTTAAAGTACTCTTTTTCTCCTCCCACATCTGTCCGCTGCACAGAGCTTGGCCATCACATCCTGCTACACTTACTGTGCAGTCAACTTCTGGAGAGCCGGTCCTGCAATTGACAAAATGGGCAACGTTCCTCACACGCATCTCATGTAGCAGCATTTACAGTTTTCCAGCCATCAAACATCAAAATGTTACATTGCTCTGTCACTAGCTCAGACTGTTTTCTAGCTCCACATTGGGTTTACTTTCCCTTGCATTTTGCCTGCCACTTCTTTAACTATACAACCTTTGAAAATCCTCCCCACTCTCTTTCCCCGCCCCCCCCTATTTCCCCCCCCCCATCTCCCTCTCTTCCCTCGCTCGCCCCCCCACCCGTCTCCTTCTCTTCCCTCGCCCCCCCACCCACCCGTCTCCTTCTCTTCCCTCGCCCCCCCACCCACCCGTCTCCTCCTCTGCCCTCGCCCCGCCCGCCGCCTCCTCTGCCCTCGCCCCGCCCGCCGCCTCCTCTGCCCTCGCCCCTCTCTTTCCCCCCTATCACCTCGTCCCCTTCCCATGGCACATTCCGCTGCAATCACAGGAGGTGTAATACCTGCCCATTTACCTCCTCTCTCCTCACTATCCCAGGCCCCAAACACTCCTTTCAGGTGAAGCAGCGATTTACTTGTACTTCTTTCAATGTTGTATACTGTATTCGCTGCTCACATTGTGGTCTGCTCTACATTGGGGAGACCAAACGCAGACTGGGTGACCTCTTTGCGGAACACCTCCGCTCAGTCCACAAACAGGACCCTGAGCTTCCGGTTGCTTGCCATTTCAACACACACCCCTGCTCTCATGCTCACATCTCTGTCCTGGGCTTGCTGCAGTGTTCCAGTGAACATCAACGCAAGCTCGAGGAACAGCATCTCATTTACCGATTAGGTACGCTACAGCCTGTCGGACTGAACATGAGTTCAATAATTTCAGAGCAGGACGGGCCCCCTTTTTACTTTTATTTTTAGTTATTCTTTTTTTACATTTTTTTTGTATGTTTATTTTATTTCATCTTAGTTTGTTCAGTTTGCTTACCATCTGTTTTTTTAATTGTTTGTACTTGCTGCTGTTCAATCTTCATGTCTATTAACACCCTATCTGTACTAACGCTTTGTCTTTCAACACGCCATTAACATATTGTTTGCCTTTGCTCCATGACTACTTAGTCAGCTAATCTGTGGCCTCGTCCAATCTACACCTTCTCCTTTGTTATCTCTTGCCTCACCCCCGCTTTACTTGCTTATAACCTTTTACATTTTTATATTTGCCCGAAACTTTAACTCTGCTTCTCTCTCCACAGATGCTGCCAGACCTGCTGAGTATTTCCAACATTTCTTACAGATACTGCTCATTTGATTTATGAGGTGTATGCACACCCTTAACTGCAGTGTATTTTGTAACTGAATTTATACATTACTCCAGTTACGTGTGTAAAACTGAAACTGCTGTCATTTGTACTTTAAATTATAAAAATGTAATTTAACCTCTGAGTCACAGTAATGGTGAATGGCAAAAAATTAAATGTTCTTTTGGATTTATGACCATGCAACAAAAAAAATACTGTTGCCCTTTTACAGTCAATATCTTATCGGTGGAACTGTTTAAATATGGGTTACGCTGATTTGTTTTTCCATTTATCTTAAGTGGGGCAAGTGGAGCAAGCCTTGAAGTTGGACCCCAGCAGCTTTATGGAAACTTACAATGGGAAGATGCCATCTACATCAGACAAAATTGTCTTTTCATGTTTGGCAGGAATCAGGAGCAAAAAGGCTTTAGATGCTGCTGCATCAATGGGCTACAGTAGGTGAGTACTGGCAACATAAAACATTGTTACTGGTGTATCTACTTTATTACTTAGTTACCTGAGCAAAATTGTTGGTCAAGACTGAATCATAGCTGTGTGTTGGAAAGGGACTGGATTCATAGACTGTCACAGAACAAGAAAAAGGCTCTTTTCCTATTCTGTCTAGTCTGCCAGTATTCTGGAATTAAAAGCTAGTCTAATAATGGCCATGAAACATTGTTGATTGTTGTAAAGGACATGTCCTTTAGGGAAGGAAATCTGCTGTCCTTACCTGGTCTGGCCTTCGGGTGACTCCAGACCCACAGCAATGTGGTTGACTCTTAACTGCCCTCTGAAATGGCCTCGCAAGCAACTCAGTTGTATCTAACTGCTACGAAGTCAATAAAAAAGAATGAAACTAGACGGACCACCCGGCATCGACCTGGGCACCAGAAACGACAACGGCAAACCCAGCCCAGTTGACCCTGCAAAGTCCTCCTTACTAACATCTGGGGTATCAGTGTGGTGGTGGGTGGTGAGTAGTGATATAGGTGCAATAGATCGTGATGTGAAATCAGATTGGGTGGAAATGAGGAATAGCAAAGGGAAAAAGTCACGGGTGGGAGGCGTCTTTAGGCTCCCGAAGAGTTGCCTCACTGTAGGACGAAGTATAAATCAGGAAATAAAGGAGACGTGTAAGAAGGGTGCTACAATTGTCATGGGTGATTTTAATCTGCATATTGACTGGACAAATCAGATTGGCAGAGGTAACATGGAAGACGAATTTGTAGAGTGCATCAGGGATTGTTACTTAGAGCAATATGTTGCAGAACCTACCAGGGAACAAGCTATTTTAGATCTGGTAATGTGTAATGAAGTAGGATTAATAAGAGATATCATAGTTAAGGATCCTCTAGCAGGTAGCGATCACAACATGGTAGAATTTCAAATTCAGTTTGCAGGTGAGCAACTCTGGTCTCAAACCAATGTCCTCAACTTAAACAAGGGCAATTACAGAGTTATGAACAAAGGGGCGGCGCAGTGGTTAGCACCGCAGCCTCACAGCTCCAGCGACCCGGGTTCAATGTGGGTCCGCCTGTGCGGAGTTTGCAAGTTCTCCCTGTGACCACGTGGGTTTTTGCCGGGTGCTGCGGTTTCCTCCCACAGCCAAAGACTTGCAGGTTGATAGGTAAATTGGCCATTATAAATTGCCCCTAGTATAGGTAGGTGGTAGGGGAATATAGGGAAGGTGGGGATGTGGCAGGAATATGGGATTAGTGTAGGATTCGTATAAATGGGTGGTTGATGGTTGGCACAGACTCGGTGGACCGAAGGGCCTGTTTCAGTGCTGTATCTCTAAATAAAGAGTTGTCTAAAGTGGGCTGGGAAAATAGACTAAGGGGAAGGTCAGTGGATGAGCAGTGGCAGACATTTAACAAATATTTCATAACACTCAGTAATAATGTATCCCAGTCAAAAAGAAGAACTCGATGAGAAGGATCAATCACTGTGGTTAACATAGGCGGTCAAGGAGAGTATCCGATCAAAAACTAAGGCATAGAAAGCGGTGAAAACTAATGGTAGGCCAGAGGATTGGGAATTTTTTAGGAACCAGCAGTGGATGATTAAGAAGCTAATAAAGAGGGAGAAAATTGATTATGAAAGTAAATTGAAAAGAAATATAAAAACAAATAGCAAGAACTTCTACGGGTATATAAAAAGAATAGCTTTCTATTCTTTCTATAAAGTGAGCATGGGACCCTTGGAGGATGCGACTGGTGAATTGATAATGGAGAACAGGGAAATGGCAGATAATTTAAACCAGTATTTTGCATCGGTCTTCATGGTGGAGGACACTATAAACATCCCACAGATATCAGATAAGCAAGGAGCTAAAGGGAGGAAAGATCTTGTAACAGTCTCTATCACGAGGAGCAAAGTATTTGACAAACTAATGGGACTAAAGGCTGACTAGCCACCAGGACCTGATGACCGACATCCAAGGGTTTTAAAGGAAGTGGCTGCAGAGATAGTGGAGGCATTGGTCGAAATATTCCAGAACTTACTGGATTCCGGGAGGATCCCAGCGGATTGGAAAACTGCTAATGTGATGCCCCTGTTCAAGAAGGGAGGAAAGGCAGGAAACTATAGACCTGTCAGCCTAACATTGGTCGTTGGTAAAATGCTAGAGTCCATTATTAAGGAAGAAATAGCAGGACATATAGAAAAGCATAATGCAATCCAGCAGAGTCGTCATGGTTTTGTGAAAGGGAAATCATGTTTGACAAATTTGCCAGAGTTCTTTGAGGATATAACAAACAGAGGTGATAAAGGGGAACCGGTAGATGTAGGCTATTTAGATCATTTGTTAAGATGTCACATAAAAGATTATTGCACAAGATAGGAGCTCACGGTATTGGGGGTAATGTATTAGCATGGATTGAGGATTGGTCAACTCACAGAAGACAGAGTCGGGATTAATGGGTCTTTTTCAGGTTGGAAAGACGTAATTAGTGGAGTGCCACAAGGATCAGTCCTAGGGCCTCAATTATTTACATCTATATTAGTGACATGGAGGAGGGGGCAGAGTGTAATATATCCAGATTTGCTGCTGATACAAAAATAGGTGGAATGGCATGTTCTGATGACATAAGGAATCTGCAAGGGATATAGTGTCGATGTGAGTGGGCAAAAACTTGGCAGATGGAGTTTAATGTAGGAAAGTGAGAGGTCATGCACTTTGGTAGGAAGAATCAAAAGGCAGACTGTTATTTAAATGGAGAGAGACTCCAAAAAAGTGCAGCACAGAGGGATCTGGGTGTCTTGTGTATGAAACACAAAAAGTTAGCATGCAGATGCAGCAAGTAATTAAGAAGGCAAATGGAATTTTGACCTTTATTGCTAGGGGGTTGAAGTTTAAAAATATGGAAGCCTTGTTACAACTGCACAGGTTGTTGGTGAGGCCGCACCTGGAGTACCGTGTACAGTTTTGGTCCCCCTATTTAAGAAACAGTGTACTGGCATTGGAGGCAGTTCGAGAGATTCACTAGGCTGATTCCTGGGATGAAGGGGTTGATTATCAAGAATGGCTAAACAGGTTAGGCCTTTATTCATTAGAGTTTAGAAGAATGAGGGGTGATCTTATTGAAACCTATAAGATTCTAAGGGGGCTTGACAGGGTAGATGTTGAGAAGATGTTTCCACTAGTGGGGGAATCTCAAACTTGGGGACATAGCAACAGAATAAGGCGGCACTCATTTAAAACTGAGATGCAAAGGAATTTCTTCTCTGAGGGTAGTGAATGTCTGGAATTCTGTACCCTCTACAGAGAGTTGTGGAGGTTAGATCACTGAAAGTAATTAAAGAGGAGGTAGACAGATTTTTCAATTATCGGGGAGTTGAGGGCGATGAGGAGTTGAGGTCTGGGGCAGATCAGCCATGATCTTCTTGAATGGCAGTGCAGGCTTGAGGGGCCGAACGGCCTACTCCTATTTCTTGTGTTCTTATGTAAAGTTGGGAGAGCTGTCCCACAGACTAGTCAAGCAACAACCTGCCATAGTCATACTCAAGGAATCATACCTTACAGACAATGTCCCAGACACTGCTATCACCATCCCCGGTATGTCTTGTCCCACCCCCAGGACAGACCCAGCAGAGGTGACAGCACAGTGGTATACAGTTGGGAGGAGGTTGCCCTGGGAGTCCTCAACATCGACTCCGAACCCCATGTTCTCATGGCATCAGGTCAAACATGGACAAGGAAACCTTTTGCTGATTACCACCTACAGCCCTCCCTCAGCTGATGAATTAGTAACCCTCCATCTTGAACACCACTTGGAGGAAGCACTGAGGGTGGCAAGGGCATAGAATGTACTCTGGGTGGGGGACTTCATTGTTCATCACCAAGAGTGGCTCGGTAGCACCACAACTGACTGAGCTGGCCGAGTCCTAAAGGACATAGCTGCTAGACTGGGTATGCGGCAGGTGGTGAGGGAACTAATGAGAGGGAAAAACATACTTGACCTCGTCCTCGCCAATCTGCCTGCTGCAAATGCATCTGTCCATGACAGTATTGGTAGGAGTGACCACTGCACACTCCTGGTGGAGACGAAGTCCTGCCTTTACATTGACGATACCCTCCATCGTGTTGTGTGGTACGACCACCGTGCTAAATGGGATAGATTTCGATCAGATTTAGAAATGCAAAACTGGGCATCCATGAGGTGCTGTGGGCCGTCAGCAGCAGCAGAATTGTACTCGACCACAGTCTGTAAACTCATGGCCCAGCATATCCCCCACTCTACCATTATCATCAAGCCAGGAGACCAACCCTGGTTCAATGAAGATGGCAGCAGGGCATGCCAGGAGCAGCACCAAGCATACCTCAAAATGAGGTGTCAACCTGGTGAAGCTGCAACACAGGACTACTTGTGTGCTAAACTGCGTAAGCAATTGCGATACACAGAGCTAAGCGATCCCATAACCAACAGATCAGATCTAAGCTCTGCATTCCTGCCACACCTCGCTGTGAATAGTGGTGGACAGTTAAACAACTAACTGGAGGAGGTGGCTGCACAAATATCCCCAACCTTAATCCTGGAGGAGCCAACACATCAGTGCAAAAAATAAAGCTGAAGCATTTGCAGCGATCTTCAGCCAGAAGTGCCGAGTTGATGATCCATCTCGGCCTCCTCCTGAAGTCCCCAGCATCACAGATGTCAGACTTCAGCCAATTCGATTCACTCTGCGTGATACCAAAAAATGACTGAAGGCACTGGATACTGCAAAGGCTATGGGCCCTGACAATATTCCAGCAATTGTACTGAAGACCTGTGCTCCAGAACTTGCCGCGCCTCTAGCCAAGCTGTTCCAGTACAGCTACAACACTGGCATCTACCTGGCAATGTGGAAGATTGCCCAGGTAGGTCCTCTATACAAAAAGCAGGACAAGTCCAACCCAGCCAATTACCGCCCCCTCAGTCTACTCTCAATCATCAGTAAAGTGATGGAAGGTGTCATGGACAGTGCTGTCAATCGACACTTGCTCAGCAATAATCTGCTCAGTTTGGGTTCCGCCAAGGCCACTCAGCTCCTGACCTCATTACAGCCTTGGTTCAAGCATGGACAAAAGAGCTGAACTCGAGGTGAGGTGAGAGTGACTGCCCTTGACATCAAGGCAGCATTTGACCGAGTATGGCATCAAGGAGCCCTAGCAAAACTGGTCAATGGGAATCAGGGGGAAAACCCTCTGCTGGTTGGAGTCATAGCTAGTACAAAGGAAGATGGTTGTGGTTGTTGGGGGTCATTCATTTCAGCTCCAGGACATCACTGCAGGAGTTCCTCAGGGTAGTGTCCTAGGCCCAAACTTCTTCAGCTGCTTCATCAATGACCTTCCTTCAATCATAGGTCAGAAGCGGGGATGTTCGCTGATGATTGCACAATGTTCAGCACCATTCTTGACTCCTCAGATACTGAAGCAGTCCGTGTAGAAATGCAGCAAGACCTGGACAATATCCAGGCTTGGGCTGATGGTGGCAAGTAACATTCATACCACACAAGTGCCAGGCAATGACCATCTCCAACAAGAGAGAATCTAACCATCTCCCCCTGACATTCAGTGGCAGTACAATCGCTGAATCCCCCACTATTAACATCCTGGGGTTACCATTGACCAGAAATTGAACTGGGTAACCATATAAATACTTTGGCTTCAAGAGCAGGTCAGAGGCTAGGAATCCTGAGGCGTGTAACTCACCTCCTGACTCCCCAAAGCCTGTCCACCATCTACAAGGCACAAGTCAGGCATGTGATGGAATACTCTTCACTTGGCTGGATGGGTGCAGCTCCAACAACACTCAAGAAGCTCGACACCATCCAGGACAAAGCAGCCCGCTTGATTTGCACCCCATCCACAAACATTCACTCCCTCCACCACCGTGACACAGTGGCAGCAGTGTGTACCATCTACAGGATGTACTGCGGCAATGCACCAAGACTACTTGGACAGCACCTTACAAACCCACGACCTCTACCAACTAGAAGGACAAGGGCAGCAAATGCATGGGAACACCACCACCTGCAAGTTCCCCTCCAAGTCACACACCATCCTGTCTTGGAACTATATTGCTGTTCTTTCACTGTTACTGGGTCAAAATCCTGGACGTCTCTTCCTAACAGGACTGTGGGTGTACCTGCCTCACATGGACTATAGCGGCTCAAGAAGGCAGCTCACCACCACCTTCTCAAGGGCAATTAGGGATAGGCAATACAGGCTAGCCTAGCAGTGACACCCGCATCCCATGAATGAATAAAAAAAAAGAAAGCCACCTAGTTTAATCTCACCCTCATGATTACTCTCTATCTTGTATTGCACCTTTTTGTTTTGCAAACAGCTTTCTAATTCCCCTTTTAAAATACATTTTGGATTCCTGTTTCAAAAATGACGTGCAGCAAAGATAACATTCTAATCACTTTCAAGATTTTTTTATTCTAGCCTTCTCTTAACTCTTTGTGATTCTTAAATGTACATCCTCTTGTCACCATCTGACTGGCCAGTGGAAACAGTGTTTGCTATTTACAGTATTATAGCTCTTCAAAATGTTGATTTCTTTCGGGCCACTGAGCCTTCTCACCTCTAGTTAAAATGTTCTAACCTTTCTTCATAACTTCAACCCATAAAGCCAGATAACACCCCTTTTCCGTTTTAACGTTTCAGGTCTGTGGAACAGACATGAAATGTTAACTGTTTTTCTGTCCATGGATGCCATCTGACCAGAGAATTTCTAGCATTTTCTGCTTTTTGTTGCAGATTTCCAGCATTCACAATATTTTACTTTTGTGACACCCTTTATCCATTGTTTTGAAATTGATGTAATGATGAGCCCAAAAATGCATACAGTGCTGCAATTGCAGCCTAAGGTCTTGTACAAGTCCAACAATATCTTATTTTTGTTTTGTGTCCCTAATTTCAAAACCAAGCAGTTTGCCTTTTTATGCCGTCTCAAGTTGACCTGGCACCTTTGTTGACCTGTGTGTCTGCATACCAAGATGCCTGTACTCCATTTTAAATCTTTACTATTTAATGTGTGTTTTTTCAGTGCTTCCATAATGCAATATTTCATATTTTCTACATTGAACTGCATCAACCGCTTATTTGCCAATCCTAATCTACATGCGTCCTCTGACAGTCTTTCACAGTCCTTGTTACAGTTTCCAATGCTCTCCAGTTTGATGTCATCAAATTTTAATCTTCAATTCCTAAATCTAGATCATTTATTTAAATAGCAATTGGGAGTGGCCCCAACAGACCCCTTTGAATACCATTCACCACATCTTTCTAGTCCAAGAAAGGTCTTTTAACTCCAACTTTACTTTCTACCCACAATCAGCAGTCTACTCATGCACCTATATTTTTTTAATGCACTGTGCCATTACTTTTACGTAGAGTGTCTCTTATGTGGTATCTGATCAAATGCTTTGTGAAAGTCCATACGTCCCATCCATTTTATCTTTCCTATATTATCAGTTCAAGTAATTCTATAGGGTTGAAATGTGACTTGCCTCTTGTAAATCTGTGCCGATGTTTCTCCACATATAAGGTAGTCAAGAAGGCATACGGCATGTTTGCCTTCATCGGTCGGGGCATAGAGTATAAAAATTGGCAAGTCATGCTGCAGCTGTACAGAACTTTAGCTAGGCCACACTTAGAATATTGCGTGCAATTCTGGTCGCCACACTACCAGAAGGACGTGGAGGCTTTGGAGAGGGTACAGAGGAGGTTTACCAGGATGTTGCCTGGTCTGGAGGGCATTAGCTATGAGGAGAGGTTGGATAAACTCGGATTGTTTTCACTGGAACGACGGAGGTGGAGGGGCGACATGATAGAGGTTTACAAAGTTATGAGTGGAATGGACAGAGTGGATAGTCAGAAGCTTTTTCCCAGGGTGGAAGAGTCAGTTACCTGGGGACATAGGTTTAAGGTGCGAGGGGCAAAGTTTAGAGGGGATGTGCGAGGCAAGTTCTTTACACAGAGGGTGGTGAGTGCCTGGAACTTGCTGCCGGGGGAGGTGGTGGAAGCAGGTACAATAGTGACGTTTAAGAGGCATCTTGACAAATACATGAATAGGATGGGAATAGAGGGATATGGTCCCCGGAAGTGCAGAAGGTATTAGTTTAGGTAGGCATCAAGATCGGCGCAGGCTTGGAGGGCCGAATGGCCTGTTCCTGTGCTGTACTGTTCTTTGTACTCAGAGACTAGTTGTTTACCAACTGAAGTCAGACCAATTAGACTATGATTTCCGGGCCTATCCCTATGTCATGTTTTTTGAAGGAGGACTGAGCTACTTTCCCCTCTCCACTCCTCTGGCATAGTTTTACTTGCCAAAGAATTTTGGAAAATTATCATCTGTAAAAGTAGGGAAAATCCCAAGATATTCTATAAATATATCAATGGGAAGAGGATAACCAGGGAAAGAGTAGGATCCATTACGGACCAAGGGGGAAATCTGTGGGTGGAGCCAGAGGACATTGGTAGCGTGTTGAATGAATACTTCACATCTGTCTTCACCCAAGAGAATGAGGATGTAGATATTGAACTCGGAGAGAGAGACTGTGAGGTTATTGAGCAAATTGTCATAGGGAGTCACAAGTATTGGAGGTTTTGGCAAGCTTAAAAGTGGACATATTTCCAGGTCCGGATGATTTGTGTCCCAGGATGCTGTGGGAGGCAAGGGTGGAGATTGCAGGGGCTCTGACCCAAATCTTTAATTCCTCTCTGGCCATGGGGGAGGTGCCGGAGGACTGGAGAACAGCTAATGTGGTCCCACTATTTAAGAAAGGTTGTAGAGATAAGCCAGGGAACTACAGACCAGTGAGTCTCACGTCAGTAGTAGGGAAACTATTGGAGAAAATTCTGAAGGAGAGAATCTATCTCCACTTGGAGAGGCAAAATTTGATTAGGAATAGTCAGCATGGCTTTGTCAGAGGGAGGTCATGCCTAACAAATTTGATTGAATTTTTTGAGCATGTGACCAGGTGTGTAGATGAGGGTAGTGCAGTTGATGTAGTTTACATGAATTTCAGCAAAGCCTTTGACAAGGTCCCACATGGGAGACTTATCAAGAAAGCAATTGCAAATGGGATACAGGGTAACTTGATAAGGTGGATTCAAAATTGGCTTAGCTGTCGGAGACAGAGAGTGATGACAAACGGCTGTTTTAGTGACTGGAAGCTCCAGTGGCGTACCACAGGGATCTGTGCTGGATCCCCTATTGTTTGTCATTTATATAAACGACCTAGATGACTATGTGGGGGGTAGAATCCGTAAGTTTGCGGATGACACGAAGATTGGCCGAGTGGTTAACAGTGAGGTGGAGTGTCTTAGGTTACAGGAAGATATAGACGGGATGGTCAAATGGGCAGAAAAGTGGCAGATGGAATTTAACCCTGAAAAGTGTGAGGTGATACACTTTGGAAGGAGTAATGTGACACAGAAGTATTCAATGAATGGCCTGACACTGGGAAGTTCCGACGAACAAAGGGACCTTGACGTGTTTGTCCATAGATCTCTGAGGCAGAAGGGCAGGTTAATAGGGTGGTGAAAAAGGCATATGGGACATTTGCCTTTATCAATCAAGGCATAGATTACAAAAGCAGGGAGGTCATGTTGGAGTTGTATAGAACTTTGGTAAGGCCACAGCTGGAGTACTGTGTGCAATTCTGGTCGCCACGTTATAGGGAAGGATGTGATTGCACTGGAGGGGGTGCAGAGGCGATTCACCAGGATGTTGCCTTGGATGGAACATTTAAGCTATGAAGAGAGGTTGGATAAGCTTGGGTTGTTTTCGCTGGAGCAGAGAAGACTGAGGAGTGACCTGATCGAGGTGTACAAGATTATGAGGGGCATGGACAGGGTGGATAGAGAGCAGCTATTCCCCTTAGTTGAAGGGTCAGTTACGAGGGGACACAAGTTTAAGGTTTAAGGGGGATTTGAGGAAGAACTTTTTTACCCAGAGGGTGGTGACGGTCTGGAATGCACTGCCTGGGAGGGTGGTAGAGGCAGGTTGCCTCACATCCTTTAAAAAGTACCTGGATGAGCACTTGGCACGTCATAACATTCAAGGCTATGGGCCAAGTGCTGGCAAATGGGATTAGGTAGCCAGGTCAGGTGTCTTTAATGCATCGGTGCAGACGAGATGAGCCGAAGGACCTCTTCTGCACTGTATTATTCTGTGATTCTGAACTCTTTTGTTCTTTAGCTTTTCTCTGGCTCATCGGAGCAGCAAATCCAGGATTATTCCAAAAGGATCACAAATTAAATTCATCTGTTGCTTTAGTATATACAAGTCACCGACTAACCAGTGACCCTTTTGTAAAAAGCATCTGTGGGCTTTGATGATTGTTTAGTATTAGGGGATGTAATATGATTTCAGGAAACTTGCATTAGCTTCCCCATGTCTGAGAAATGTCCTATTTTATAAAAGCAAATAATTATTTTTAATTCAGTTCCAGAACAATTACTGTATTACAAAAGCAATTCAGTATATCAGGTGCTTTGAGAAGAATTGATGTGATACTTAAATCCAAAGATTTATCAATGACAAAAATTCATACTGTTATCACACAATGTCAGATGATAAGTGGCTAATTGTTGCTTTTTGTTTCAGAGCTCTACATTTTCCTGGTGGTTGGGAAGAATGGATGAAACATGAATTTTCTGAGAAGCAACATTGAACTGTTTTAGGAGATTCTTGCAGAAATTTTTCTCGAAAGCATACGAAGGAATAAATCTAAAGATAGAAAATAAATGATTTTTGTTGCAAAATGTTTTTGCAGGCATGTATTATTATACATAATCATTACTCAGGAATATTATATTTGCACTTTTAAATTTGAGCTTTTCTTCACTTTAGTTCAAAAGTCAATGTTTGGCTATAATATTTGGGGATTGTGAAATATTAAGGACTTTTTGAGGAATGGTTTTACAAAGCAATATATTGTTTTGTTCATTGCTCAAAGTGCTTCAAATGATGTGAATTCTCCAGCAATATTAATGGTGACATAGCTGATAAAATGACCAGTTTTACCATGAGTATTCTTTTTGAATAAGAACCTAAAGGGGCTAAATTCACTGGTATTCACTGATTCAGCAAAATCTGTACTAAAGCATTTTTAATTTGAGAATCATGATTCATAATTTAAACACAACCTGTGTAATGTAGTTGTATTCAAACTTAAAATTTTGTAAATGACATCTCTGAAAACAAGTAAAACTTTTTATTCGTTTGGAATGAATGTTCTTCCCTATTATTTAGATCTCATCATCTAACAAGCTGTTGTACTTCATATGTTAAAAGTAGTCCTGCTGCTGTCACTGCATATATAGTTTTTCTTGTAGCGTTTCGTACACATTTGATCATAGTAAAGCTGTCCCATAGTAAAGCTGTGGGCGGCACAGTGGCGCAGTGGTTAGCACCGCAGCCTCACAGCTCCAGCGACCCGGGTTCAATTCTGGGTACTGCCTGTGTGGAGTTTGCAAGTTCTCCCGGTGTCTGCGTGGGTTTCCTCCGGGTGCTCCGGTTTCTTCCCACATGCCAAAGACTTGCTGGTTGATAGGTTAATTGGCCTTTATAAATTGCCCCTAGTATAGGTAGGTGGTAGGGAAATATAGAGACAGGTGGGGATGTGGTAGTAATGTGGAATTAGTGTAGGATTAGTATAAAATGGGTGGTTGATGGTCGGCACAGACTCGGTGGGCCGAAGGGCCTGTTTCAGTGCTGTATCTCTAAACTAAACTATAACTGTTACCAAAATATGAGCTTTTATTGGCAATAATTGCATAAGGGACTATATTCAGAACTTTTTCTACCTTTTGAACCATTTGGTTTGTCACGCTTACAAAAGGAACAGTCGTGAACTAAAGTGAACTGGAGCTATTCTGAACTGCAAAAATGAACTGGTGAATTAAACTTTTTTTAAAAAGACACATTTTTCTGCAGACAAGATGGAGTAAGAAGTAAGTTGACCCCTCCTATACATTGTGACTGTTGGAGACTAAACCCATCATATCTAGACTAGTTCTGGGGATGGCATATTAAAATACTATACAGGCCATTCAATGCTAAATGGCTCCTATCTTCAAGGATTGAGTTGACAAAGACTTCACAGCCAGGGTGACTCTCGATTCAAAGCCAAGATAATAGGTGGGACTTAACACCACTTTATCAAGTTAAACCACATTCAAACCCCATTGTGTAACAATGGCCCCATGTTCAAAGACATTTTATGAGCACACCTGATCTAAACCAGATAAGGTTTTTCCTTTTTTTTAAAAAAAGGGATTTCTCTGAACGAGGGAGAAAGCCAGCCAGCAAGGCAGCAGAGAGATCCATTTAAGCCAAGAATAAGACTGTCTGTAAAATCTTTAAACTACTGCGGCAGAGACTGAAAAAGATGACCTTGAAAACTCCCATCTGAGGAATTTTAACAAGATTGTCCACTGACTTTGAGTAAACAAAGGAGTCTGCAATACTTCAGTGAACCTAGAAATGGAACACCAGGCCTGCAATGCCATTCTTAAAAATTCCTCCTGGAAAACCAAGGAGGTTTCAAAGTGAACTCTTTTTGCAACTGTTACGACTGACTGCTCCTGTCAAAGCCCCCAATCAAAATATATGATTCTGTTAGCCAATCTATGGAATGACAGGATTGAATTAACACATCATTTGAAACTTTCCTAATGAAAGAGAGACCCAGCCAAATTTTACCATCTATTAACCCCCGAATGAAGCTAACTAAGCCAGGTGTCTTTAAATCTATAAATTAACTCTAAGAATGTAGTTCTTCTAATTAAATACTATGAAGATATAAGAACATAAGAAATAGGAGCAGGAGTAGGCCATTCAGCCCCTCAATCCTGCCCCGCCATTCAATAAGATCATGGCTGATCTGTCCCAATCTACTTCTCTTTCGGGCCTGCTCTGCCTAACCCTCGACTTCCCGAAATTTCAAAAATCTATCTACCACCTCCTTAAATACCAGCCTTCACTGCTCTCTGAAAAAGACCCATTGATTCTGACTCTCTGCCTTCTGTGTGTTAGTCAATCCTCAATCCATGCCAACACATTACCCCCAGTACCCTGAGCTCCTATTTTGTGCAATAACCTTTTATGTGGCACCTTATCAAATGCCTTCTGAAAATCCAAATACACAACATCTACTGGTTCTCCTTTATCCACTCTGCTTGTTATATCCTCAAAGAACTCTTAACAAATTTGTCAAACATTATTTCCCTTTCATAAAACCATGTTGACTCTGTTTGCATTGTTTTTCTAAATGCCCTGCTATTTCTTCCTTAATAATGGACTCGAGCATTTTCCCAATGACTGATAAGCTAACTGGTCTATAGTTTCCTGCTTTCTGTCACCCTCATTTCTTGAATAGGAGTGTTACATTAGCGGTTTTCCAATCCACTGGTACCCTACCGGAATCCAGTGAGTTTTGGTATATTATGACCAATGCCTCCACTATCTCTGCAGCCACTTCTTTTAAAACTCTTGGGCGCAGGCCATCAGGTCCTGGGGACTTGTCTGCCTTTAGTCCCATCAGTTTGTCCAGCACCTTTTCCGTCATGATAGCGATTGTTACAAGTTCCTCCCTCCCATTTACACCTTCATCTATTATTATTGTTATGCTTATAGTGTCCTCCACCGTGAAGACTAATGCAAAATATTGGTTTAAATTATCTGCCATTTCCCTGCTCCTTGTTATTAATTCCCCATTCTCATCCTCTAAGGGCCCCGCACTTACTTTAGCTACTCTCTTCCTTTTAATATACCCATAGAAGCTTTTACTGTTTGTTTTTATATTTCTTGCCAATTTACTCTCATAATCAATTTTCTCCCTCTTTATTAGTTTATTAGTCATCCACTGCTGGTTTCTAAAAACTTCCCAATCCTCTGGCCTACCACTTCACTGCATTGTACGCATTTGCTTTTGATTTGATACTCTCCTTAACTTCCTTTGTTATCCACGGATGGTTCATCTGCCTCTTTGAGTCCTTCCTTCTGACCAGAATAAATGTTTGCTGAGTGTTATGAAGTGTCTGCTTAAAAGTCAGCCACTGCTCATCTATGGACTTCCCCTGTAGTCTATCTTCCCAGCCCGCTTTAGACAACTCTTTCTTCATACCTCTGAAATTGCCCTTAAGTTGAAGACTTTGAGACCCGAGTTGCTCACCCTCAAACTGAATTTGAAATTCTATCATGTTATGATCGCTTCCCCCTAAAGGATCCTTCACTATGAGATCTCTTATTAATCTTACCTCATTACACATTACCAAATCTAAAATAGCCTGTTCCCGGGTAGGTTCTGCAACATATTGCTCTAAGTAACAATCCATGAGGCACTCTACAAATGCGTCTTCCATGTTGCCCTTGCCAATTTGATTTGTCCAGTGTATATGCAGATTAAAATCACCCATGATATTCGCAGTGCCCTTCTTACACGCCTCCATTATTTCCTGATTAATATCTTATCCTACGGTGAGGGAACTCTTTGGGGGCCTATAGACCACTCCCACCCTTGATTTCTTTCCCTTGCTATTCCTTATTTCCATCCAAACTGATTCTACATCACGATCTATTACACCTATATCATTACTCACAACTGCACCAATCCCTTCCTTTAATAGCAAAGCTACCCCACCTCCTTTTCCTTTCTGCCTATTCTTCCGGAATGTTGAATATCCTTGAACATTTAGATTCCAGTCCTGGTTATCCTGCAACCACGTCTCACTGATAGAAATAAATGAACTTAATTTGATAACTATCTGTGCTGTCAGCTCATCTATCTTGTTACAAATGCTATGTGCATTCAGATAAAGAGCCTTAAGATTTGACTTTTTACCACTTTTACCTACTCCGGTTCTAATTTCTGCTGTACTCTTGTGCTTGTATTCTCTGTCCCTTCCTGTCACTCTCTGATTAATGTATGTTCCTTCACTACCTTGCATCTCTGCTCTCCCGTTACTTTTTGACTTTTTAAACTTCCTTTCAATTGAACACTCCCCCCCCACCCCCACACTATTTAGTTTAAAGCCTTATCTACAACCCTAGTTATATGATATAAACATTTAAAATAGAAAAAATTTGAGTCCTTGCAAATTTACAGTCCAATGTTGCTTTAAGTCCTCACAGGATGTTACTCGAAGTCCTCAATGTTGCTTTCCTTCTCCAGCGAATTTCAACAATTAACAAGTTGTAAACACTTTCAATAGAATCAATCTGACTTTAGCGTTTTTGAGGGATAAAAGATTGTCACAGTCTAACTTCCCTTTCTTCAATTTAAATTACCAGAGATCAGTGTTTTGGCTTGAATTTTTTATTAGAATTTTGAGAGATAATAATTAAATAGACTAAAAATCCTCTTCCTTCAGTTTAAATGGTTGAGAGCTCTTTTTCAGGTGTCCTCTCTGCCTGTTAGAACAAACTGTCTCACTAAAAGCCAGTTCAAACTGAATTGAAACAAATGTATCGCATCAGGCTCACTCCCAGTGGCTGTTTCCATGGTATCGAGAATGCATCCTTTGATTCGCAGTCTCCAAATGATCGTTTCTAAGGCAACAAAAATGCACCTTCCTATAACTCCTGAGGCTTGCTCATTCTTAAAGCAATACTGATCCCTTGCAAGCCTTAAAGGCAAACTGCATATTCCAAATAAAAACTACAGAACCATGACATCAAAGTGAACTCTTTTTGCAACAATCAAACTCAAATGTCCTCTAACCTCTATCTTTTTTTGTGTGTGCCTGTGCGCCTGGGTGAGGTTGTGAACATTTTTAGGTATTGTTTAATGTAGTTATCTTTTTAAACCTATGAGGAAACCTATCGTTGGTCCGTTTATTTGACCTTTAAAACACTCAGGGACTAAAATGCTTTTTTTACAAAAATGCTATCAGCAGTCAGTTGAGAGGTGAATAGCATAAGTCATCCACACCATCTCCCACCGTAATAGGTTTTCATCATGCTATTAGGATCTCTTTGCACCCAGTGTCACATTAAGGACCTCATTAGATGCAGCGTAATATCAGAAGAGTATCTTCCCACCATCGCAAGATTTCTTTTTATATGGTCATGTTCAGAGTGCTGATTTAAGCGTAGCCTAGGCCCAGTACTTGTTTATATTGAGACTGGATTAGGACTACCCCAATTTACTTCATTGGACTCTTACCTCTATAGGTTTTCTTATCTGTCTGCACTAAATTTGAATGTAGGTCTCCAGATTTAAAAGGATATAGTTAATCACCCACTCTTTTTACCCCTCAAAATATATGCAACACATACACCCGTTATCGGCACTTAAGCATTATAAACAGCATTTAATATCAATGTTTTATTGGCAACCACAATTTCAGTAACATTATTTTGGATATAGTATTCCTTTTATTAAACAATGTGGTTGACTCTTAAATGGCCTAGCAAACCTTTCAGTTGTACCAAACTGCTGCAGAAAAAAGTCAAAAGAATAAAACAGGACGGACCGCTTGCTATCGACCTAGGCACCGGAAACAACGGCAGTCCCTGCCCTGTCGACCCTGCAAAATCTTCCTCACGAACATATGGGGTCTGGTGCTAAAACTGGGAGAGCTGTCACACAGGCTAGTCAAGCACCAGCCTGACACAGCCATACTCACCAAATCATACCTTACAGCCAATGTCCCAGACTCCTCCATCACAATCCCTGGGTATGTTCTGTCCGACAGGCAGGACACACTAACCAGAGGGTAATGGCACAGTGATATACAGTTGGGAGAGTGTTGCCCTGGGAGTCCTCAACATTGTCTCCGGACCCCATGAAGTCTCATGCCATCAGGTCAAACCTCCTGCTGATTACTATTTACTGCCCTCCCTCAGCTGATGAATCAGTATTCCTCCATGTTGAAAACCACTTGGAAGCGGTACCGACAGTAGTAAGGGCATAAAAAGTACTCTGGGTGGAGGTATCAATGCCCATCACCAAGAGTGGCTTGGTAGCACCATTACTGACTGCGCTGGCTAAGTCCTGAAGGACATATCTGCCAGACGGGGCCTGCTGCGGGTGGTGTGAAAACCAATGAGGTAAAAACCTGCTTGACTTTACACTCAACAATCTACCTGTCGCAGATGCATCTGTCCATGACTGTATTGGTAGGAGTGACCACTACACAGTCCTTGTGAAGACGAAAACCTGACTTCACACTGAAGATACTGTCCATTGTGTTGTGTGGCATTACCCCCATGCTAAATTGGATATATTCAGAACAGATCTAGTAGCCCAAAACTGGGTATCAAAGTGTGCTGTCGGCCATCAGCAGCAGAATTGTATTCAAACACAATCTGTCATCTCATGGCCTGGCATATTCCTTACTCTACCATTATCATCAAGCCAGGGGATCAACACTGATTCAATGAGGAGTGCAGAAAGGCATGCCAGGAGCAGCACCAGGCATACCGGAAAATGAGGTGTCAACCTGGTAAAGCTACAACACAGGATTACTTGCATGCCAAACAGCGTAAGCAGCATGTGATAGACTGGGCTGAGCAATCCCGTAACCAATGGATCAGATTAAAGCTCTGCAGTCCTTCCACATCCAGTCGTGAATGGTGGCGGACAATTAAAAAACTAACTGGAGAAGGCTCCACAAATATCTCCAACCTCAATGCTGGGGGAGCCCAGAACATCAGTGCAAAAGTCAAGGCTGAAGCATTTGCAACCATCCTCAATCAGAGGTGTCTAGTGGATGATCCATCGCGGCCTCCTTCTGAGGTTCGCAGCATCACAGATGCCAGTCTTCAGCCAATTCCTGATATCCAGTGGAGTGAATCAAAGCATCTGAAGGCCCTAACAACATCCTGGCAGTTGCACTGAAGACTTGTGATCCAGAACCAGCTGCGCCCCTAGCCAAGCTGTTCCAGTACCACTACAATACCGGCATCTGCCCAACAATGTGGAAAATTGGCCAGGCATATCCTGTTCACAAAAAGCAGGACAAATCCAATCAGCCAATTACCACTGCATCAGTCTACTCTCAATCAGCAGCAAAGTAACGGAAGGTGCTATCAAGTGGCACTTACACAGCAATAAGCTGCTCACTGACATTCAGTTTGAGTTCTGCCAGGGCCACTTGGCTCCAGACCTCATTACAGCCTTGGTCCAAACATAGATAAAAGAGCTGAACTCAAGAGGTGAAGTGAGTGGTTGCCATTGACATCAAGGCAGCATTTGACCAAGTGTGGCATCAAGGAGCCCTGGCAAAATTGATGTCAATTAGAATTGGGGCAAACTCTCCACTGGTTGTAATCATACCGAGCACAAAGGAAGATGGTTGTGGTTGTTGGAGGCCAAACATCTAAGCCCCAAGACAGCACTGCAGGATTTCCTCAGGGTGCTTTTCCGAGGCCCTACCATCTTCAGCTACTTCAGCAATGAACTTCCCTCCACCATAAGGTCAGAAATGAGGATGTTCACTGATGATTGCAAAATGTTCATTACTATTCGCGATTCTTCAGATACTGAAGCAGTCTGTATCCACATGCAGCAAGACTCAGACTTGGGCTGATAAATGGCAAGTAACATTCATGCCATACAAGATAGATTGTGTCAAGTATTATGAGCTGACTTGAGTAGACCTCTTTGGCAGAAGTCAGGGATAGTTGAGGTCTGCTAGAGTTGGGGTAGGCCATTTGGAGCAAGTCAAAAATAGGTACATAAATTTAATTTTTTAATATTTGGGCTGTATTCTATGGTTACTGTTGAAATCACTAAATAATAGTTGGGGTGATTTCATTGGCTGCCTTTTACTAGTTCATTGGCAGCTTTCCTATTTAGTCAAATGAGGAAGTCAGTATTCTTCAGTTAATTTTTAATCAATATATTTAATCAGGTGCAAGTACAATATTTTCCTCTGAACCTTTGCCAGTCAGTTGATCATCTTTCAAAGTTCTGAATTGGAGACCAGAGGTTCCCGTACATCACTGTTTCCAAGTCATATAGTCTGTTTAATCACCCTGCTTGGAAAAAAAGTGTAAAATGACACTACTTCCATATACTCCATCCACAATGTAAAATTGAACAGTAATGCATTTAGTTTTTAAAAATGTTTCACTTATCACTTAGACATACCCGTACTATGCACCATACCCGAACCAAAGAGGAAGAGACAAACTGCCCTGGGGTTTTTCTAAAACTAGTATTAACTCCATAATCCCATCCTCCCTGATAGAAACTCACTTAGCACTTAAACAGCCAAGATCTGGATCATTTCAAATCGGTGTAATTTCAGGCAGAAACCTGTAATGCCAAGGCATACCATTTATGATACATAAGTCTTGGTATACAGCCCTGTAGAAAATGAATACAGTACATTAAATCTACAAAGATCCATCTGTTACAATTAAGATGCTATATTTTGAACATCTTTACATTTTTGTAAACGTCACTATCTACTGAACAGAGGTATAAAAACTCCAAATTTTAAACTATTGGAGAAATAGTTTATGAATGCTTAACTGGCATTTCTATTTATAGTCTATTCCAGTGTAGATGGTTAACAGACACATGATATGTTCGGTCACCTTGATCTCAAAAAGTTAAGTCTTTGAACTTTGTAACCAGCAGCAACGAGCTATAAGGCATCCTTAGACCAGTATTTAACTTAGCACAGATAGTCCTATTTAAAGGATATGGCATTATGGTACTACAGTGAAAACCACAGGTTTCAAGTTATTCCAAGCTATCCTAGTTTTGGCAAGTATAGCCCTGGGTTAGTCCATATTTATGATATATTCTGTACTGGGTTAAAAATTCAGTTTAAGACATTTCAAGCATATCATATTAAAACATTACATCAATGTGACAGTTGGTTTGCAGGCTTAGATAAGTGAAGGCAGTCGCAAAAACAAATCCTATTTGCCACAAACCCATAAACATTCTAGATCAGACTTGTCCACTACAACAATTCATAAGGTTCACTTTACAATTCACTTTAATAGCAAAAAGACATCTGAAAATGTGCTAAGAATTTGTCAGTAGTAAACTTTGTTGCTCTTCACAAGTGTAATGTTCTCTACTGACCTTTCATGATTGTTTCAACCACTGTACTTTCATAAAATGCTGTTTTACTCCCAGTCATGTTATTAGGATGACTCAAAGTACCAAATGTAGCAATGCCCCATCCACACAAATGCATATCACTCTCTAACAGAGACCTGATTTTTAAAAACTTGCATTTATATATTGCCTTGTATGACCCAGGATGTCCTAAAGCGCTTTACAACCAATTAAGTACTTAAGTATAATCACTGTTGTAGCCTCACAATTATATAAGTAATCTGGTACAATTATAATTTCATAAAATCAGCATTAAAAATTGATGCCACTCAAATGCTGGCAAATTTAATTCAAAAAATAATTCAAAAACAAAGGTGGGGGGGGGGGGGGGGGGGGCGGTGGAGAAGGAAACATTGTATACAGGACACAGTTTAGCCAGACATGAACAGAAAATACACAATTGTGCATATTTATGCTATACCCATGACAAGACAGTCAAAAAGCAGCCACAAAACTCACTATGGCACTGGTCCATTTTGTTTATTTTTTTTTAAAGTTCAGCCAGCTACTTTCAAGTTATTGAACAAATACAGTAGCCAAAATAAGTTTAACCTTACTAAATATGACCATTTTATATAGACCCCTGCATCTAACAAAATAGAAGTAACTCCTTTTTAAAGTTCCATTTTAAAAATGGTATTTCTTCAGATTTTAATGAAGTAAAATGAGAAAATAACAGTTTTACTCCAAAGCTTTTAAAATATGAAGGATCAATGCTTAGCATTATATCTGGAAACTTGAGTGGGAGGTATAACCTTATCCTGGTTATATAGTTAGAAATATATCTATTTCAACCTATACAAATTACATTTCATATTTATGGGAAATTAATTCCACATAACAGCTCATGTACCAAATAAACAATACTTCTAGTTTTCTTTATAAGGTATAAAGAAATATACTGTCTGGAAATTATTTTCAGGAGCTTACAAATACAATTAAGCTACTGCATCATTCCCTTGCCTACCCTAATTGCTCAGCCACTTTTTCTTGGACTTTAATTCAGAATTGAACTGGGGAATTTGCATGAATCTTATAATTTGGTGTAGATTTTATTACAACACAATTCTAAAGCATAGCTCGAGTAGGACAAGAAGTACAATGCCTCCTCTGAAACACATAACACAAGTTACAAACATAAATGATCAAAAGTTAAATGAAACTCAAGTGTTTGTTTTTGCAGCAGCAACTCTAAAAGAGTAATTTTCTTGGTTTCCGACAATAGCTTTTCTTTCTTTGAATAATTGTGATAATTCATGTCCAGTTTCTCACACCACACCCAAGTGTCTTCGCTCCACCACGCTGACTGGCAGAAAGTCTTTACGAAGTGAAAGGAATTTCCTCCTCTATCAGATAGTCAAAATCCACTTTATTTCACATCTTTTGGTACATGGAACTGCCAGTTTCTTAGGACTGGTTGTAGGTAGAATTTTGACTGCCATTAGGACCCTGTTCTCCTTCACTGTTTATGACAAAAGAAGAAAATTAAAGAGAGAAAATAAAATACCCAAAAATTAGAACATTTTTGCAAGCTATTTCTCTACTGTCTTTCTCTAAGTCTCCTCAAAACATTCAATAGCCAATAATGTCAACTGACACATTTCCAGATCTCTACAACTGCCGTTTAACCAGAAGGCTTAGGCAACTTATTCAGATATTTCTTCCATTTCATGGCAAAACATCAAACCTCCAGTTGGCAGCTGAAATTAAGAACTCAATTTCTGGGGAATCAAAGGCATTGTACTGTAATAATTCAAAACAGTTCTAGGTCCTACAATTTTGCTATTCTTTATTCAGAGTCTAATCTTGCATTTAATTATATATAATTGCTCAGGGATAGGAGCTAACAACCCCACTGCCTTGTGGGCATCTCTGGAGAGATCAAGGCTAAGGGAGTAAACCCTAACAGAAAATCTGGATTGGAACCCCAAAGGTGGTCATGTGTCACCTTTAGCATGTTTCCGGCAGTTCCTGCAGCCATACCGGTGCCAAATGTCATGCTCTGCACTCCTTTGGACCCCACCAGGAAGGCAGAGAGGGGGGTTTTGATGCTTGGGCAACTCACAACCTCTATACATCTGCCCAGGCATGCGCCATGGAGGTGTCACTCCATAGTCGCCTCACAGCGAGCAAAACAACACGGAAGGCAACAGTTAAGGGTTAGAAGTCCAGCACAATTGGCGTAGAGATTGGGCGCCACAGGTTGCCTTTGTTGGTGGGAGAGGTCATCGCATCTCACTGGACAGCTACCGCCCGCCTCAAACCGGGCAGCCCCGGGTCAGTAAGATTCTGTCTCGCCACAGTTCACCTGCTTCAATGGGTGCTTGGAGCTCAGGGCTATCGCCCGACAAATGGACTGTAACACCACACCAAACAGAACGACAAAAAAAGGAAAGAAGGTACCAGCCCTTTGTTTTGCAAACTGGAAATGTGTGTCCTGGCCTGTCGGAAGACCTTACACAAATCAATGACTCTCGGAAGACTGCCATCATTAACAAAGAGCTCAGCAGACTCAATGTGGACATTGCAGCACTTCAGGAGACACGCCTCCTTGTGAGCGGATCTCTAAGAGAGCAAGACTACACCTTCTTCTGGCAGGTTAGGGATCCTGAAGAACCAAGACAGCGTGGAGTGGGCTTCGCCATCAGAAACTCTGCTCAGCATGATACAGCTACCTTCAAATGCTCAGAATGCATACTGTCCATCCGACTGCTCACTGCCTCTGGTCCAGTACACCTACTCAGCATCTATGCTCAAACACTCTGCTCCCCACCTGAAGTTAAAAACCAGTTCTACGAGGAACTTCATAATATCATTAGTAGCATTCCCAATACTGAACATTTGTTCCTGTTGGGGGACTTTAACGCCAGGGATGGGGCCGACCTTGACTCATGGCCCTCCTGCCTTGGGCGCTATGGCATTGGAAGGATGAATGAGAATGGACAGAGACTGCTGGAGTTGTGTACCTATCACAACCTCTGCATCAACAACTCGTTCTTTCATACTAAACCCGGTCACCAGGTTTCATGGAGACACCCAAGATCATGTCATTGGCACCAGCTGGACCTCATTGTCACAAGGTGAGCCTCTATAAACAAGTGTCCAAATCACACGCAGCTTCCACCGTGTGGACTGCGACACCGACCACTCCCTGGTGTGCAGCAAAGTTAGACTCAAACCAAAGAAACTACATCAGTCCAAGCAGAAGGGCCCCCACGGATCAACACTAACAGAACTTCTTATCCACGGCTGTCACATAAGTTTCTAAATTCACTTGAAAAAGCCCTTCAAAACACTCCTACAAGGGATGCAGAGAACAAGTGGGCCCTCATCAGAGACACCATCTATGACTCAGCAATGACCACCCTATGGCAAACGTGAGAAGCAGAATGCAGACTGTTCAATCACACTTTGATGAGCTGGAACCTGTCATAGCCGCTAAGCGCATTGCACTGTTGAACTACAAGAAAGCCCCCAGCGAATTAACATCCGTAGCACTTAAAGCAGCCAGAAGCGCTGCACAAAGAACAGCCAGGCGCTGTGCAAATGACTACTGTCAACACCTATGCAGTTATATTCAGCTGGCCTCCGACACGGGAAACATCAGAGGAATGTATGATGGCATTGAGAACTTTTTGGCCAACCATCAAGAAGATCGCCCCCATCAAGTCTAAATCAGGAGGCACGATCACTGACCAACGCAAGCAAATGCACCATTGGGTGGAGCACTACCTAGAACTGTACTCCAGGGAGAATGTGGTCACTGAGACCGCCCTCAATGCAGCCCAATCTCTGCCAGTCATGGATGAGCTGGACGAACAGCCAACAAAATCGGAATTCAGTGATGCCACTGATTCTCTAGCCAGTGGAAAAGCCTCTGGAAAGGATGGCATTATCCCTGAAATAATCAAGAGTGCCAAGCCTGCTATACTCTCAGCACTCCACGAACTGCTTTGCCTGTGCTGGGATGAGGGAGCAGTACCACAGGACATGCGCGATGCCAATATCATCACCCTCTATAGGAACAAGGGTGCCTGCGGTGACTGCAACAACTACCGTGGAATCTCCTTGCTCAGCATAGTGGGGAAAGTCTTCACTCGAGTCGTTTTAAACAGACTCCAGAAGCTGGCTGAGCATGTCTACCCTGAGGCACAGTGTGGCTTCCGAGCAGAGAGATCCACCATTGACATGCTGTTCTCCCTTTGCCAGCTACAGGAGAAATGCCGTGTACAACAGATGCCCCTCTACGTTGCTTTCATAGATCTCACCAAAGCCTTTGACCTCGTCAGCAGACGTGGTCTCTTCAGACTACTAGCAAAGATCGGATGTCCACCAAAGCTACTATGTATCACCTCATTCCATGACAATATGAAAGGCACAATTCAGCATTGTGGTGCCTCATCAGACCTCTTTCCTATCCTGACTGGCGGAAACAGGGCTGTGTTCTCACACCGACACTGTTTGGGATCTTCTTCTCCCTGCTGCTCTCAAATGCGTTCAAGTCGTCAGAAGAAGGAATTTTCCTCCACACAAGATCAGATGGCAGGTTGTTCAACCTTGCCCGTCTTAGAGCGAAGACCAAAGTACGGAAGGTCCTCATCAGGGAACTCCTCTTTGCTGACGATGCTGCATTAACATCCCACACAGAAGAGTGTCTGCAGAGACTCATCGACAGGATTGCGGCTGCCTGCAACGAATTTGGCCTAACCGTCAGCCTCAAGAAAACGAACATCATGGGACAGGACGTCAGAAATGCTCCATTCATCAATATTGGTGACCATGCTCTGGAAGTGGTTCAAGAGTTCACCTACCTAGGCTCAACTATCACCAGTAACCTGTCTCTCGATGCAGACATCAACAAGCGCATGGTAAAGGCGTCCGCTGCTATGTCCAGACTGGCCAAGAGAGTGTGGGAAAATGGCGCACTGACACGGAACACAAAAGTCCGAGTGTATCAAGCCTGTGTCCTCAGTACCTTGCTCTACGGCAGCGAGGCCTGGACAACATATGTCAGCCAAGAGCGACTTCTCAATTCATTCCATCTTTGCTGCCTTCGCAGAATCCTTGGCATCAGGTGGCAGGACCGTATCTCCAACACAGAAGTCCTTGAGGCGGCCAACATCCCCAACATATACACCCTACAAGCCAGCGGCGCTTGAGATGGCTTGGCCATGTGAGCCGCATGGAAGATGGCAGGATCCCCAAGGACACATTGTACAGCGAGCTAGTCATTGGTATCAGACCCACCGGCCGTCCATGTCTCCACTTTAAAGATGTCTGCAAATGTGACATGAAGTCCTGTGACATTGACCACAAGTTGTGGGAGTCAGTTGCCAGTGATCGCCAGAGCTGGCGGACAGCCATAAAGGCAGGGCTAAAGTGTGGTGAGTCAAAGAGAATTATCAGTTGGCAGGAGAAAAGACAGAAGCGCAAGGGGAGAGCCAACTGTGTAACAGCCCCGACAACCAATGTTATCTGCAGCGCCTGTGAAAGAGTCTGTCACTCTAGAATTGGCCTTTATGGCCACTCCAGGTGCTGCTTCACAAACCACTGACCACCTCCAGGCGCTTACTCATTGTCTCTCGAGACAAGGCGGCCAAAGAGAAGAGAATCTTGTATTTAAAATCCCACTTCAGACAGCCTAACCCTCATAACTAAAATGGCCTTTATTATATACGGATGGGCCAAATGGCCTCTTTTTGTGCTGAATCATTCTACGATATACCTGTTTGGAGGTGGTTTCGGTTTTGGCATCTTGTTAAGGATTGCAGCCATTTCTTTGCGGTCATCAAAATTCTTCCATAGATCATATAGCTTTAAAATGACTCGAATTATCTCAAGGATCTGCCCACACAAACAAGAGCCAGAATGTTAAAACTAATTAAAAACTAAGTAAAGTTCCTTATGTGTTATAAATATTTCTCTCCACTTATACACTAAACAATTTAGCATACTTTAATAGAAGGTAATGTTCAACAAAGATAGATTATTCAGTGTTTTTCATTGACTGGAAATCTCTCGGTGCAGGAGTAGCTGTTACATGGGAACTGACCCCAGGGAGAAAACTAGTGAAGTGCCTCTTACTGAAAGGCTTTATCTATGCAAAGATATGGAGGTAACAATTACCAACATCAGTTTTTTAAAAAAGTGATCTGGGTCAAAGGGCTAATGCAAACAAAAAATAAATAAACTGCACTTACATTATCAGTTGCTGCCAACTCCATCTCAAATTTTGCCTCTGGCTATTGCTTCTCCAAATGACATCGCCATCCTACAAGTTTCCCCAGGCCCAGTCACCAGTGCTCCAAATTATCCCTGCAACTCCACCAACCAATTCTCCTCCATAAGCACTCCCACATTCCAACCCATACTCACAAATGCTCCTTATGCCCAAGCCAACCACCAACCGCCCCTCCATAGTATTCACTAATCCCAGACCCACCAGCTTCACTTAAGTTGCTCAAACCCTAGCTTACCCACTCCCTCCCAGACCCCTGCTCTATACCTCTCCTATCTGCAACATCCTAATTATGTGTTCCTCGAGGTAAAGTGCTAGTCTTGGCTCAGTGAAAATGCTCTTGCCTCTGACACAGAAGGCTGTGGTTTCAAACCCCATTCCAAAGACTTGAGCACATAAACTGCTACCATTCTAATGCAATACTGAGGGACTGCTACATTGTCAAGAGGTGCCATTTTTCAGTTGAGGACTTCTCAGGAGGACACAAATAATCCCACAGCACTACTTCAAGAAGAATAGGGGAGCTTTCCTAGTGCACTGGCCAACATTCATCCCTTAGCATACATTGCTAAAACAAATTGGTTCATTATCTCATTGCTATATATGGGACCTTGTTGTGTAGCCTGTCAGTGTGGAAGTCGAGTGCTATGTTTCCTTACATTACAACTGTGACTACATTATAAAATAAGTACTTGATTGAATTTTTCGAGGAGGTGACTAGATGTGTAGATGAGGGTAAAGCAGTTGATGTAGCCTACATGGACTTCAGTAAGGCTTTTGATAAGGTCCCACATGGGAGATTGGTTAAGAAGGTAAGAGACCAAGGGATCCAAGACAATTTGGCAAATTGGATCCAAAATTGGCTTAGTGGCAAGAGGCAGAGGGTGACGGTCGAGGGTTGTTTTTGAGAGTGCAAGTCTGTGACCAGTGGTGTACCACAGGGATCGGTGCTGGGACCCTTGTTGTTTGTAGTTTACATTAATGATTTAGACATGAATATAGGAAGTATGATCAGTAAGTTCAATGACACAAAAATTCGTGGTGTCGTAAATAGTGAGCAGGAAAGCCTTAGATTAAAAGACGATATAGATGGGCTGGTAAGATGGGCAGAGCAGTGGCAAATGGAATTTAATCCTGAAAAGGAGAGGGGTGATGCATTTTGGGAGGACTAACAAGGCAAGGGAATATACAAGATATGGTAGGACCCTAGGAACTACAGAGGGTCAGTGGGACCTTGGTGTACTTGTCCATAGATCACTGAAGGCAGCAGCACAGGTAAATACAGCAGATAGGAAGGCATATGGGATACTTGCATTTATTAGCCGAGGCATAGAATACAAGGGCAGGGAGTTTATGATGGAGCTGTATAAAACAATAGTTAGGCCACAGCTGGAGTACTGTGTACAGTTCTGGTCACCACACTGTTGGAAGAATGTGATTGCACTGGAAATTCACCAGGATGTTGCCTGGGCTGGAGCATTTCAGCTATAAAGAGAGACTGGATAGGCTAGGGTTGCTTTCCTTAGAGCAGAGAAGACTGAGGGGGGACCTGATTGACGTATATAAAATTATGAGGGGCATAGATAGGAAGAAACATTCTCCCTTAGTGGAAGGATCAATAACCAGGGGGCATAGATTTAAGGTAAGGGGCAGGAGGGTTAGAGGTGATTTAAGGAAAAAACTTTTTTCACCCAGAGGGTGGTTGGAATCTGGAACACACTGCCTGAAGGGGTGGTAGAGGTAGGAACCCTCACAACACTTAAGTATTTAGATGTGCACTTGAAACGCCATAGCATACAAGGCTATGAGCCATGTGCTGGAAAATGAGATTAGAACAGATAGGTGCTTGATGGCCGGCATGGACACGATGGGCCGAAGGGTCTATTTCTGTGCTGTATAACTCTCTGACTGTGAAGTGTTTTGGGACATCCCGAAGGCGAAGAATGGTGTAATAGGAACGCAAGTTCTTTCTTTAAGGTATAGTGACTCCACCAGAATGGTGATTGAAATTATAAAATTGGAGACAGCTCCAAAGAACCTTTCTGTAGTGTTTAGATATTGAACTTCCTTACCAATATCAAAGCTGCACAGTACAGTCAGACACAATTTGATCTCCGAGGTACAACTTCAGAAGAGAAACCCCCAACACAGTAACAGTAATAGGCAATTCTGCTCTTTAAGCCTGTTCCATTAGATCATGGTTGATCTATGGCTTAACTCCATCTACCTGCTTTGGTTCCTTAACCCTTAATACCCTTGTCTAAGAAAAATTAATCAATTTCAGTTTTGAAATTTCCAAATTGACCTAGCCTCAACAACATTTTGAAGAAGAGTGCTTCCTGTCATCACCCCTGAGCAACCTTGCTATAATTATGCCCCATTGTTCTGGACTCTCCCATCAGAGGAAATAGTTTCTATCTTCCCTATCATCTTAAAAACCTCAATCAGATCATCCCTTAATTTTCTATAATCAAGGGAATACATGCCTAGTCTATGCAACTATCCTCATAAACTCAGCCTTTTAGCCATGGTAGCATTCTGGTGAATCTGGGCTGCACCCCCTCCACTCAGGCCAATACATCCTTGCTGCGGCCCAGTGCTCAGATTTGAATAAAGTACTCCAGATGGGGTCAAACCAGAGCTCTCTGCAACTTCCATCCCTTTGTATTTCAGCCCTTAAGATAAAAGCAAACATTCCATTTGCCTTTTTAAACTCATTTTACTTTTAGCTTTTTGTTCACTAGCTTTTAATGATTTCTGTACTTGAACCCCTAAATCGCTGCCCATTCTGAGTTCCTAGCTTCTCACCATTTAGAAAATACTCTGCTCTGTCTTAGGTCCAAAGTGGATTACCTCAATTTCCCCACATTGAATTCCAGCTGCCAGTTTTGACAATCACTTAATTTAACAAAGTCCTTTTGCAACTTTCTGTTCCCACCTATGCTATTTACTGTTACCTAACTTAGGGCCATCAGCATTCTTAGATATACGGCTCTCTATACCTTCATCCAAGTCATTTATAAATATGGTGAAAAGCTGTGGCTCCAGTATTGATCCTTGGGGGAAATCACTAGTCACAGCCGGCCAATTTGAGTATATACCATTATCTCCACTCTCTCTCCTATCTCCAAAACAATTCCTTATGCAAGCCTCCAATTCCATGCACTCTCGTTTTTGTTACAGTCTCTTAGGTGGAACCTTGTTGAATGCCTTCTGGAAGTCCATATAAAATCACATCCATAGGCACTCCATTATCTACCAAGTTAGTTATTTGTTCAAAGAAATTCAACTAGGTTTGTTACACACAACTTAACTTTACAAATCCATCTCGGCTCTCTTTGATCAGCTGAGTCACTCTGTTCCCAATAACGCACCACCACCTTCTCAAGGGCAATTAGGATTGGGCAATAAATACTGGCCTATCCAGCGATGCCCACATCCCGCAAAAGAATAAGTTAACAAACAACAGATTCTAGTAACTTCCCCATAACTGGTATCGGACTAATAGGCCTATAAATCCCTAGTTATTTTGTTGACAGTTCTTAAATAGTGGAGTGAATGAGCAATTTTCTAATCCAAGAGACAATTCCTGAATTGAGTGTGTTTGGAAGATTATGACTGATGCATTAACAATTTCCTCACCTACTTCATTTAATACCGGAGATGGAAACCATCTAGAGATTTATCTATCTTTAACAACAGTAGTTTTTCTACTGGTATGTTTTTAAACTTATAATGAATCTAATTATTTCTCCCTGGATTTATTTTTAGTTTTCCTTATATCTCTGATATTTTGCTTTCATCCTCTACTGTGAAGACTGACACAAAGTAGCTATTTGGTCAGTCTGCCATGTCCTGATTTCCAATTACAATATCACCTGTATCTGTTTAAGGGGCCCACATTACTTTTAGTCACCCTCTCTTGTAATATATTCATAAAAATTTTTAGTGGTGTTTTTTTCTCATATTCCCTATTACCACTTTCTTTGTATCCCTTTGGTATTATTTACATCTCTCCCAGCCCTTTGTTCTTTGCCTTTGTATAAGCCCTTTCTTTTACTTTTACACTATCTCACTTCCCTTGTTGACCAAGGCTGTTCAATTACTCAAGTAGAGCTTTTGCCCTTTAGGATTCTGTAACAGGTCTTGTATTCTACCAAATACCTTTTTTGAATATTTCCTATTGTTTATTCATAATTTTATCAGTTAATAGTTCTGGCCAGTCTATTGTGGTCAAATTCTGTCTCACCCCTCCAAAGTTAGCCTAACCTAAATTTAAAACCTTGGTTTGTGACTTGACTTTTTCCCTCTCAAACCTAATAATCGAACTCTATCATATTATGGTCACTGTTAGCTCAAGCATCTTAACCAGTAAAGGGGTGGGAGGGGAAGACACACAGAAAGAAAAAATAAAAATTGCCTAAAGAAAGACTTAAAAAAAGGACAAGAATGAAGTCTAAGCTAATATTAAAAAAAAAAATCAGGTTCAGAAGGAAATACAGGAAATAATAAAATAACTGATCAAAATACAACAGAAATGATTAAAAGAAGGAAAGGGTTAAAATGTGTTAAAAACATCAGGACGTAAAGGCTGTTCCCTTACCATTTTATTGCCTATTTCGGACTCATAATTCATGATTAAATTTAAGATGGGCTGTTCTCTTTTTGGTTCAAGAACATATTGTTCCAGAAAACTGTCCCAAGTATAATCAAGAAATTCACTGCCTTTAGAACACTAACTGTTCTGGTTCTCCCATTGTGTGTGAAAATTAAAGACTGTTTTTGCAACAAGTTTCTCTAATCTCCAAGTTTATTTATCTTGCCACTTTATAGACCTCCAAATAAGAGAAAAAAAACAACTTTCACCAAAGTGATGCATTCTTTATATTCCTCAATTCTACACAGCATTTCTACTGCCTGCTCATCCTTACTGGTATCCCCTCTTTCGACTACTGTAATATCAATCCCTCATCAGTATTGCTACTCCCCCTCCTCTTCTGATTTCTCTGTCCTTTTTGATTTTATAACCTTGAAAATTTATCTCCCACTCACTATTTCATAGCCTTTCAGCTGAATTTGCACTTCTAGTTCACTTGTTTTATTTATTATGCTATTTGCATTAGTGTACAGAACTTTGAATTTGGTAATAGTCCCTGGTCTGCCTTTACGTCCTGATGTTTTTAAACACATTTTAACATCACTTTCCTTCTTTTAATCATTTCTGTTGTATTTTGATCAGTTATTTTATTATTTCCTATAATTCTTTCTGAACCTGATTTTAAAAAAAATATTAGATTAGACTTCGTTCTTGTCCTTTTTTTTTTAAATGTCTTTAGCCAATTTTTATTTTTTGTTTCTGTGCGTCTTCCCCTCTCATCCCTTTACTGGTTTAAAATGCTTGAGAGTCCTATTTATCCTTTCAGCAAAGACCTTAATCCCAGTCCAATTCAGGTGTAACCCGTCCCAGCAGTAGTTCCTTCCTGTTCCAATACTGGTGCCATTATCCCATGGAATGAGGTCCCTCTCTCCCACACGTTTATTTTCATAATCTGTTTGTCACTATGCCAATTTGTAAATGGCTTGGGGAATATTTCCCTCGAGGTCCTGCCTTTTAATTTAACTCCCATCTCTTGGTACTTCCTCAGCAGGACCTCATCACTTTTCCTCACATGGACCATGACAACTGGTTCTGCCCCACTCCCCCCCCGTTCCAAATTTCTTTCCAACCGCTCCAAGATATCTTTACCTTTGCAATAGCTAGGCAATACACTCTTCTATCATGGCTGTAGAGGATGCTATCTATCCCCCTCAATATTGAATACCCGACATCTACTAATCTACTATGTTTCTATTTTGTTCCTCCCACCTTTGAACAGCCTGCTCCTCCACATTGCCTAGGTCAGCATTGTGGCGCTCATCTGCACCGTCTCTTTCCTTATTCTCAGAGGTATCAAGTACATTGATCCCGTTGGCTAGGATCAGGTGTTCGCAAGACCTCTTCCTCTATCTCCCCTCAGCTTACTGACAGTCAACGCTCCCCTTCCTGTGCTTTCCTCGGAGGTGTGACTATACTCTGGAGTAAACTATGCAGAAATTCCTCCCCCTCCACTATGCTAAGTCTCACAAACCCACATTCCAACTTAACAACTCCAAACTGGTGTGATTCAAGGCAGAGACATATCCTACAGATGTGGTAGTTCGAGGCAGTCTTGCTGTCCACAAACTCCCACATATTACGAGTAGGCGCTTCATCTCTCACTAGTAACCCTTGATACTTTGAACAATGCAATGGGAAATTGATTACTAATTTAAAAAGATGAAAATGCAACAATTGCAATAACTGTGCAGAATATTGAAGATTAAAGAGGAAACTGCAATGGAGAAATTTGAGAAGTTTACAATAAATATCTGAACCCATAAATGAGATCACTCCTTTGAAATTTTCCTGTGCATCTTCGATAATGTATACTGGAGTTGGAGAGAGTACTTTTATTCTACTTTCCTATTGACAATAAGTGGATATCCACAATACTCTTGTGCAAGTGATCGAAGGACTAAACAATCGGTGCAATAACATAAGCTTACCTAGTAGTTATCAATACTACTTTGTAATATCTGGTTGTGTTTCATATTTTTAAACAATTCCTTCCAAAACTGCTTTGAAAATTGGAAAATTAGAAGACAATGTACGCAATCAATTTGACTGCTACACAATTGCATCACCTTCTCCATATCCACTGAGAGTTCAGCAAACCACTGCCGTGCATCTTTTTGCTGGACCACACAAGCCACGTGCAAACAAGCTGTAAAAGGAAATCAAACCAAGTTTCATTTTACTATTTGTTTACTCTTTACAAAACATTATTTTATGGGTTTTCCTTCCTATAAAAATGTATATATAAAACTGTGTGCTTGCAGCATTCTCAACATGAAACCAAACATTGAACCTAGTTGATAATTACATGTCTAAATTCCAACTGCTGTTTACGTATTCACATACTAACTTAAAAGGTTAAACCAGTATGCAAATGTGATTAGGCCACTGATTAATCATTTTGTGCAAGAGTGAGCAAGGAAAGAAAAGAGAATATTTGTGTTACCATGTGGGTCTCAGAAACAGGGCATGCATCTACCACTTTGTAAAAGAAAGCAGAAAATAGTCTACTAAATACAATGATCCTGATACATTGGAATATAGTTGAGTAAAATATTAAAACACAGATAAGTATTACCAATTTTTTAAAATCTAAGGAACTAGTAAGTACCCAAGTTAATAATGTTTTAGGATTCAGACAAGTTGGGGGACCAGCCATTTATTATACTTTGTAATATCTTGTTAATTAGAGAGCCTACATATTTGACCAGGGAATCCAGTAGTGAAATTGATCCCAAGATCATTTGAGGTTTGAAGGCCCCATCCATGTAGGCACCTCCAATACCTGATTTGAGCTTGTGGGGATTTCTATGATGGTAACATAGTGGTGTCACAACACATTGTAGTTTAGCTGATCTTTAGACTTCAAACTTAGTTCAACCTTCATACCCAGGAGGGACAACAGAAAGGAATAATTTTTTGTAAGTTTTTTTCTTCTGTGTCCCCCATAAACTTTGCGTTTTGGAACTTGAACTGCACTTTGGGTTTGAAAACAAACTACAAGCATGACGCATGACTGCACCGGATTATAAAATGTAGCAACGAACTTTCAGACTACATACTTCCCTTCAATTAAATATTCATTTAATCTCATGACCAAAAAGCTATTAATGGCTAACGCACATCAACAAAACAGTATTTTATCTCTTCCTTCTTTCCTTACACTTCTATGTAAAAAGAAATATAAATGTGTTCATCTGTTTATTACAAGCAAGTCTGAAATGCTCACTGACTTGAATATAATTTAGACTTTCAAAATCAATCGTCCTTATTTTAACACAAATATGGAGAATTTCTATTCAAAATTAACTTTCAAATATCTGAACAATTGTACTGCAAGTCAGTTATAAAATACTCAAACAATTACTTATCATGAAATGCTCGTGGTTTTATTAGTATTAAATTTGCAGGCAAGTATAAATTTATTAACCCCCGTTGAAAACATCAATTCAGAAATCCTTGAAAGAATAACAAATGTATATTTAATAATGATGACACCCAACAAACTTTGTCAAGTCCAATGACTATATACTCACCCAAGGCTATCATGAATGGAGGATACATGAGGCATAGGTCTGTCCTGTAGGTGTCATTCACTATCCTCCTGTGCAGATTAAGTCACGTAGTTTTAAAAGCTATTTTCATGAACGTAGCTACAAATATTTATAACTGATTTGACTTGTAAGCTAAGCAATGCTATTTCTAATAAGTCTTATTGCCAGAACCCAGAAGCTCATTGGCAGCAGCATATCTAAACCAAACCTAAAAAGTCAATTTCTGGTATTTGTGTTCCTGCAAGTAAATAGCAGGTATTAAAAAAAAAATCATGTTTCATTTATCTTTGGCTCAGTTGCTAGTAGTCTCACCTCCAGGACTGGCCCACATAATCTAGGGTGACACTTCAGTGCAGTACTGAGGGAGTGCTGCATTGTTAGAGATGCCATCTTTCAGACGAGGCTCTGTCTGTCTGTTCAAGTGGTCGTTAAAGAACCCATGGCACTTTTCCGAAGAAGGGCAGGGGGTTTTCTCAGCGTCCTGCCGAACAGCCAACACCACCAAATCAGATTAATTGGTCACTTATCTCGCTACTGTATGCAAATTGGCTGCCACATTTCCCCACAAAACAGTGACTGCACTTCAAATGTAATTCAATGGCTGTGAAGTGCTATGGGATATTTTGAAGACAGGGAAGGTACTATATAAATGCAAATTCTTTCTTCTTTACTCATCATTGCATTCTGGTTAGGTATGCTCATGAAAAGTAGGCAGATTGTTAATGAGCTGTTAATTATCGATATTTAACATAAAACATGCAAAATACAACTTTAAGTGAAAAAGTTCCAAGAATGTGCCCACAGCTACCATTCTTGAGCTCTACTGATCTAATGTACAAGTCTCAGATCTGGAGTCCAGCACTACTGATTGAGAATAACTCTATTCTGCAGAGCTACCAGTCACAATATTACTGTTTATATATCAAAAATAGTCCGACAATTAACGTATTAGTCGTAATGAGCTTTCAGAAGTCCTGACAATGTGGTAAGGTGCTATATAAATACAAATTCTCTTTCTGAAGAAAGCATTTTGTTGGAAGAGAAAAAGCCAGACAAAAATTCCTAGCATGTGTAAATATAAAATATTCAATAAAATCAGTAATCTTTAACAATGTAAACCATATCATAAATGCAAACTCCTTTAATCCATTACTATCATAGGTGTATAACAAGACTACTAATCACTAGAAGGTCTTACCATGCTAATGGCAGCAGCATGTCTTCCTGTCCCATATCTTGTACATACTGTAGCAATGGTCTATATGGATGGTATACTATCAGACAGCAATCCTGAAAAAGGTAAAATAGTATTAATTAGCTGACATGCGAGTCTCCAAAACTGTTTGGTGCAGTGTGTTAGCAACTCTGGGATCAGAGTTTGAATCCAAGCCAGACTGAAGAGATGGAAGTCTCCTATGTTTGTGGCTGTAAATGTTTCACTTGAAATATATATGGCAATCTCCTAGTTGGTCCAAAGCCACAGTACAAAACTATTACATAGAAATCTCACTCAGTGGGATCACAAGGATGGCGATGTCACACTGGTATTGGAGTTTGGAGAAGCAATGCAGTGTTACAGCAAACTAGAGGGGGGTTTGCTCTACATCCACAACTGACGTGAGAGTATTTGACATTGACAATGAGTACCTTAAATAGGGAAGTGATCGATATTCCAGATCTAACATCCCTTGATGAATATAAAAAGCCAAAGCACTTACCATTAACTCTAATAAATAGAATTCACATTCCAATATCTGTAAAATATTAAATAAAAGTTTCCAATTAGTAAAAGCACTTTTACGAAGTTGGAAATGTTTACTTTATTTAGATATTCTATAACTAAATGCTTTTAAATGCCTCGATGATTGCTGCCTATCTGTAGCCTATCTACCCTTCTTTCTTCCTTTGAAGATTCTCCTTCAAACCTATGTCTTTGACCATCTATCCTAATATCTCATTATGTGGTTCAATGTCAAATTTTGGGAAGCAACTTGGGACTTTTTACTCTGTGAACATCACTTTACAAATGCAAGTGTTGTTGTGCTAAGTGTGTGAGATTAATGTTTTAATCTCTAGTCAATTTGATGCATTATTCTAGCGATATACTGCATTGAAAACTTATGTTGCATCTAGTGGGGTGTGGGGGGAGTGGGTATAGAGTTCTTTGTTTGCTCTTGTTCTGTCTTGCTGCAGTGATAAAACTACCTGCAATTTCAAACTGGAAATATTTAACATTTTAACTAAAAACAGAAAATTGCTGGAAATACTTAGCAGGTCAGGCAGCATCTGTGGAGAGAGGAAAGAAGTTATTTAACAGGTATCATCAACAAGCATCTTAAAAGCCACTGTGATCAGAAATTATTCCACTCACTCTATTTATCAGGTGTCTATTTCTGGAGCAGTGATAGCAGGAATAGGTGAGAAAGTCAAACACACAGGCACATCATATTTGGACTTGTTTAGGAACACTGATAGAGGCCTGGGAGCAGGTATTACACCCGCACTCGTTAGTACAACTGTATACACCCCAGGGGGGGAACCTAAAAGAACAGAGAGAAAATAATTCACAAAATAAAGATTTTTTTAATCTTCATTTTAAGAATTATTTTGGCAATGGTAAACTGAACAAATTAAACTGGACACCAAATGGCAAACCAGAACAAGAGCAAACAAAAAACTCTACACCCGCTCCCCACAACACCCCACTAGATGCAACATAAGTTTTCAATGCCAGAGTAATGGCATCACATTGGCGAGAAATTAAAACATTAATCTCACATTTAGCACAACAACACTTGCATTTGTAAAGCGCTGTTAACAAAGTAAAAAGTCCCAAGTTGCTTCCCAAAGTTTGACATTGAACCGCATAATGAGATGTTAGGGTAGATGGGCAAAGACATAGGTTTGAAGGAGAATCTTAAAAGGAGGAAAGAAGGGTAGAGATGCAGAGAGGTTTAGGGAGAGAACTCAAGAGTTTAGAGCCTGAAAGCATGGCTGCCAATGCTGCAGCAATAAAACTGGTGCAGTTTCAAACTGGAAATATTTAACATTTTAACAAAAAGCAGAAAATGCTGCAAATACTCAGCAGGTCACGCAGCATCGATGGAGAGAGAAACAGAGGTAACGTTTCTGGTCGATCACCCTTCATCAGATCATCAGTCAGTCATTTGACCGGAAACGTTACATCAGTTTCTCTCTCCATAGATGCTGCCTGCCCTGCAGGTATTTCCAGCATTTCCTGTTTTTATTTTAGATTTCCAGCATCTGTAGTATTTTGCTTTTGTAATATTTTAACTATGCTCCAACACAGTGTTTACTTCTGTCTCTGTAATCACTTTTATAAGTATGAGTAACAGTTATTTTAATCCATCCAAACACGAATTATATTTTTAAACTGATATGCTATGAACATTTCAACAAAAGCAAAATATGGCTGATGCTGGGAATCTGAAATAAAAACAAAATACTGGAAGTATTCAGCAGGTCAGACAGCATCTGTGGGGGGGGGGGGAAAAGAGCAAGAGGGAGAGCGAGAGAGCGAGCAAAGTTAACACTTCAGGTTATCGACATTTCATCAGAACTGGAAAAAGTTGGAAATGTACCAAGATTGAAGCAAACACTGAGAAGGGGAGAGGGGAAAAAACAAAAAGTCTGTGATTGGGTGGAAGCCAGGATTGATTAAATAATACAAAGGATGATGGTGCAATGGGGTGGCAACTGGACCAGTAAAGAAACAAAAAGATGGGTCTAGGTGAGGTGTAAACAGCAACAGGAGAATCATTACCAGCCCCTACTGTCCAAAATAAATGGGAGCAGTGATTAAGAGCTGAAACTGTTGAACAAAGAACAAAGAACAGTACAGCACAGGAACAGGCCATTCGGCCCTCCAAGCCTGCGCCGATCTTGATGTCTGCCTAAGCTAAAACCTTCTGCACTTCCGGGGTCCGTATCCCTCTATTCCCATCCTATTCAGGTATTTGTCAAGATGCCTCTTAAACGTCTCTATGGTACCTACTTCCACCACCTCCCCCGGCAGCAAGTTCCAGGCACTCACCACCCTCTGTGTAAAGAACTTGCCTCGCACATCTCCTCTAAACTTTGCCCCTCTCACCTTAAACCTATGTCCCCTAGTAACTGACTCTTCCACCCTAGGAAAAAGCTTCTGACT
Source organism: Heterodontus francisci (assembly GCF_036365525.1). Lineage (NCBI taxonomy): Eukaryota > Metazoa > Chordata > Chondrichthyes > Heterodontiformes > Heterodontidae > Heterodontus > Heterodontus francisci. The sequence continues at coordinate 128,568,451 of NC_090373.1, forward strand.
ATCCACTCTGTCCATGCCGCTTATAACTTTGTAAACCTCTATCATGTCGCCCCCCTCCCCCCCCCCCCACCTCCGTCGTTCCAGTGAAAACAATCTGAGATTTTCCAACCTCTCCTCATAGCTAATGCCCTCCAGACCAGGCAACATCCTGGTAAACCTCTTCTGTACCCTCTCCAAAGCCTCCACGTCCTTCTGGTAGTGTGGCGACCAGAATTGCACGCAATATTCTAAGTGTGGCCTAACTAAAGTTCTGTACAGCTGCAGCATGACTTGCCAATTTTTATACTCTATGCCCCGAGTGATGAAGGCAAGCATGCCGTATGCCTTCTTGACTACCTTATCCACCTGCGCTGCCACTTTCAGTGACCTGTGGACCTGTACGCCCAGATCTCTCTGCCTGTCAATACTCCTAAGGGTTCTGCGATTTACTATATACTTCCCACCTGTATTAGACCTTCCAAAATGCATTACCTCACATTTGTCCGGATTAAACTCCATCTGCCATTTCTCCGTCCAAGTCTCCAACCGATCTATATCCTGCTGTATCCTCGGACAATCCTCATCACTATCTGCAACTCCACCAACCTTTGTGTCGTCCGCAAACTTACTAATCAGACCAGCTACATTTTCCTCCAAATCATTTATATATACTACAAAGAGCAAAGGTCCCAGCACTGATCCCTGCGGAACACCACTAGTCACATCCCTCCATTCAGAAAAGCACCCTTCCACTCCTACCCTCTGTCTTCTATGACTGTGACAGTTCTGTATCCATCTTGCCAGCTCACCTCTGATCCCATGTGGCTTCACCTTTTGTATCAGTCTGCCATGAGGGACCTTGTCAAAGGCTTTACTGAAGTCCATATAGATAACATCCACTGCCCTTCCTTCATCAATCATCTTCGTCACTTCCTCAAACAACTCGATCAAATTAGTGAGACACGACCTCCCCTTCACAAAACCATGCTGCCTCTCGCTAATAAGTCCATTTGTTTCCAAATGGGAGTAAATCCTGTCCCGAAGAATCCTCTCTAATAATTTCCCTACCACTGATGTAAGGCTCACCGGCCTATAATTTCCTGGATTATCCTTGCTACCCTTCTTAAACAAAGGAACAACATTGGCTATTCTCCAGTCCTCTGGGACCTCACCTGTAGCCAATGAGGTTGCAAAGATTTCTGTCAAGGCCCCAGCAATTTCTTCCCTTGCCTCCCTCAGTATTCTGGGGTAGATCCCATCAGGCCCTGGGGACTTATCTATCTTAATTAATGCTTTGCAAGACACCCAACACTTCCTCCTTTTTGATAATGAGATGACTGAGACTATCTACACTCCCTTCCCTGGGCTCATCATCCACCAAATCCTTCTCTTTGGTGAATACTGAAGCAAAGTACTCATTTAGTACCTCGCCCATTTCCTCTGGCTCCACACATAGATTCCCTTCTCTGTCCTTAAGTGGGCCAACCCTTTCCCTGGTTACCCTCTTGCTCTTTATACATGTATAAAAAGCCTTGGGATTTTCCTTAATCCTGTTTGCCAATGACTTCTCATAACCCCTTTTAGCCCTCCTGACTCCTTGCTTAAGTTCCTTCCTACTGTCTTTATAATCCTCAAGGGATTCGTCTGTTCCTAGCCTTCTAGCCCTTACGAATGTGAAGGGGAGGTCATGTCTCACTAATTTGATTGAGTTTTTTGAGGAAGTGACAAAGATGATTGATGAAGGAAGGGCAGTGGATGTTATCTATATGGACTTCAGTAAAGCCTTTGACAAGGTCCCTCATGGCAGACTGGTACAAAAGGTGAAGTCACATGGGATCAGAGCTGAGCTGGCAAGATGGATACAGAACTGGCTCTGACATAGAAGACAAAGGGTAGCAATGGAAGGGTGCTTTTCTGAATGGAGGGTTGTGACTAGTGGTGTTCCGCAGGGATCAGTGCTGGGACCTTTGCTCTTTGTAGTATATATAAATGATTTGGAGGAAAATGTAGCTGGTCTGATTAGTAAGTTTGCGGACGACACAAAGGTTGGTGGAATTGCAGATAGTGATGAGGATTGTCCGAGGATACAGCAGGATATAGATCGGTTGGAGACTTGGGCGGAGAAATGGCAAATGGAGTTTAATCCGGACAAATGTGAAGTAATGCATTTTGGAAGGTCTAATACAGGTGGGAAGTATACAGTAATTCGCAGAACCTTTAGGAGTATTGACAGGCAGAGAGATCTGGGCGTACAGGTCCACAGGTCACTGCAAGTGGCAACACAGGTAGATAAGGTAGTCAAGAAGGCATACGGCATGCTTGCCTTCATCGGTCGGGGCATAGAGTATAAAAATTGGCAAGTCATGCTGCAGCTGTACAGAACTTTAGTTAGGCCACACTTAGAATATTGCGTGCAATTCTGGTCGCCACACTACCAAAAGGAAGTGGAGGCTTTGGAAAGGGTACAGAAGAGGTTTACCAGGATGTTGCCTGGTCTGGAGGGCATTAGCTATGAGGAGAGGTTGGATAAACTCGGATTGTTTTCACTGGAACGACGGAGGTGGAGGGGCGACATGATAGAGGTTTACAAAGTTATGAGCGGCATGGACAGAGTGGATAGTCAGAAGCTTTTTCCCAGGGTGGAATAGTCAGTTACTAGGGGAAATAGGTTTAAGGTGAGAGGGGCCAAGTTTAGAGGAGATGTGCGAGGCAAGTTCTAGACATAGAGGGTGGTGAGTGCCTGGAACTTGCTGCCGGGGGAGATGGTGGAAGCAGGTACGATAATGACGTTTAAGAGGCATCTTGACAAATACATGAATAGGATGGGAATAGAGGGATACGGTCCCCGGAAGGTGAGAAGGTTCTAGTTTAGGCAGGCATCAAGATCGGCGCAGGCTTGGAGGGCCGAATGGCCTGTTCCTGTGCTGTACTGTTCTTTGTTATTACAACAGTGTTGGAGACAAAGGACAGCAAAGTCAGTGAGACTTGGATGAATTAAAATGGCAGATGACTGAAAGCTCCGGGTCACGCTTACGGACTGAATGGAAGCGTTCAAATTGATCACCCAGTCTCCGTTTGGTCGCTCCAATGTAGAGAAGGCCACATCGTGACATGCGAACACAGTATACTAAATTGAAAGTACAAGTAAATCGCTGTTTCACCTGGAAGGAGAGTTTGGGCCATGGATGGTGGAAGGGAGGAAGTTAAAGAGCAAGCATTGCATCTCCTGTGCTTGCATGGAAAAATGCAGAGGGAAGGGGAGCGGGTGTTGCTGGTGACTGAAGAGTGGATCAGGATGTCGCAAAGGGAACGGTCGCTTTGAAATGCCGAACATAGGAAACAGGCTATTTGACCCCTCGTGCCTTTCAACTAGATCATGGCTGATCTTCTACCTCAACGCCACTATCCACATATCCCTTGAAAGCTTTAATACCTAGAAATCTATCAATCTCTGTCTTAAACATACTCAATGATTGAGCCTCCAGAGCCCTCTGGGATCGAGAATTCCAAAGATTCACCACCCTCTGAGTGAAGAAAGTCCTCCTCATCTTTGCCCTAAATGGCCTACTTCTTATTCTGAGACTGTGTCCCCTGGTTTTAGACCCCCAGCTAGGGGAAACATCCTTCGTGCATCAACCCTGTCGAGCCCTGTAAGAATTTTGTATGCTTCAATGAGATTACCTGATCAACGAGGTCACCAATGAGAAAGGGGAGGGTAAGATGTATTTAGTGGTGGCATCGGTTGGAGGTGGCAGAAATGGTGGTGGATGATCCATTAAACATGTGGCCTGATGGGCTGGATGGCAAGGACAAGAGAACCCTATTGTGGTTCTGGGAGAGAAGGGAAGGGGTGAGAGTGTAAGTGTGGGAAATGGAATGCACAATGTTGAGAGCCCCATCAACCATGGTGGAGGGAAATCCTCAGCTGAGCAAAAAGGATAAGATCTCAGAAGCATGGTTGAGGGTCCTGTCAACCGTGGTGGAAGAACTGAGGAAAAAGGAAGACATATTGGAAGCACTGGTGCGGGAGATGGTATCATCAGAACAGATGCAACAGAGATTGAGAAACTGGGAGAAAAGAAAATAGAGTCCTTACAGGGAACAGGGTGGGAGGAAATGGAATCATGGTGCCAATGGGCATATAGTAGATATTGGTTGATAGCCTATGCCCAGAAATGGAGATAGGGAAGCTGAAGGGAAGGGAAGAGTTGAATAGACCAGGTGAAGGAGAGCAGAATTTGGGGGGGGGGGGGGGGGGGGTGGAAATTGGAAGCAAAGTTGCTGAAATTGTCCAGTTCCCGGCAACAGTGGGAAACAGCACTGACTCATTCATCAATATGTTGGATAAAAAAGGTGAGGGATGGGAGCCAAGTAGAACTGGAACAAAGAATATTCTACGTACCCCATGAAAAGGCAGGCATAGCTAGGACCCGTTCAAGTTCCCATAGTAACATTGTAATAAAAGTTTCATTTTATTTGGAGATAGTGAGTAGAATCAGAGGAGAAATTGTTCAATACAAGAACAAGTACAGTCAGGTCAAAGATGATGGTGTTGGATGGGAACTGGTTGGGTCTCCATTCAGGGAAGAAGTGGAGGATCAGCAGACCATCCTGGTGAGGAATGGAACTGTAGAGAGATTGGACATACACAGTTAAGACGGGGCCAGGAAACTGGAAACTATTAAAGTGGCAGAGGCATGAAAGAGTCATGTATCTAGATGGGAAGAGACTGGACAAGGGGAGAGAAAGAATCGAGATAGGAAAAAATAAGTTCCGTTGAACAAGATCAGGCTGAAATGATGGATCTACCAGGGCAGTCCTGTGGATCTTGGGAAGAAGAAAGAAGTGTAATCCGCTGGATTGGGGGACCATGAGTTTGGAGACCATGAAGCAAAGATCTCCAAAGGAGATGAGGTCAGTGACAGTCCTGGAAACAACGGCATGATGTTCAGTGGACGGGTAATAGTCCAGGGGGAGGTAGGAAGAAGTGTCAAAGTTATTGTTCAGCTTCTGCAAGATAGAGGTCCACGCGCCAAACAACAACCCTGGTCAGTAGTTTAAATGACAATTTAAGGACTGAAGCCGAGAGGACCAATTGCTGCAAGTTCAAAAGGGAGGTAGGTTAGAGTGAGTGAACAGACTGGAAAAATTGAGGTGGCTGAGGTCACACCAGCAGCACCCAATGAAAAGATCTAGAAAGGGTAAGAGGCCAGAGGGAGCAGCCCAGGCGGAACAAGAACTTTGGAGACCGGAGAAAGGATCGCTGTGAAAGAGGAAGACTCTGGGCAAAAGAAGTGGGCATGAAGGTGAAGACTATGGAAGAGCAGCCCAGCGTTGTACCAAGTGCAAAGTAATGGAGGTGGTGATGTAGGACGATAAAGCGGAGGCCTTTGCTGTGGACTGATTGTTTGGGGTGATGAGGGCGGGGGAGGTGTTGGTGGTGGTGGTGTGGAAGGTCAGAGGGGATAGTGAAAACACGGCAACGGGTGACATTGGAAGGAAGGACGGGGTCAGAGGAAAGTAAGGGTGGAGATGGAGCTGGAGGGGTGTTGGTATCCAAGAGTTATTGAAGCTTATGATCCTTGATAACCGAAAAGAAAAGGAAAAAGAGCTTTTGTTAAAGCACCAGGTGAAGCAGAAGATGAAATGGAACTGCAGACCAGAACAACTCTGAAATAGATTGAGTTGGTGCTGCTGGAACATTTACCTTTACATTTACTATTGGAAGTGAACTGCTATAAGAATGGAATAGTTTTTTTTAAAAAAACAACCAACTGAATAAAAAACAAAATGAGCAATATTGGGCAAGGTTTCCCTTAAAGGCAAAAAGAATTTTAAAGTTTGAAGATACAATTTTGAATGTAACGTTAAGGTTGACAATATATTCTAAATGTAGTTGTAGAAATAGAGAAAACTGAATGCTGAAATTTGTGGTGATGAAATGTCTGTAGAACTTGGGCATGTCACATGATTACACAAGTGCCTCAGATAGGAATTCATGATTTAACAAATACATCTGAAATATGCAAGGGTGCCCAACCTCAAATTCTCCATCCTGTTAATATAATTATTTCCACTGTCTCTCCTGTGAAGCATGAAAAGCATGTAACAACCTCCTGCAATATTGTGGGCATGTTGAAACCCACCCAAAATGAATCACCACTTCAATGGTCAGCCAAAGCGAAGGGAATACAGATAAAAGTAAAGCATTGAGAAAATCACCCCATTTGGGCAAGTATCACTGAAATGACCAAGGATATAATGAGAAATTAATTTCATTAAAAAGAGGAAATAAACTTTGATACTTACATGATTCATTCTGTAGGGAAATTCCTTAGGAAATGCATAAGAAAACCTGGTTTTCACTACATTGTAAAGGAAAGATGACAAATTTAAAATTAAAAAACAAAGCTCAGGTCCAGCAGATTTATATGAATATATGCTGTATACATGTTCTCTTTAGTTTTTCTCCATTCACAAATGACAACGTTTGAAGTAGACACCCAGGAATCTAAATTTTACACCATGAGTAACATGAAATTATGCTTTACAGAAAACATAAAAAGCCTTCAGCATTCCATACACAATTTTTCCTCTACCAGCTCGAAATTACCAGCTTAGTTGACTGCAACCAGAGCTAAGATGCGAAAGCTTGAAATATTTTGGTGCTGCAATCAACATAGATGGATCAAAAAAACTAATACATGCTAATAACTTGAAATATATACATTTTTATAAAAACAATTCCAAAATAACAGCCACAACTACTTTATCACTAGTGTTACAACCGAGGCGGGAGGAGTGCACTGTTAATTCAGTCCCACTTCTCCACAAATAACAGATCAATAAATTTTCCCCAGAAACTGCCAATTAAATACTCTATTTGTCCCCAGAATAAAGCACACCAACCAGATTTCTTTAATAAACAACAAGATTATCCGTTTATTATAAAACCAAGTCTTAACCAATAATGAAGTAAATATATACGCGAATTGAAATATTAAAGCCCCATATTTTTATATATATCCTAGCCCTCATGCACATACATCCAAAAGATGGTTAACTGGAAAAAAAGGGATTTTTGTTTACAGCTGTTTCAAAGGAATAAAAAAAAAACTTAGACTGCAATGATCTGGAAGGAAGTTCTTTGGTTTGGCGAGGTATCCCAAAGCTGAATAGTTGGCTGCCTCTAGGAATTTTTCCAGGCGAGGTTGATGAACAGTCTATTTGAGTAGATATTTGAAGAAATTCAATTGCAAAAGCTTCACATAGGTATTCCATCAGGTGTGTAGCAAAAGGTGTCAGTTCTCTCACATATTTGATGCAAAAGTCCTTTTTTTAAAAAAAGATGCAAGGTTTCTGCAAGCATTCAGGATGTCTTCAAAATTACAGGAGGCAAGAGTACCACTTCATACAAGCTTTTGCTTTTCCAGAGCAGAGATTCTTTAAAGAGAGATAATAACTCTCTGTTCTTTTAGTTTAGTTTAGAGATACAGCACTGAAACAGGCCCTTCGGCCCACCGAGTCTGTGCCGACCATCAACCACCCATTTATATTAATGCTACACTAATCCCATATTCCTACCACATCCCCACCTGTCCCTATATTTCCCTACCACCTACCTACACTAGGGGCAATTGCTAATGGCCAATTTACCTATCAACCTGCAAGTCTTTGGCACGTGGGAGGAAAGCAGAGCACCCAGAGGAAACCCACGCAAACACAGGGAGAACTTGCAAACTCCACACAGGCAGTACCCAGAATTGAACCCGGGTCACTGGAGCTGTGAGGCTGCAGTGCTAACCACTGCGCCACCCAACTCCTGAACTCCTGGCAGGTCCATCTCAAATTCCAACTGCCTGCTTTAGTCCAAACCCAACTGGCTTTTAAAGTTCAAAATGAAACTACTTTTCCAAGCAAGTCTCATGCTAAGTCATAAATTCTCTCATGTGACAACAGAGAGTAGCTCTTAGGTCAAACCACCCCCCCTCCCCTCCCCTCCCCCCGGCTGGTTTGCTTGAAATCACCTGGTTTCCAGTATTTGTTTACTAGTCAAAACCAGGAACCTCTTACTGACCTTGCTTTTTTTTGAAAAGCATCCATAAAGTTCAGCTATCTCCAGATGTTTCAATGTCCATGAAATTTTTTTCAGATTTAAAAAAAGATTCCCAAGTTTAAAAAAAAAGGAACTCTTGTATTTTTAAACTGTCAGTAGCTAGTGTTACATCAAGCATCTGTGCATGCTCTCAACATGAGTGGCCTCAAAAATTCCCAGCAGCAGACAAATCTCCATATACTAGCCAATTCAAAGCTGATTCACAAACCATGTACAACCTGTAACAAAATTAGCCAAGGATCTAAATAAGTAAAACCAAACAAACTTCCAAAAAGCTGAAAGGAACTCACATTCATTAAACCATACTCTCAGAAAGTACTAATAACAAGTACTGTGATGACAATAGGCCCTAAGCACAAATATGCAGTAGAGAGTTTAACGATTTGCCTCATGAAATGCAAGTCCCTTTTGAAATTTTATCTGTGCCAAAGACAATCTGAACAAAGATGTATATGAAACCATTGACCACCATATTTATTCCATTTGTGAATAAGCCTCTACAGCTCATTCGTGATTACTGGATACAAGTTATGCAATTTTCTTCACACATGCAATAAACAAAATTCAACAAGAATTCACATACTGTATAGGAACATGAGAAGGCCGTTTAACCCCTCGAGCCTGCTCTGCTATTGAGATCATGGCTAATCTGCAACTGAACTCTATAAACCTGTCTTTGCCCATTTTCATTAATAACTTTGGTTAACAAAAATCTATCAATCTCAGTTTTAAATGTAACAATTGATCTCGCATCAATTGCTGTTTGTAGAAGAGTTCCAAACTTCTGCCACCCTTTGCATATAGAAGTGTGTCCTAACTTCACACCCGAAAGGTCTGACTCTACTTTTTAGACTGTGTCCCCTAGTCCTCAACCCTCCAACCAGCAGAATAGTTTATATTTACCCTGTTTCCCTCAATATCTTGAAACCTTCAATCAAATCACCCCTTCACCTTCTAATTTACAGGGAATGCAGTGTTAGTTTGTCTAATCGCTCCTTGTAACTTAACCCTTGAAGTCCAGGTATCATTCTGATAAATCTACATTGCACTCCCTCCAAGGCCCATATATCCTTCCTAAGCTGTGATGCCCAGAACTGCTCACAATAGTGCAGGTGTGGTCGAATCAGGGCTTTGTATAGCTGAAGCATGACCTGTACCCTCTTATATTCTAGCCTTCTAGGTAGAAAGGCCAGCATTCCAATGGCCTTTTTGATTATATTCTGTATCTGTTCATGACATTTTAATGATCCATATAAACGGACCCCCATTATTTCTACCTTTTCACCATTTAGAAAGAATTCTGTTCTATCCTCTTTAGGTCTAAAGTGGATGACCTCACATTTATCTACAATGAAATCCACTTGCCATGATTTTGCCCATTCACTCAATCTATCTTCTACAAATCTTGTTATTAACTGTATGATTATGAAATCAGAATTTTTAGTCCAAATTGAGATTGTTAACAAAAAAAACCTTTCTACTCACACACTGAAGTTGAAGCTGAAATCAACCGTGTGTTTGAGACAACACCAAATTCCTAAAAACAAGATTAGAACAGAGAGTTATGTCAAATAACACATAACAGAGATAGCAATAAATTCAATTGGATGCTTTAATTTAACTTCAGAACTTTAAAAATTAGGGTTGCAAGCATATATAGTGTGAAGGAAACCACACCTGCCAAACGGAAACATATTAATTTCATCATATGGAACACTAATTACTGGACATTGAATATAACCTGTTTAAAAAGACCACAGTGCTGTATGGCTGAAAACATGGCTGCATGTTTGCATTCTGAAAGACAATTGCATAGAGAGACAATGGGAGTGTTCCCTGATCCAATTAGCCAGATGGGTTTTGTCAATAGTGATGATCTGTGTAAGAGCCAGCACAACATCCATCCATCCATCCACCCACCCCCTACCCCTCCATGTGCCTAGGAAGCTTTGAAGAATCAAAAATCCTCGCAGGTGATGTTGTTTCAAACAAAGAGCTGGTCACATGACAAACCTGCTGGCCAACCTGGGAATTGATTGAATTGTGCCTCACAGAAAAGTTTGGTGCAGACTGCAATTTTGAAGACCAAAGAGAAGCAAAGTCTCTCTCTCTCTCTCACATGCAAAAGTTCCAGGGACCAAGGAAGCAACTTAAGCCTCAAGACAGAAGACCCCTGCAGCCTTCCGGTACCAGCAGAACAAGTTTGAAAGTGTGCACTGGGCCCCAACGAGAACTGCATGACTTAACGTCAATCAAAGACTTCACAGCAAAACCAAAAACAGTAACTGAATTCCATCTATTACTTCAAACCTCCCCCTTTAATTCTTTCTCCTCCTCTGTATCTGTATGTGTGTTTATCGCGTTTGCATGCAAGCGTGATTGTGTCGCATATTTTTGGCAGTTTTAACTGAGTTAGAGTGTTAAGGTTAATACACTTACACCTTTCTTGTTTAAACCTGAGAAAGTCTGTCTGATTGATTCCTTTACAATTAGAGAGCAGTGAGCAAGGACTCTGAGGACTCAATTCCTCAGCAAATAATTAGCTGGACACTCAGTCCACATCTAGGGCAACACACTAAGAATTTCTTCGGCTGGGGAGGGGGGTTGCGGGTGGACAGTGGGGGTCCCACGTGGCCAGGGCAACTTTGGCAGATCACCAGAAATCCCGTTTGTTAATCTATCCAGGATTTCCAGTGATCTTCCAAGGCAACCAATCAAAAGAACTCCAGAGGAAATTCCTGAATATCTTTTTATGTCCTATGATTCTCAAAATAGATTCCTCCAATACCACTGCAAACAATCTGAGATGCACTTCTTTGCAAGAATTCTTTTACTTGGTGACAATGCATTAGATAAGCACTTATGATGAACAATTTTTTTTAATTACTGGAGGTAAGCTAGGTCTGCTCTTCAGTTGTGAAGCCTATTTTGAGTTCAGTCACGTTGTTGAAAACACCATTTTCGGACATCTTTGAATATTTTTAGGGCTCCATTAGGTCACTTGTCCTACAAAGGAATAGAACTGCTACCCCAAAAACACAATAAGAATGCATTAATTTCACCTCAAGGTTCAGAATTATTAGAAACCACTTCAGTGCCATCTCAAAGTTTACATCATCATTCAAAACCCTCCACAAATTAGTGCCTTGTAATCACTCCAGGGTCATCAATTCTTCCCCATGAATTTCCTAAAAAAGATTGTAAATTCATAATCTGTTCGAACAATACTGCATCTCAATAAAATCCTCACTCGAACTAGTAACTCAGGTGGTGAGGTTCCACTATCTGAATATCTATAATTAGAAACTAGATCACCAATAACAAATATTATTTAAAAATACCTCTACTTTTGATGCTAAAAATACACAAGTTGGAGCCATCAGTACTGGATCTATACTCTTCAGTGAGTATCTGAAATGGTAGAAAGAAGGTCTCATTAACAGTTCACTCACTATAACAGAGTAAAAAATATTTCTCCAAGTTTTAATGGCATTGATAAACCCAGCTGCAATATTATGTCTAATTCTGAGCGCCAGATTTTAGGAAGAACATGAAGGCTCTGGAGAGGGTACAGAAGAGATTTACCAGAATGGTTCTAGGGATGAGGGATTACAGTTAAATGGAGAAACTGGGCTTGTTTATCTTCGAGCAGAGAAGGCCAAGAGGAGAATTGATCATGATTTTAAACATCTCTAAGCGTTTAAATAGAATAAAGAGTAACTATTTCCTATGGCTAAAGGGTTGATAAACAGAGGGCACAGATTTATGATGATTGACAAAAGAACCAAAGGCGACATGAGGAAAACATTTTTACACAACAGGTGGTTAGGATTTGGATTGCAATGCCTGCTGGGGAGATGGAAATAGATTCAACAGTAGCTTTCCAAAAGGAATTGGGTAAATACTTAAAGGAGAAAAAAAGTTACAGGAATATGGGGTAAGAGCAGGGTAGTGCGATTAACTGGATCACTCTTCCAAAAGGTTGGTGCAGACTTGATGGATGGAATGGCCTCCTTCTGTGAGGAGAACACATGATCAGGAGCAAATACAGTATTCTAAATTGAAAATACAAGTAAGTAGCTGTTTCACCTGGAAGGAGCGTTTGGGATCCTAGATGGTGTGACGGGAGGAGAAAGGCAGATGTTGCTTCTCCTTTGCTTGCATGGGAAGGTGCCAAGGGAAGCAGAAGGGTTGTTGGGGCGACTGAGGAGTGGATTAAGGTGTGGTGGAGGGATTTTTCTTTTCTTTTTATTCATTCATGGGATGTGGGCATTGCTGGCTAGGCCACCATTTATTACCCATCCCCAAGTGCCCTTGAGAAGGTGGTGGTGACCTGCCTTCTTGAACAGCTGCAGTTCATGTGGGGTGGGTACATTCACAGTGCTGTTAGGAAGGGAGGTCCAGGACCTCGACCCAGTGACAGAAGGAACGGTGATATAGTTCCAAGTCAGGATGGCGTGTGGCTTGCAGGTGGTGGTGTTCCCATGCATCAGCTACCCTTGTCCTTCGAGGTGGTAGAGATCATGGGTTTGGAAGGTGCTGTCGAAGGAGCCTTGGTGTATTGCTGCAGTGCATCTTGTAGATGGTACACACTGCTGCCACTGTGCGTCGGTGGTGGAGGGAGTGAATATTTGTGGATGGTGTGCCAATCAAGCAGGCTGCTTTGTCCTGGATGGTGTCAAGCTTCTTGAGTGTTGTTGGAGCCGCACCATTCCAGGCAAGTGGAGAGTATTCAATCACACTCCTGACTTATGCCTTGTAGATGGTGGACAGGTTTTGGGGAGTCAGGGGGTGAATTACTCGCTGCAGGATTTCTAGCCTCTGATCTGCTCTTGTAGCCATGGTATTTATATGGCTACTCCAGTTCAGTTTCTGGTCAATGGTAACCCGCAGGACATTGATAATACGGGATTCAGCGATCGTAATGCCATTGAAGGTCAAGGGGAGATGATTGACCATCTCCAACAAGAGAGAATCTTTGTCTGGCATTAAGTGGCAACTAACATTCACACCACACATAAGCCTAAGCCTGGATGTTGTCCAGGTCTTGCTGCATTTCTACACGGACTGCTTCAGTATCTGAGGAGTCATGAATGGTGCTGAACATTGTGCAGTCATCAGCGAACATCCCCACTTCTGACCTCATGATTGAAGGAAGGTCATTGATGAAGCAGCTGAAGATGGTTGGGCCTAGGACACTACCCTGAGGAATTCCTGCAGTGATGTCCTGGAGCTCAGATGATTGACCTCCAAGAACTACAACCATCTTCCTTTGCGCTAGGTACGACTCCAACTAGCAGAGAGTGTCCCCCCGCTTTCCATTGACTCCAGTTTTGCTAGGGCTCCTTGATGCCATACTCGGTCAAATGCTACCTTGATGTCAAGGGCAGTCACTCTCACCTCACCTTGAGTTCATCTTTTTTGTTGATGTTTGAACCAAGGCTGTAATGAGGTCACTAGCTGAGTGTCCCTGATGGAACCCAAACTGAGCGTCACTGAGCAGGTTATTGCTAAGCAAGTGTCGCTTGATAGCACTGTCGATAACACCTTCCTTCCATCACTTTACTGATGATAGAAAGTAGACTGATTGGCCGGGTTGGACTTGTCCTGCTTTTTGCGTACAGGACATACCTGGGCAATTTTCCACATAGCCGGGTAGATGCCAGTGTTGTAGCTGTACTGGAACAACTTGGCTAGGGGTGTAGCAAGTTCTGGAGCACAGGCCTTCAGTACTATTGCCAGAATGTCAGGGCCCATAGCCTTTGCCGTACCAGTGCCTTCAGCCGTTTCTTGATATCACGCAGAGTGAATCGAATTGGCTGAAGACTGGCATCTGTGATGCTGGGGACTTCAGGAAGAGACCAGGATTGGTCCCTTCGGAATGCTGAAAGGGGAGGGGAAGATGTGTTTGGTGATGGCATCACACTGGAAGTGGCAGAAATTGTGCAGGTTAATAGGGTTCCCCTTGTCCTCACCTTCCACCCAATCGTGGTTCTGGGAGGGAGGGGGCAATGGCAGAAGTGTAGGAAATAGAACACACATGGTTGAGCCATGGTGAAGGGGTATCCTCAGTTGCGGAAAAGGGAAGACACATCGGAAGCACTCATATGGAAGGTGGCATTGTCAGAACAGATGCATTGGAGATGGAGAAACTGGGAGATTGGAAGTGTAGTCAAGGTAGCTGCAGGAGTCAATGGGCTTAAAGGGGAATCCCTGAGTGTCGTGCTTTCAGATAAGACTTTAAAATCAAGGCTCTTTTGGCCTCGCCAACTGTCCAAGGGCATTTTTGGAAGAAGAGATGGGGAATTCTGCAGATGTCCTGGCAAGATTTATTCCTCAACCAACATCACTAAGACAGATTTTCTGGCCATTGCTATCTGGGGGAGCTTGCTCTGAGCAAATTGATTGCCATATTTTCCTATACTGCAACAGTGACTGCACTGAAATGTAATTTGCTTTGAACTGTTTTGGTGCATCTACTTTCTTTGTGCATGACATGCTTTAAGTGCTCACCTCATAATTCAGAATCACTGTCCTTTCAGTTATATCACATATTTGTATTTAATGGAAAAAGATGTTTTTGTTAAATAAAACTTGTAAGACCCCAATTTAAAACTAATGAAAAATTATCTGACTTTATTTAACAGCACACCAGTAAAGCAAAATTAAAAGCATTCAGAATGCAAAAAGCATAACAATACCAACATCAGTAAAACCATAAATTCTAACCCCTTGTCCAATCAATTGGCTAGATTACAGAATATGTAAAAGAAAATAGGCAGACATCTAGCATAGAAATCAAATATGGAGCAATGATTTTATCACTGCACACAACTGCAAGTTTAAACTGAAATAAATAATCTATAAGACTATATGTATATTGACACACAGTACCCACCATGTGAAAGCCACAGTTATTACAAAGAAGCCACATCCCATTTGTATACCATTTAAGTGGCTGCTGTAGCTGTCAGATATGCTAGACAACGACCACTAACACAGCTTGTAGTGCTCTTAATTATCTGCAGCAGGCATATAATATATATGTGTAATGCAATAAGCACCAAGACATATGCAAGTCTTCCTACCAAATGTGAATATCTTGTCTTGTTCCAGTTATGTACTATATACTGATGGAACAGTTCAATGTAAAATTTAATTTAAAAAAAAAAATCTTACCTGGCATAGAATCTCTTGAAGTAGACTGTTGCAGTTGCAATAACTTGCTGCCTCAGTTTGAGGTGTTCCCCCAGAGCTTGGATTACTATTGGTGAAACAAGAAATGTTTATTTGCAATGTTTGCTCACCCTTTGGTGATATACATAATTCATTGAATTGAGATGGGACACAACCATACACCTTAACCTAGCTCGACTACAATTTGTCACAGTAGCAACAAGATGTAAAATTTACAACAATTTTTTGAAGTTGATAACTGTAAGCACTGCATTTTCTTTCTGCATTTCCAGCATTTTCTGTTTTAGTTCAGATTTCCAGCACCACAGTAGTTTGCTTCTGCAGTACTGTCTTCGGGGCTATATCTACAATTTCCCAGTTGGTGTAACTTAATGTTGTCCTGTTTACCTCCTCCCCATCTCCATCAATGTCACACTATACATCTGGTTAATAAAGGGGTGTGTTTCAGTGTTCTCTCCAGGGAAATGGAGGTTATAGTGGCTATAACTCATGGATTTGCAATCTGCCTGAAAATATCAGCCCTGCTAAATGATATGAAACTAGGGAAATCTTTCACTGTATTCCCAAAACAAAGCAATCATGTTCTTTTCACTTTTCTCACATAGAAACACTGAACAGTATTACCATTAGCAAAAAATATTTGCAATTTCCAATATTCTTCTTCTGTCAGGAACTTCAAATCTTTCTGCCGCTCCTTCATTACATCTTGCTTATCAAGGATCCACTGTAAGCTGAGAAAGAACAAACATAAGCTTGGTACAGTATTTAAAACAGACAGTAATAGGTGGCAGTGTGTTGAACAGCAGGCAAATCGAAAAAGTTTCAGTATGTTACAAGTTAATTTTGTAAGGAGTTCCAATATCAGACATCTTATCGTGGTCACCTAAACCCTGGGATAGGTTACTCCTTATAATGGACATGCACTGGAGGATTTTACAAAACACGCAAGTGATTTTTTTCCCCCATTTTTGCACTAGTTTTCTTTTCAGACAGTAGTACCACAATGAAACTGATAGGCAGTAACTCTAAAAATTAAACTGAAGGGGCAATCAGGTTTTACTTCATTGTATTAAGTGGAATTGTGTACTCTGGATACAAATGGTTTGAGCAGCAAGCTGCTAAAGATTTTCTTTCGTAGATATACAGAAATATCATTCAATTATCAATGAAAATCAAGTTTTGAGAATACAATCGGCTTCACACAGCTTGTCTTCTCTCACAAGTAGTGTCTTACCTTCATCTGCCTCTTCATCTAGCAGACTGGCTGACAGCTGGGTTCAAGCAGCCAAAGGATTGAAACTCATCACACACTTTGGACGGAAGTCAAGCCACCTACTGCATAAGCCTTTTTCCATTGAAACAAAGGCTATAACATAATGGATTTTCTATATAAATACAACTGCACTGACTACAGTTGTGGAGTTCATGGGAACAATAAAATGTATCTCATCCTAGAAAAGAATATACTCATATATGCATGGTACCTCCTAGACCTAATACTTAAACAGTATTAACCTCAAAAATTAAAACAAAATTCCAAAAGTCAAAAATACAAAAAAAAAGAACCTCAAAAAACATATCACTTGCCAAGATATCATTTGGGCAGATTGCAGCATTTAGATTTTATAGCCACAGGTCCACCCTCTAGGTGCTTAGTGGCAGGAGGCAGAGGGTGATGGTCGAGGGTTGTTTTTGCGATTGGAAGCCTGTGACCAGAGGTGTACCACAGGGATCGGTGCTGGGACCCTTGCTGTTTGTAGTGTACATGAATGATTTAGACATGAATATAGGAGGTACAATCAATACATTCGCAGATGACACGAAAATTGGTGGTGTCACAAATAGCGAGGAGGAAAGCCTTAGATTACAGGATGATATAGATGGGCTGGTAAGATGGGCAGAGCAGTGGTAAATGGAATTTAATCCTGAGAAGTGTGAGGTGATGCATTTTGGGAGAACTAACAAGGCAAGGGAATATACAATGGATGGTAGGACCCTAGGAACTACAGAGGGTCAGTGGGACCTTGGTGTACTTGTCCATAGATCACTGAAGGCAGCAGCACAGGTAGATAAGGTAGTTAGGAAGGCATATGGGATACTTGCCTTTATTAGCTGAGGCACAGAATATAACAGCAGGGAGGTTATGACGGAGCTGTATAAAACACTAATTGGGCCACAGCTGGAGTACTGTGTACAGTTCTGGGCACCACACTTTTGGAAGGATGTGATTGCACTGGAGAGGGTGCAGAGGAGATTCACTAGGATATTAAAATAAAAGCAAAATACTGCGGATGCTGGAAATCTGAAACAAAAACAAGAAATGCTGGAATCACTCAGCAGGTCTGGCAGCATCTGTGGAAAGAGAAGCAGAGTTAACGTTTCGGGTCAGTGACCCTTCTTCGGAACTGAAGAAGGGTCACTGACCCGAAACGTTAACTCTGCTTCTCTTTCCACAGATGCTGCCAGACCTGCTGAGTGATTCCAGCATTTCTTGTTTTTGTTTCACTAGGATATTGCCTGGGCTGGAGCATTTCATCTATGAAGAGAGACTGGATAGGCTAGGGCTGTTTTCCTTAAGAGCAGAGAAGGCTTAGGGGGGAACCTGACTGAGGCATACAAAATTATGAGGCGCATAGATAGGAAGAAACTTTATCGGTTAGCAGAGGGATCAATAACCAGGGGGCATAGTTTTAAGGTAAGGGGCAGGAGGTTTAGAGGGGATTTGAGAAAAACCTTTTTTCACTCAGAGGGTGGTTGGAATCTGGAACACACTGCCTGAAGGGGTGGTAGAGGCAGGAACCCTCACAACATTTAAGATGTATTTAGATGAGCACTTGAAACGCCATAGCATACAAGGCTATGGGCCAGGTGCTGGAAAATAGGATTAGAATAGAAAGGCTTGATGGCCGGCACGGACACAGTGGGCCAAAGGGCCTGTTTCTGTGCTGAATAACTATGCTACGTTAGGACCCTGTCCCTACAGTCGGTTAAGATAACATTTCACTTACATTTTAAAATGCACCTGACTTTCTAAACATATTTATAAGCAGAAATCTATTATAAATTGTTCTCGTTATTTCTGGACAACCCCCACCCCAAATAAAACAAGAATGAACTTGTTCTCATTTGTTCTAGTTCTTTCATTGTCTCCCCCAACAGGGAGATGGTTTAAATATTAATTCCCGTCTGAAACAGTTTATTTAAAGAGCAGAAAGAAAGGCCATAATAATGCAGCATCCTCCACAACAAAAAGTAAGGCAGAGCTGACAAACTGCACGGTGCACCCAGCCTGCAGTTTGAAATATGAGACGTACAACTTTGGAAATCATTCACTAGAATCAGCTACTTGCACATTTTCTGATGCTGTTTAGGCCTCAAACTCTTGAGCCCCTGAGATGAAGTACTCACTAGTGCGAGCTCTGCCAGAAGTTCCCCGCCATCTCCTCTCACCCAGGGCCGGTCTCCCGGCCGCTCCTCTCCGGCTCGGCTCCTCCCAGGGTGTCGCTGATCTTTCTTTCTCCTTCTGCTCTTTTTGTCAGTGTGTCTGTGAAATGTTAATCCTCAATTTCCAGTCCTACTCCCTCTGTAACACCTAAATGTTTCCGTCAAGCAACCCGAGGTTACGATTAAAGTTCCCGGGTAAAAGCCTTCCGGGGCAAGTCAGAGCAGCTGCAGGGAGGGGAGAGTGCGTGATCTGTGCTCTGCAATTCCCAGCTCCTCATTAGTCAAGGAGCTGGGGCTAATGATAAGGGAGAAAAACGCACATTAGCTTTATTTGTACAAAACAGTAAAATTAAGAATAATAGTTGGGTGGGGACAATAGGGAGTTTATCTTTTTCTAAATAAATGCATAAATATATGTGTTTATATTCCCTCCCCCCGCATGTTTAATAACATTATAATTTGCAATGAGAGAAATCATTTTTCAGTTTGTTTTCAAAATATTTGAAAGACTTAAGGAGACTCAGAACTCCTATTGCAGCATGAAGATAGAGATGTTTCAAGTTGTATACAATCAATCCTCTTAGTGCACAGATGGACATTCTGCATAACCAGTAATGGAATTGGAGGCAACTGATTAACATGGATAGGGAATTGAGTGGAAGGTAGAAGAGAAAGAGTAGGGAAAATGAGCATGTACTTTAATTGGCAGGATATGACTAGTGATGTCCCCAGGGATCTATACTGGGGCCACAGCTTTTCACTATATTTATAAATCACTTGATGAAGGAATTGTGAGTCATATATTTAACTTTGATGATGACGCTAACTTAGGTGGCACAGTAAATAATGTACATGGAAGCAGAAAGTTGCAAAGGGACATTGATAAATTGGTGGGCAAAACTTACACTTGAAGTTGAATGTGGAAAAGTGTGAGGTCATCCACTTTGAACCTGAGACAGAAAGATCTGAATATTTTCTAAATGACGAGAAGTTAAGAACTGTGGAGGAGTAGAGAGATTTAGGAGTCCAAGTTCAGAAATCATTAAAAGCTGGTGGAAAAATACAAAAAAAAATTAAGAAGACTAATGGAATATCGGCCATTATCTCGAGGGCTGGAATACAAAAAGGAGGAAGTTATGGTACAGTTATAGAGAGCTCTTGTTAGAGCCCATCTTGAGTACTGCATTTTGATCTGGGCACCGCACCTTCAGAAGGATATACTGGCCTTGCGGGGGGTGGGGAGAGGGAGATGGGGGGGTTAGGAGGGGGGCAGTGAAGCGCAGATTCACCAGAATGAAACCGGGGCTAAAAGGGTTAACTTGTAAGGACAGTCTCCATAGACTAGACTTGTATCTCCTTGCGTATAAAAGAATGAGGGGTGATCTAGTTGTAAAGTGTAAGGTGATAAAAGAAATTGATAGGGTAGATAGCAACAAATTCCTCTGGTGCTGGAGTTCAGAACAAGAGGCTTTAACTTGAAATAGAGGATCATTTTAGGAAACACTTCTTCACCCAAAGGGTTCTAGAATCTGCAACACATGGGTGGCACAGTGGCGCAGTGGTTAGCACCGCAGCCTCACAGCTCCAGCGACCCGGGTTCAATTCTGGGTACTGCCTGTGTGGAGTTTGCAAGTTCTCCCTCTGTCTGCATGGGTTTCCTCCCACATGCCAAAGACTTGCAGGTTGATAGGTAAATTGGCCATTATAAATTGCCCCTAGTATAGGTAGGTGGTAGGGAAATATAGGGACAGGTGGGGATGTGGTAGGAATATGGATTTGGTGTAGGATTACTATAAATGGGCGGTTGATGGTCGGCACAGATTCGGTGGGCTGAAGGGCCTGTTTCAGTGCTGTATCTCTAAACTAAACGCCCCAAAAGCTACTAAAACAAAGAGATCAATTAACAATTCAGAGCAAATTGATAGATTTTTGTTAGACTTGGGTATTAAGGGATCTGGAATCAAGGTGGGTAGTTGCAGTTAAAATACAAACCACTCAAATGCCATGTATGGACTAGCATTTATTATGCCAGGTTCTGTTAAGGTGCAATTAATGGGATATACGCCTAGCTATAACATACTGGCCCAGCAGGGTGACTTCTAAAGAATTTTCTGCCACAGAAATTCCCATTTTTAATGTTTAAAGCTATATTTAGAAAGTGTTAAGACACAGTTATGAGTTCATTGACAACTAATACAAGTCAGGTAAATATAGAATTAGAATAATATAAATGAATTTTTGTTTCCTACAGTGACAGCGCCCACCTCTGCCCATAGTGCTGTCGTCCTTCTAAGGCTGCAGGCCCTTTGGCCCTGCAGCCTCAGGAACCCATCCACTGTCCTTAATTGGAAGGCAGACCTGGAGACAGCCTCTTAATTCACCGCCTCCTGGAAGATCTCACAGGCGGGCGTGTTACCCTCAAGTGCTGGTCGGGACCCAGAAATGGTCACGCTACTCAATTATTTTTTAAAGGAGATAAGATTCCGCCCACTGTGAACAGAGTATGGGAGAGCCACTGCTACGTTAAATAATTCTGTACATTATGGCAGACCTGATAAAATTCATTCCATCTTCGCTGCCTACGGAGAATACTTGGCATCAGGTGGCAGGACCGTATCTCCAACACAGAAGTCCTCAAGGCGGCCAACATCCCCAGCTTGTACGCACTACTGAGTCAGCGGTGCTTGAGATGGCTTGGCCATGTGAGCCGCATGGAAGATGGCAGGATCCCCAAAGACACATTGTACAGCGAGCTCGCCACTGGTATCAGACCCACCGGCCGTCCATGTCTCCGCTTTAAAGACGTCTGCAAACGCGACATGAAATCCTGTGACATTGATCACAAGTCGTGGGAGTCAGTTGCCAGCATTCGCCAGAGCTGGCGGGCAGCCATAAAGACGGGACTAAAATGTGGCGAGTCGAAGAGACTTAGTAGTTGGCAGGAAAAAAGACAGAGGCGCAAGGGGAGAGCCAACTGTGCAACAGCCCCGACAAACAAATTTCTCTGCAACACCTGTGGAAAAGCCTGTCACTCTAGAATTGGCCTTTATAGCCACTCCAGGCGCTGCTTCACAAACCACTGACCACCTCCAGGCGCGTATCCATTGTCTCTCGAGATAAGGAGGCCCAAAAGAAAAGAAGAAAGATAAAATGTGAATATCAACGTTATGAGTGAATTGGAGTATCACATGCATGAAGACATTTGTTGCTCTCTATAATTAATATTGAATAGTTTATTTAAAAATAACATTTATTTGTCAGGATTGTGCAGATAATGTTATATAGTTTAATGGGTAAAAAACACCTTTACTGCAGTAGGATATACTTCGTGCACCAGGCAACAAAAATAAAAGTGCGGTAGTAGAATTGACAGTGCAGTGTTCTAGCCCTGTCTTCAACCAGTACTCCCTTTGAGTGCAGCTCCTCACTGGGTTGCACTAAATTTACCCTTAACAATTTTTCCCATGGCCAAATCATTTCGGAAGTTATATATTCTATGTGCTCAATATATAATAAAGAAATAACTTTCCTTTGTATGTATAGCGAGATGTAAATTTTAAATAAACATGTTTTAATTCATACAAGTGTCAAGAAATGACAAAGTGAGTCTTTGCACAATCAGCCTTTGAGGTCTATAATACAAATTATACTGCGGACAAGCATTTCCAACAAAAACAGCAAAGGAGATGTGAAGACAACATGATATTCTTACAATTGTGTGCCCATTATTCATACCATGATCTTGCTTTTTAACTTATACATTCTGTCCATAAAGTAATTCTCCAATTTTATGATGGCAAGTGGAAGTACTTATCTTCACAATGGTACATAATTGTAAATTATTTACCAATGGGAAGTTTCTGCTAAAGTTACCTAGTGATTGAACACTTATAGTTTAGAACAGTCTTATATTTAGTGGGTGAAGTCTGCCATGTCAATGGGGTCTATTGTAACAATTGTATGAGGTTCATTGGGAATATTTCAAGTCAATGGATGATGAAATTTAACGTAGATTGAAAGACAGATTAATTAACCTAATTAGATTAAGGCAAAACTGACAATCTTTATTATTTGAAGACACAAAGGCATGAGGATGATAATGTAGAATGCTCAGGAGGACTTACCAAGCTGTTCTAGTGCAGCTACAACACATTGGGAAAATTGCCCAGGTATGTCCTGTCCACAAAAAGCAGGGGCGGCACAGTGGCACAGTGGTTAGCACCGCAGCCTCACAGCTCCAAGGACCTGGGTTCGATTCTGGGCACTGCCTGTGGCCACGTGGGTTTTCGCTGGGTGCTCTGGTTTCCTCCCACAGCCAAAGACTTGCAGGTTGATAGGTAAATTGGCCATTGTAAATTGCCCCTAGTGTAGGTAGATAGTAGGGAATATGGGATTACTGTAGGGTTAGTATAAATGGGTGGTTGTTGGTCGGCACAGACTCGGTGGGCTGAAAGGCCTGTTTCAGTGCTGTATCTCTAAACTAAACGCCCCAAAAGCTACTAAAACAAAGAGATCAATTAACAATTCAGAGCAAATTGATAGATTTTTGTTAGACTTGGGTATTAAGGGATCTGGAATCAAGGTGGGTAGTTGCAGTTAAAATACAAACCACTCAAATGCCATGTATGGACTAGCATTTATTATGCCAGGTTCTGTTAAGGTGCAATTAATGGGATATACGCCTAGCTATAACATACTGGCCCAGCAGGGTGACTTCTAAAGAATTTTCTGCCACAGAAATTCCCATTTTTAATGTTTAAAGCTATATTTAGAAAGTGTTAAGACACAGTTATGAGTTCATTGACAACTAATACAAGTCAGGTAAATATAGAATTAGAATAATATAAATGAATTTTTGTTTCCTACAGTGACAGCGCCCACCTCTGCCCATAGTGCTGTCGTCCTTCTAAGGCTGCAGGCCCTTTGGCCCTGCAGCCTCAGGAACCCATCCACTGTCCTTAATTGGAAGGCAGACCTGGAGACAGCCTCTTAATTCACCGCCTCCTGGAAGATCTCACAGGCGGGCGTGTTACCCTCAAGTGCTGGTCGGGACCCAGAAATGGTCGCGCTACTCAATTATTTTTTAAAGGAGATAAGATTCCGCCCACTGTGAACAGAGTATGGGAGAGCCACTGCTACGTTAAATAATTCTGTACATTATGGCAGACCTGATAAAATTCATTCCATCTTCGCTGCCTACGGAGAATACTTGGCATCAGGTGGCAGGACCGTATCTCCAACACAGAAGTCCTCAAGGCGGCCAACATCCCCAGCTTGTACGCACTACTGAGTCAGCGGTGCTTGAGATGGCTTGGCCATGTGAGCCGCATGGAAGATGGCAGGATCCCCAAAGACACATTGTACAGCGAGCTCGCCACTGGTATCAGACCCACCGGCCGTCCATGTCTCCGCTTTAAAGACGTCTGCAAACGCGACATGAAATCCTGTGACATTGATCACAAGTCGTGGGAGTCAGTTGCCAGCATTCGCCAGAGCTGGCGGGCAGCCATAAAGACGGGACTAAAATGTGGCGAGTCGAAGAGACTTAGTAGTTGGCAGGAAAAAAGACAGAGGCGCAAGGGGAGAGCCAACTGTGCAACAGCCCCGACAAACAAATTTCTCTGCAACACCTGTGGAAAAGCCTGTCACTCTAGAATTGGCCTTTATAGCCACTCCAGGCGCTGCTTCACAAACCACTGACCACCTCCAGGCGCGTATCCATTGTCTCTCGAGATAAGGAGGCCCAAAAGAAAAGAAGAAAGATAAAATGTGAATATCAACGTTATGAGTGAATTGGAGTATCACATGCATGAAGACATTTGTTGCTCTCTATAATTAATATTGAATAGTTTATTTAAAAATAACATTTATTTGTCAGGATTGTGCAGATAATGTTATATAGTTTAATGGGTAAAAAACACCTTTACTGCAGTAGGATATACTTCGTGCACCAGGCAACAAAAATAAAAGTGCGGTAGTAGAATTGACAGTGCAGTGTTCTAGCCCTGTCTTCAACCAGTACTCCCTTTGAGTGCAGCTCCTCACTGGGTTGCACTAAATTTACCCTTAACAATTTTTCCCATGGCCAAATCATTTCGGAAGTTATATATTCTATGTGCTCAATATATAATAAAGAAATAACTTTCCTTTGTATGTATAGCGAGATGTAAATTTTAAATAAACATGTTTTAATTCATACAAGTGTCAAGAAATGACAAAGTGAGTCTTTGCACAATCAGCCTTTGAGGTCTATAATACAAATTATACTGCGGACAAGCATTTCCAACAAAAACAGCAAAGGAGATGTGAAGACAACATGATATTCTTACAATTGTGTGCCCATTATTCATACCATGATCTTGCTTTTTAACTTATACATTCTGTCCATAAAGTAATTCTCCAATTTTATGATGGCAAGTGGAAGTACTTATCTTCACAATGGTACATAATTGTAAATTATTTACCAATGGGAAGTTTCTGCTAAAGTTACCTAGTGATTGAACACTTATAGTTTAGAACAGTCTTATATTTAGTGGGTGAAGTCTGCCATGTCAATGGGGTCTATTGTAACAATTGTATGAGGTTCATTGGGAATATTTCAAGTCAATGGATGATGAAATTTAACGTAGATTGAAAGACAGATTAATTAACCTAATTAGATTAAGGCAAAACTGACAATCTTTATTATTTGAAGACACAAAGGCATGAGGATGATAATGTAGAATGCTCAGGAGGACTTACCAAGCTGTTCTAGTGCAGCTACAACACATTGGGAAAATTGCCCAGGTATGTCCTGTCCACAAAAAGCAGGGGCGGCACAGTGGCACAGTGGTTAGCACCGCAGCCTCACAGCTCCAAGGACCTGGGTTCGATTCTGGGCACTGCCTGTGGCCACGTGGGTTTTCGCTGGGTGCTCTGGTTTCCTCCCACAGCCAAAGACTTGCAGGTTGATAGGTAAATTGGCCATTGTAAATTGCCCCTAGTGTAGGTAGATAGTAGGGAATATGGGATTACTGTAGGGTTAGTATAAATGGGTGGTTGTTGGTCGGCACAGACTCGGTGGGCTGAAAGGCCTGTTTCAGTGCCGTATCTCTAAATAAAATAAATAAATCCAACCGGCCAATTACCGCCCCATCAGTCTACTCTCGTTCATCAGCAAAGTAATGTAAAGTGTAATTGACAGTGCTATCAAGTGGCACTTACTCAGCAATAACCTGCTCAGTGATGCTCAATTTAGGTTCCACCAGGGCCATTTAGCTTCTGACTTCATTACAGCCTTGGTCCAAACATGGACAAAAGAGAGGAACTCAAGAGGTGAGGTGAGAGTGACTGCCCTTGACATCAAGGCAGCATTTGAGCAAGTGTAATATCAAGGAGCCCTAGCAAAACTGGTCAATGGGAATCAGGGGGAAACTCTCCACTGTTTGGAGTCATACCTTGCACAAAGGAAGATGGTTGTAGTTATTGGAGGTCAATCATCTCTGTCCCTGGACATGGCTGCAGGAATTCCTCAGGATAGTGTCCTAAGCCCTTCAGCTGCTTCATTAATGATCTTCCCTCCATCAGAAGTGGAGATGTTCGCTGATGATTGCACAAAATGTTCAGCACCATTGGTGACTCCTCAGATACTGAAGCAGCCTATGTCCATATGCAACAGGACCTGGACAACATTCAGACTGGGGCTGATAAGTGGCAAGTTATATCAGCGCCACACAAGTGCCAGGAAATGACCATCTCCAAAAAGAGAGAATCCAACCATCTCCCCTTGACATTCAATGGCATTACTATCACTGAATCCGCCACGATCAACATCCTGGGGGTTACCATTGACAAGAAATTGAACTGCAGTAACCATATAAATACTATGGCTACAGGAGCAGATCAGAGGCTGAAATCCTGTGGTGAGTAACTTATCTACTGACTCCCCAATGTCTGTCCACCATCTACAAAGCACACCTGGAGTATGGTGGAATACTTTCCACTTGGCTGTATGAGTGCAGCTCCAACAACCCACAGAAAGCTCGACACCCTCCAGGACAAAGCAGCCCACTTATTTGGCACCCCATCGACCACCTTCAATAATCACTCCCTCCACCACTGATGCACAGTGGTAGCAGTGGGTACTATCTACAAGATGCACTGCAGCAACTCACCAAGGCTCCTTCGACAGCACCTTCGAAGCCCCTGGCCTCTACCACCTAGAAGGACAAGGGCAGCAGATGCATGGAAACACCACCACCTGCAAGTTCCCCTCCAAGCCACACACCATCTTGACTTGGAACTACATCGCTGTTCCTTCACTGTCGCTGAGTCAAAATTCTGGAACTCCCTTCCTACACCATATGGACTGCAACGATTCAAGAAGGCTGCTCACCACCACCTTCTCAAGGGCAATTGGGGATGGGTAATAAATACTGGCCTAGCCAGCGACACCCACATTCTTAGTTTAGAGATACAGCACTGAAACAGGCCCTTCGGCCCACCGAGTCTGTGCCGACCATCAACCACCCATTTATACTAATCCTACACTAATTCCATATTCCTACCACATCCCCACCTGTCCCTATATATTTCCCTACCACCTACCTATACTAGGGGCAATTTATAATGGCCAATTAACCTATCAACCAGCAAGTCTTTGGCATGTGGGAGGAAACCGAAGCACCCGGAGGAAACCCACGCAGACACAGGGAGAACTTGCAAACTCCACACAGGCAGTACCCAGAATTGAACCCGGGTCACTGGAGCTGTGAGGCTGCGGTGCTAACCACTGCGTCACTATTCTGTGAAAGAATAAAAAGACAGCACTATGTTTTCCAGTTTGGCATCATTTCTGCCCCCTGTAGAAGTTTTGACACATTCCATTAACACCTGGTTCAAAGCATTTTTAACTTAATTGGATTTATTCATTAGAAGCAATCAATCTTCTTCGCACAGTCTGTTTTGGTAGCATTGTATGAAGTCTTCTTGTTGTTTTTACGATCACCAGTCCAGTCGAAGCCCCCAATCAAAATATACGATTCTGATTGTGGTGGGACCAACACACTGTTAATTCAATCCTGTCGCTCCACAGATCGCCTAACATATCATTTAAAACGTTCCAAATTAAAGAATGACCCAGCCAAATTGTACTATCTATTAACCCCCGAATGAGGCCAACCAAATCAGGTGTCTATAAATCAACAAATTAACTCTTTAATTAGAAGAACTAAATTCTTAAACACTATGAAGATATAAACAACATTTAAAATAGAAAAAATTAGAGTCCTTGCAAATTTACAGTCCAATGTTGCTTGAAGCCCTCATAGGATGTTACGCGAAGTCCTCACAGAATGTTGCTTTCCTTCTCCAGCGAATTTCAACAATTAATGACTTGCAAACACTTTCAACAGAATCGATCTGACTTTAGAGTTTTTGAGAGATTAAAGATTGTCACAGTCTAACTTCCCTTTCTTCAATTTAAATTACCAGAGATCTCTGATTTGGCTTGATGTTTTAGTATTTTGAGAGATAATAATTAAACAGACTAAAATCCTATTCCTTCAGTGTAAATAGTAGAGAGCTCTTTTTCCAGGTGCTAAAACCAGCTTTCCTCTGTGTCTGTGTGTTAGAACAAACTGTCTTCAACTAACAGCCAGTTCAAAACTGAATTGTAACAAATGTGATAGCATGAGGCTCACTCCCAGTGGCTGTTTCTATGGTAACAAGAATGTACCCTTTGAATCGCAGTCTCCAAATGGCTGTTTCGAAGGAAACAAAAATGCACCTTCCTATAACTCCTGAGGCTTGCTGGTTCTTAAAGCAATACTGATCCCTTGCAAGCCTTAAAGGCAAACCCGCATATTCTGAAAAAAAACTACAGGACCATGACATTGTTCAGCGAAGGGTTCACATCTAAAATATCAGCTCTTCTGTACTCATAGAGTCGTAGGCTAAATTTTCCTGGACCCATGGTGGCAGGCTTGGAGGCCGGTTGGGGATGGTGGCCAGGAAAATAGTTGGGAACCGTGTCAGTACAGCTCCCCGACACATTTTTTCTGCGAGAAGTTTCCTAGGGGCAGCCTGGGAAATGGATCCGCTGCCTGTAAAACAGAGGCAGGCAGCCAATTTGCATGTTTAAGGCTTCAATAAGGGGCAATTTAGAGGGATTGCTGGCATTTTACCACCACCAGAGTGGCCCCCTGCCACGTGTGGATGCCGCCTGCTCCATGGAGGCAGCCTCCCTGCGGCAGGCCAGGGGGTCATTGGAGCCAGAGGTTCCCTCCCTGAAGGTGGGGGTGGGGGGAGGGGGGGGGAGGTGCCACCGGCAGCAGAGACCACACCAAACTCTGCCAGCAGAGGGGTTTCCCTTCCAGTCCCAGGGGCCTACCTACTTTGCCCCTTTGAATTTTTAGTTTAAATTTATGCCTCTGAGGGCACTTTCATTTTGAGGCACCCTCACATTCTCAAACATGTCTCAGCAGCGTGCACCTGCCCCGGTGAGGCTGCCAAGGCTCTACAGCTGCCAGCCCTGTGATTGGGCTGGCAGCATCGGGAGCCATAAGTGTGAAGGTGGTCAATTAGGAGGCCGCCTTTGGGAAAATAGTTCCCCCGGCCTGGATCCTGACAACTGCAGGCACAGGACCCCAGTTTGATCCCAACGTTAGGGTTCCGAAGCTCATGGGAAAATTCTTCCCCTCGAATCATTATGGCACAGAAGGAGGCCATTTGGCCTATTGTTCCTGTGTTGGATTTATTCCTCATGACTATTTTGTGGAATGCACAGCACAGAAACTCTACTTCATTTAATGAGGCAACTTTCTCCCTAATCTGTCTGCCCTTAAATGCATCTTTCCTATTCGCCTCAACTACTCATTGTGGTATGATGAAGTAACAGAGAAGGTTGATGAAGTGAATGCAGTGGATGTTCCACATTCTAATCGCTGTATGGGTAAAGAAGTTTCTCCTGAATTCCCTATTGGATTTATTAGTTATTATCTTATATTTATGGCCCCAACTTTGGACTCCCCTACAAGTGAAATCATTTTCTCTATGTGTACCCATCAGAACCTTCCATAGTCATAAACTCTATCAAGTTACCCCTCAGTCTTCCCTTTTCTAGAGGGTTGTTGCCTGTGCCACGTGCTAGCAAAGAGAGGAATAGGGAGAGAGAGGAGTTGAACACGTGGCTGCAGGGATGGTGTAGGAGGGAGGGTTTTGGTTTCCTGGATAATTGGGGCTCTTTCTGGGGTAGGTGGGACCTCTACAAACAGGATGGTCTTCACCTGAACCAGAGGGGTACCAATATCCTGGGGGGGAGATTTGTTAGTGCTCTTCGGGGGGGTTTAAACTAAATCAGCAGGGGAATGGGAACCTAAATTGTAGTTCCAGTGTACAGGCTGTTGAGAGTAGTGAGGTAGGGGATAAGGTTACAGGGACGCAAGAGGGCACTGGCAAGCAAGAACTTGGTTTAAAGTGTGTCTACTTCAACGCCAGGAGCATCCGGAATAAGGTGGGTGAGCTTGCAGCATGGGTTGGTACCTGGGATCCTGATGTTGTGGCCATTTCAGAGACATGGGTAGAGCAGGGGCAGGAATGGATGTTGCAGGTTCCGGGATTTAGATGTTTCAGTAAGAACAGAGAAGAGGGTAAAAGAGGGGGGGGGTGTGGCATTGTTAATCAAGGAAAGTATTACAGCGGCAGAAAGGACGTTTGAGGACTCGTTTACTGAGGTAGTATGGGCCGAGGTTAGAAACAGGAGAGGAGAGGTCACCCTGTTGGGAGTTTTCTATAGACCTCCGAATAGTTCCAGAGATGTAGAGGAAAGGATAGCGAAGATGATTCTCGACAGGAGCGAGAGTAACAGGGTAGTGGTTATGGGGGACTTTAACTTTCCAAATATTGACTGGAAATACTATAGTTCGAGTACTTTAGATGGGTCAGTTTTTGTCCAGTGTGTGCAGGAGGGTTTTCTGACACAGTATGTGGACAGGCAAACCAGGGGCGATGCCACATTGGATTTGGTACTGGGTAATGAACCCGGCCAGGTGTTCGATTTAGATGTAGGTGAGCACTTTGGCGATAGTGATCACAATTCGGTTAGGTTTACCTTAGCGATGGGCAGGGACAGGTATATACCGCAGGGCAAGAATTATAGCTGGGGGAAAGGAAATTATGACGCGATTAGGCAAGATTTAGGATGTGTAGAATGGGGAAGGGCACAAACGAAATGTGGAGCTTTTTCAAGGAGCAGCTACTGCGTGTCCTTGATAAGTATGTACCTGTCAGGCAGGGAGGAAGTTGTCGAGCGAGGGAGCCGTGGTTTACTCAAGAAGTTGAAGCGCTTGTCAAGAGGAAGAGGGCGGCTTATGTTAGGATGAGACGTGAAGGCTCAGTTAGGGCGCTTGAGAGTTACAAGCTAGCCAGGAAGGATCTAAAGGGAGGGCTAAGAAGAGCAAGGAGAGGACACGAGAAGTCATTGGCGGATAGGATCAAAGAAAACCCTAAGGCTTTCTATAGGTATATCAGGAATAAAAGAATGATAAGAGTTATAACAGGGCCAATCAAGGATAGTAGTGGCAAGTTGTGTGCGGAATCAGAGGAGATAGGGGAAGCGTTAAATGAATATTTTTCGTCAGTATTTACAGTAGAAAAAGAAAATGTTGCCGAGGAGATTACTGAGATACAGCCTACTAGGCTAGATGGGATTGAGATTCACAAGGAGGAGGTGTTAGCAATTTTGGAAAGAGTGAAAATAGATAAGTCCCCTGGGCCAGATGGGATTTATCCTAGGATTCTCTGGGAAGCCAGGGAGGAGATTGCAGAGCCGTTGTTGTTGATCTTTATGTCGTCATTGTCGACAGGAGTAGTGCCGGAGGACTGGAGGATAGCAAATGTTGTCCCCTTGTTCAAGAAGGGGAGTAGAGACAGCCCTGGTAATTATAGACCTGTGAGCCTTACTTCGGTTGTGGGTAAAATGTTGGAAAAGGTTATAAGAGACAGGATTTATAATCATCTTGAAAAGAATAAGTTCATTTGCGATAGTCAGCACGGTTTTGTGAAAGGTAGGTCGTGCCTCACAAACCTTATTGAGTTTTTCGAGAAGGTGACCAAACAGGTGGATGAGGGTAAAGCCGTGGATGTGGTGTATATGGATTTCAGTAAGGCGTTTGATAAGGTTCCCCACGGTAGGCTATTGCAGAAAATACGCAAGTATGGGGTTGAAGGTGATTTAGAGCTTTGGATCAGAAATTGGCTAGCTGAAAGAAGACAGAGGGTGGTGGTTGATGGCAAATGTTCATCCTGGAGTTTAGTTACTAGTGGTGTACCGCAAGGTTCTGTTTTGGGGCCACTGCTGTTTGTCATTTTTATAAACGACCTGGATGAGGGTGTAGAAGGGTGGGTTAGTAAATTTGCGGATGACACGAAGGTCGGTGGAGTTGTGGATAGTGTCGAAGGGTGTTGTAGGGTACAGAGGGACATAGATAGGCTGCAGAGCTGGGCTGAGAGATGGCAAATGGAGTTTAATGCGGAGAAGTGTGAGGTGATTCACTTTGGAAGGAGTAACAGCAATGCAGAGTACTGGGCTAATGGGAAGATTCTTGGTAGTGTAGATGAGCAGAGAGATCTTGGTATCCAGGTACATAAATCCCTGAAAGTTGCTACCCAGGTTAATAGGGCTGTTAAGAAGGCATATGGTGTGTTAGCTTTTATTAGTAGGGGGATCGAGTTTCGGAGCCACGAGGTCATGATGCAGCTGTACAAAACTCTGGTGAGGCCGCACCTTGAGTATTGCGTGCAGTTCTGGTCACCGCATTATAGGAAGGATGTCGAAGCTTTGGAAAGGGTGCAGAGGAGATTTACTAGGATGTTGCCTGGTATGGAAGGAAGGTCTTACGAGGAAAGGCTGAGGGACTTGGGGTTGTTTTCGTTAGAGAGAAGGAGGAGGAGAGGTGACTTAATAGAGACATACAAGATAATCAGAGGGTTAGATAGGGTGGATAGTGAGAGTCTTTTTCCTCGGATGAGGATGGCAAACACGAGGGGACATAGCTTTAAGTTGAGGGGTGAAAGATATAGGACAGATGTCAGAGGTAGTTTCTTTACGCAGAGAGTAGTAGGGGCGTGGAACGCCCTGCCTGCAACAGTAGTAGACTCGCCAACTTTAAGGGCATTTAAGTGGTCATTGGATAGACATATGGATGTAAATGGAATAGTGTAGGTCAGATGATCGGCGCAACATCGAGGGCCGAAGGGCCTGTACTGCGCTGTAATATTCTAATTCTAATTCTAAAAAGAGGTCCTGACTTGTCATTTTTATTATTGTTAGCCTAATTTGATAATATACCTCTTTTTAAGTTTCAATTTGATTTTTATTTCTTGACTGATCCATGGAAATGTTTTGATGCATCTCTTTGTTTAACCTTACCAGAGAATATATTCAATTCTCTATCTATCTCATATTTGAAGATTTCTATCACTGATCTCTTGATCTCTGCTAAGTTTTATGCCCTGTTAATTTGAGCCAAACCCTCCATCTCACCACCTCCCTCCCTGTCTTGCAGAACCTTGTTAAATACCACCTCTTTGGTATTTCTGTTCAACAGAGCTAATATCTCCTTCTTTGGTTCAACATCCATTTTTTATTACATCTATATGAAGTGAATTGGGACATATACAAAAGCATAATGCTACACATGTGTAATCAGGAGTCAATCTGTGAGCATTTAACCCCTTACTCACAAGGGGATCGGACATGACAAAAGTTCAGTTGTGAAGCTACTTATTGAGACAGAGTCAGAACAAGTTTATGAAGTTTCATGCAAACTATGGCAATAAACTCAGGCAGTGATTTACAGTCTAACATGGGCTATATACTTCCTGCTTTGGTCCTGGATGGGGAGTGTACATCTTCCCTTGCAGCTTTTAGTCTTCAAACTTCTTTCCTCTTTGTACCTCTCTCTTCCTTGTCTTTTCTTTTTGTTTTCTTGTTTCTGGTTCTCTCAACTGTGTAGACCCAACCGGTAGGGTCTCTAAGTGATGCTATACGGCATCCTTAATTTCCTACAGATGCTAGAAATCTGAAATCTAGAAATCTAAAACAAAAACAGAAAATGGAAAATGTTATGGAGAGAAGAAAAAATTTGCATTTCAAGTCAATGAATGGTCCAGAGATTACCACTCCTGAAGTCTTGTTTTTCAATCTTGTGCTCAGCTTCTCAGGTTCTCGCTGCAATAGGGTCATAGAGTCATTTATGGAACAAAAGGAGTCCTTTCAGCCCATCAAGTTCATGCTTGCTCTCTGTGGAGCAGTGCAGTCCATTCTCTTGCTTTATCCTCGTAGTCCTGCAAGTTTATTTCCCTCAATAGCCCAATCAATTTTCTCTTGAAATCATTGATCATCTCTGCTTCCACCACCCTTATAGGCAGTGAGTTCCAGGTCATTACCACTTGCTGCATAAAAAAGTTCTTCCTCACCTTCCCCCGCCGCACCCCCCCCCCCCCCCCCCCCGCCCCCGTATCTCTTGCCCAAAACCTTAAATCTGTGTCCCCTTGTTCTTGCACCATCAGCTAATGGAAGCAACTTTTCTTTGTCTACCTTTTCTAAACCTGTCATAATTTTGTACACCTCTACCAAATTTAACCTCAATCTGCTTTGCTCCAAGGAGAACAATCCCAGCTTCTCCAACCTAACCATCCCTCATCCCGAGATCCATTCTGGTAAATTTCCTCTGCACCCTCTCAAGGATCTTCACATCCTCCCTAAAATGCAGTGACCAGAACTGGACACAATACTCCAGTTGTGACCTAACGAGATCTTTATAAAGGTTTAGTATAACCTCTCTGCTTTTGTACTCAATTTATGAAGCTCAAGATCTCATATGCTTTGATAACAATTCTCTCAACATGTCTTGCCACCTTTAAAGATCTACGCACATGAACTCACAGGTCCCCTCTATCCTTGCACACACTTTAGAACTGTGCCATTAAGTATATATTGCCTCTCACTATCCCTTTCACCAAAATGCATCACCTCACACTTAAATTAAATTCCATCTGCCATCTGTCTGCTCATTCTGCTAGCCTATCTATGTCCTGTTGCTGTTGATTGGTATCATCCTCATTGTTTGCCACACCTCCAAGTTGGCATCATCGACAAATTTTGACATTTTATTCTGTATTCCAGCAGTGGTCTTAGCACTGAACCTTGGGGAACACCACTGTCTACCATCCTCCAGTCTGAAAAGCAGCCATTTACTGTGACTCGCTTTTTTCTGTCCTTAAGCCAATTATTTTATACTGACCCTCCTATTCCATGAGCCTCAAATTTGTTAACCAATCTTTTATGTGACACCTCGTCAAAAGCTTTCTTAAAATCCATATAAACAACATCCACTGCATTCCCTTCATCAACCTTCTCTGTTACTTCATCAAAAAATTCAATTAGATTAGTCGGGCACAAATATGTTTTGGCTATCATTAATTAACTCAAATCTCTCCAAGTACCTGTTAAGTTTCTCCCTAATTATTGTTTCTAAAACCTTACCCACCACTAATGTTAAACTGACTGGTCTGTAGTAGCTAGGAATGCCCTTACACACTTTCTTGAATAAGGATGTCACATTTGCCACTTTCCAATCCTCTGGCACCTCCCCCGTATCTCAGGAAGATTGGAAGATTATGGCAAGCTCTTCTGCTATCTCCATCCCCACTTCCTTTAGCAACCTGGAATGCAAGCCATCTGGACCAGGTGACTTATCCACTCTAAGCGCAGCCATCCTTTCAAGTACATCCAGCCTGTCCATTTTCACCCCATCCATTACCTCTACCATTCTTGCTTCTACTGATATTTTGTCACCATCCTCTTCCTTAGTATACACCATTAGAAAGTACTCATTAAGTATTCTAGTGTTATCTGTGCCTCTATCACCCTCTTTGTCCCTAATAGGCCCAACGCTGCCTCTTAATCCCGCATACTATTTACATGCCGGTAGAAGATTTTTGGTTTCCCTTTTGTGTTAAATGCCATTCTATTCTCATATTCACTCTTTGCCAGTCTTATTTTCCTCTTCACCTCCCCTCTCAACTTACTGTATTTGGCCTGGTTCTCGCTTGAAGTATTCACCTGATATGCATCATATACCCTTTTTTTTGTTTCATCATATTCTGTATCTCCCTTGTCATCCAAGGAGCCTTGGCTTTGTTCCCCTGCTTTTCCCTGTTGTTGGAATGTACCTTACGTGTTCCTGAAACATCTCCTCCTTAAATATCGCCCATTGTTTCATTACATTTTTCCAGTCAGTCTTTGGTTCCATTTTACCCTGGTTATATCTATTCTCATTGCATTGATATTAGCCCTCTTCCAACTCAGAATTTCTACTTTAGATTGCTCCTTGATCTTGTCCATTACTAATTTAATACTTAAGGCACAATGATCACTCTTTCCCAAGTGTTCCCCCACAGATACCTGGACCACTTGGCCCACCTCATTTCCTAGCACCAGATTCAGCAATGCCTCCTGTTATGAGAGTGTTTCCATTTTTAAAATATGTTTTGAAGATTCATGTTTAAAAATTGTGGAAATTGATTCATGTGAAAGACTGAAGAGATTCCATAGATGCTGAACTTTTTTTTAATATAAAAATCACTGGAAGGACTTTGTGACTTAGTTTCAAAACACATACTGGAAGTCACGTCTTCAGCTAAATAAACAGCAGGAGCCTTCTGACTAGGGGAGTTGTTTACAGAGAAGTGACATGTCAAGATTTACGGTGGTCAAGAATTGATTTCATTTTGGATATTGTTTTGGTTCAGTTGGGGGTAAGCGAAGCCACCAGCTGATCCTTTTCCACCTCTTGAGAAATCCTGAGAATCCAGTGTGATAGCTGAAACCCTGATGCAGTGATTTCTCCTGGAAAGCCTGCCAAACTAATCCTTGACGTCACCTGAAGAGAACTGCTGCAAAAGATCCCAGTGACAGCTGTCTATGTGTATCGGGACACCAGACTAAAAGGGACAACTGAGGTCATTCCATATTATCCTTTTTTTCTTCAAGAATTAACAAGTATTAGGCAAAAGTATTTTTTTTTGTCTTTTTGTAAAGAGATTGCTGCAGAGAAAAGTTCTTTATTTTTTCTTTAACCGGTGTGTGTTGGGTTAGTTTAGAAAGGAGCTTTCATATTTTAACCTGTGTGTTAATAAGCTTTGCAAATTTAGAGAATAAGCCTTGTTTTATAATAAATTAATAATGTTGTTGTTTATTAAAGAAATCTGGTTGGTGGATTTTATTCTGAAACTAAAGTAGATACAGTATATAATTGGTCATGTCAGTAACTGGGTAAAACATTTAAATATATGTTGTGACCCTTGGAGAAGTGGAACTAGAGAAAGTCAGTGCGCTCCTCCAGCCTCGGTCATAACATATAATTGGGGGCTAGGTGCAGGATAACCCAACACTGAAGAAGTGCAATTGTAAGCTGGGTAATAATAATTGAAAAGAGGAAAAGAAAAACGCCAGGTTTCTTGTACATTAGAGTAAAGTTTACACTACTGGAATGGCTACTTTTGATGCAAGTGCATTTGTGCAGCAGTCAGGTAGAGATGTTGAGTATTTAAAGGCATTGTCCACTGATGAGCTGTCAAGTGTGGTGGAGTCCTTGAAGTTAGACATTCGACTGAAAGCTAGGCGGGCTGAAATTCAGGGACTAGTGGCCAGACAGCTGGAGATTGAAGTGAAAGAGCCAGAGGGGCAAGTAGAATCAGAAGAAGAAAAGGTAACACTGGCACTGGACAGGAAGACATTAGAACTAGAATTTCAGGCAAGGGAAAAGGAAAAGAAAAGGATATTTTTAAGTGAACAAGCAGTGTGGCAGGAGAGAGAAAAGGCAAAAGAAAGAGAGGAAAAGGAAAAAGAGAGAGCATTTCAAAGGGAGCAAGCAAAGTGACAGGAGAGAGAAAGGGCAAGAGAAAGAGAGGAAAAGGAGAGAGAAAAGGAATACCAGATTAGAAAGCTGAAATGAGAAAAAACGATGCCCTTGACCCCGATGAAAACCTGACTCCAACCCGGGACCCAGTGGAGAGCTGTTTAAATTTGTGCAAGTCCTCCTGAAGTTTGAGGAAAGGGAAATAGGTGCATTTTTCATTTCTTTTGAAAAGATAGCTAAACAGTTGAGGTGGCTGAAAGAAAATTGGACACTGCTCATGCAAAGCAGGTTGATTGGCAGAGCTCATGAAGTTTATACTATGCTTTCTGAGGAGACTTCTGCATATTATGAGAAGGCAAAAAAGGCTATTCTCGCTGCTTATGAGTTAGTCGCTGAAGCATACAGGCAAAAATTTTGGAACCTCTGGAAACAGCCTGGGCAGACTTATATAGACCAAGGCAGGAGTAATCCACTGCTAATTCAGTCCCATGACTCCACAGGTCATAGCATATTAGTAAAGTTTCCCACCTACCAGAAAATAGCCAAATTAAACACTGTATTTGTCCCCCAGAATAAAGCACACCAAACCAGGTTTCTTTAAGCAACAACAACATTAACTATTTATTAATAAACTAAGTCTAAAACAATAATTAGATAACACTATATGTGAAAGGATTCTTTTCAAACTTCTTATTTTTCCTAACTGTCATGCACACAAACATACATTTTTTAAAAACGTTAACTGGTTTTAAAAGGATGTTTTGGATTACAGTTGTTTCTTAGGAATAATAAAATAATTAGGTTGTCATGTTCTGGTAGGATATTTCCAGGTCTGTGAGGTGTCCCAGAGTTGTATAGCCGGATGCCACTCAAAGCCTCTCCAGGTGAGGTTGATGAACAGTCTGTGATGGGTAGGCATTCACAGCACTTCTTCTGCAGCAGGCATCATGCAGATCTTTTAACAAAGGTGTAGCAACAGGTCTACTTGGGTTTTGAAATAGCAGTCTAGCAATAGAAGCTTTCTTGAGCATTCAGGATCTCCCAAAACATAAGAGGCAACAGGATTCACTCCTGAGGCAGAGATTTTTCAGAGACTGGAGGGAATAGGAATCTGCTACCTTGAAAAAATACAGGGCTTCCTCTCAGCAAAGGAGCCTTTCTCCACAGAGAGCAACTACTCTTTTTCTAGGACTTTTCCTTTCCAGGGGTCTTTTTTCTCTCTCCAGGCAGACCACAGCTGGCACCTCAAATGTACAATTTCTTTTTTACAAGAGAGGCAAGCCTTATTTCTCAGGGAGAGTACTTTTTATCTGGTCTGCAAAAAACAGGTCACAGCCAGTTTGTTCTGCCTCCTGCCTGTTCAGTTCACTGGTCTCCACAATGCAAAAGAGAAACTGAAACTCTAACAATCAAGTCATGTGACCTATCATTTATTTCCCTTGCTGTTGTTTGAAACAGGTGTCTTGCAGTCTGTCCCACTCAGTTCAAACACCAAGTTTCAGCATTCAATGTTCACAGAGAAAAACCCTTTTTCTCAGTTTTCAAAACACACAGAACTCCAAGCTTTCAAATAAAATAAACAAAACTTTTGTGACAAAGGGTAAAACATATTAACTTTGATCGTTGGATATGGGCACTAAAGGTAGAGGCCATTAATGAGATCCTTGGGGCAATAATTCTGGAAGAATTTAACAATTCACTCACTCCGTTAATAAGAACACAAATAGAGAACCAGAATGTTTCAACAGCCAGACAGGCAGCATAAATCGCTGATGATTATGAGCTTATTTACAAGCCCAAACCCTTTTTCCGTCACCCCCACAAACCTGAGAAGGATAGAAAGTGGGAGGGTCAAAGGAAAGCAAGTAGCTGGGGACACCCTGAGATTGCCTCCTCAGGCCAGAAAGAAAGGCGCTGAGGGTGGCAGTGAGATACGAATGCGTAAGACTTTCTATTGCCACAAGTTAGGACGCCTTCATGCAGAATGCTAGAAATTGCAGGGCAAACCCATGGGACTTATTGAGGTACACAAGACCAATGCAGAGAAAGAGACCCTGACCAAGAGTATGACAGATCAGGCTGTAGCTCTGACTGCAGCTGTAAGGCCAAGTACAAAAATCGCTGTGAGTGCGGGGACATGGACAAGATACCTGAGAGTTATAGGGAATTCGTGTCAAAAGAAAAAGTAACTCCTTATCCCTCAGGTGAGCCAGGTAAACCTATAGTTATACTAAGGGATAAAGGAAACACCCAAACTCTTTTGCTGGGGAAAGGCATAGCTTTTCCACCAGAGAGCACACTGAATGCCAAGGTTTTAGTGAATGGTATCAGCGTATATACCCGTACCTTTGTATCAGGTGCACCTGGACTGTGACCTAATGTCTGGGAAGGTAACCGTTGGCGTTGTCCATAGTTGGCCTGCAGATGGAGTTGACCTACTCCTGGGGAATGATTTGGCCAGAATGAAGGTATAGCTTCTCCAGTAGTCACGGAAAGACCAAGTGAAGTCAAAGAGACAGAACAGTTGCAGGAAAAGTTTCCAGGAATTTTTCCATCATGCGTAGAGATCCGAGCAATGGCTAAACAAGTTCCATTGTCAGAGGTAAAATCGACACCACAGACAGATAGCCAAATATCTGAAACTTTCTTTGGGGATTTGGATAATCCAAAGGAAATGATCGTAAGTCTTCTCTGATTAAGG
Organism: Heterodontus francisci; assembly: GCF_036365525.1. NCBI lineage: Eukaryota > Metazoa > Chordata > Chondrichthyes > Heterodontiformes > Heterodontidae > Heterodontus > Heterodontus francisci. The sequence goes on from NC_090373.1 coordinate 128,608,790, forward strand.
CTCAGCAAGCTAATCCAGAGTTAAGTGAAACTTAACTGAAGTTCTAACTGAAACTGAGCTAAAGCGAGTTCCAAAAGTCCACTATATTGAAAATGGGATTCTGATGAGGAAGTGGAGACCTCTTCACAGACCTGCAGACCAAGAATCGACAGTAGTTCACCAGATAGTGGTACCGCCCAAGTATTGCCGGGAAATATTAAGGATAGCCCATGAAATTCCTATAGCGGGACATGTAGGGATCCAGAAAACCCAAGCACGTATAAGTCGACATTTTTACTGGCCAGATCTTTACAAGGACGTGGTGCAGTTTTGTAAAACGTGCCATAGGTGCCAGATTGTGGGAAAACCGCAACCTGCCATAAAACCGGCACTTCTAATTCCCATACCAGTTTTAGGGGAACCATTTAGTTGGGTGTTGATAGACTGTGTGGGACCTTTACCAAAAACAAAAGTGGGACATCAATATATACTCACTATAATGAATATGGCTACTCGGTTCCCAGAGGCCATTCCCTTGAGAACAATTTCTGCTAAGGTAGTGGTAGGGAAGTTAACCCAGTTCTTCACGCAACCTGTATTACTGATTGGGATCCAGTCAGATCAAGATTTATGTCTAAACGTTTTCAGGAAGTTATCAGTAATATGGGTATAACACAGTTAAAGTCCTCAGCTTACCACCCACAGACAAAAGGGGCTTTAGAACGGTACCTTCAGACCCTGAAAACGATGATCAGGGCATATTGTCATGAATATCCCCATGATTGGGATACAGGGCTGGAATTTCTTTTGTTTGCCACCAGGGATTCATCTAATGCATCTACAGGTTTTAGTCCTTTTGAATTAGTTTATGGACATGAGATAAAAGGTCCTCTAAAACTAATCAAAGACAAGTTTCTAGAACAGAGGGATGAATCGTCCATGTTACATTATGTATCCGTGTTTCGGGAGCAGCTCATGAGAGTTTTCAAAGTGGCTCAGGAACACCTAAAAGCTTCCCAAACAACCTTGAAGAAATGGGCAGACAAGCATGCCAAAACCCAAACATTTCAACCAGGGGATAAAGTGTTGGTATTACTGCCTTTACAGGGTGAACTGATGAAAGCATGGTTCAGTGGAACGTATAGAGTATCAAAAGGATTGATAAAGTAAATGATTTGATTGATACCCCAGATCTCTGGAGAAAGAAACAGCTGTGTCACATCAATATGTTGAAACAATATCACCGCCGGGAGGAGAAGAAGCAAGAACAAGTATGTCAGGTAGTAGGGACAGTGAAGGATGAAAGGGACAGTGAGGATGACACAGAAGGAAGCCTAAACAATTCCCAAATTGAACCTCCTACTACCTGGTTAGCTTATACTGAATTGTTAGGGAGATTAGACTCTATGCTTTTATATTTAGCTGCAGAAAAATGAGAAGATCTAACAAGGCTACTCACAGCTGTCATGCTAGGCCCCCACTTGCCAAGAATGTGGCACATTAATTTTGTCATGGACATTGATTTTAAACTGTTACTGTAGTGAAGAAAGGACTTGTTAAACAGATCTGCCGTGGCTAGAAAAGATATTTGCATATTAACAGATGGTGATTGGAAGGACATAGGACCATTCCCTGACACATTCAATCCACAATGGACCTTGATCACCAGGTATTGTGTGTAAGAGGAGCATTTCAGAGACTGATAAGGTGATACAATCCAAGACGTGGTCAGGCCAGTTAGTCACATGACTAATCTGCTTGGCAACCTGGGGTTTTCTGAATCAAAGTGATTGATGACAACGCTACGTCATCAGGATGCGCCGCGGTGCGCACATGCGCACACGGTCTCAGGCCCTCTGCGCATGCGCTGCGGTCCGGCTTGTCAGGACCAGTTTGCGCATGCGCAGATGACATCATCGCGTAACGTCATCTTCCTCGGGGAACACGCCAGGTTGGCCTCTGCGCATGCGCAAACTGGTCCTTGCAAACCGGACCGCAGCACATGCGCAGATGGCCGCAGCCCGTGTGCGCATGTGCGTCAATCTTCCGAAAGCTTCGGCACGAGTTTTTGAAAATGGAAGGAGGAGAGGTTTCGTCGGGCATTTTATCTCAATTATTTAGTCATTTTGGACATTTGCTTCATTTTTATTAGACAGAGGAGATTGTTCCAAGGCAAGTTGCTCTGAAAATATTTACATTGTCTGGGGCACCGCATGTGCTCCAGTCCCTGTTAAGTTGGTCTGAAAACATTTCAAGGGAGGGAAGGAGGGAAAGGAGGGAGGGAAGGAGGGAAAGGAGGGGGGAAAGGAGGGAAGGGAGGAGGCAAAGGAGGGAGGGAAGAAGGGAAAGGAGGGAGGGGAGGGAGGGGAGGGAAGGGAGGAGGGAAGGAAGGGAGGGAGGGAAGGAGGAAGGGAGGGGGGAAGGGGCAGCAGCGGAGCGGAAGGGGAGTGCCTTTTTCTGTGCATGCGCCATAAACACAAGGACTGGCTGATGAGATGGAGCCAATTAATTTGCCCAACAATTGCCCGGAAGCATCTTCGGATGGAGGTGGCCATGCGCTGGACATCAGTCGCGTGCCCCAATCCATGGATCCTGAGCGTTTCACCCCCTGGCCTAATGATCTGATGGACCATACATACGCCTGCCTGTTCAAAGCTCCACTTCCCCCACTGCGGTACCCTCTCCTTGCTGTTCAGTTACACAGTCACCTGTTCCTGCACCCATCCGAGCAGTGCACGTGGACACACAGCCACATGTTTCCCCATCCGCCCTTGAAACAACCATGCAGAGCCTTGTGAGACTCCGCAATTGCCAGCTGCTGCCTGTCAAGCAGAGAAGGCATCCAAAGGGGTCAAGCACTTGGGGAACATTCAGCAAGAAGAGCCTGAGCACTAAAAGAAACAAGCATGCCGTGTCCAGTGGTAGCACAAATGTGAATGCTCTTGCTGCGTACACAACTGGTGAGGTGGGAGTGCAGCCACACCATTCTCCATCCTCAGTGTTGCTTTAAGGAAAAGGTAGATAAGAGTGAAAGAAATGGAAGATGATGCTGATAGTAGTAGGCAGGATTAAATGGGAATGGATGGGAAGACGCACGAGTAGCATAACCACTAGCAGGGAACAGGTGGGCTAAATGGCCTGCTTTATGTTCATAGTCCAAAAGAAATGTGCTTCTTTTTCCAGCACCCTCACATCATTCATGTTTTCCCTGAGAGCAGCATTGAACCATCATGAGATAGGGGCAGTTACATCATCCTGATTCCTACAGCTGAGGTGGTTACTAAGTGATTCATTGGCCTATACTGCAGAACACAAAGCATGCGCAACAGTAATTTCATTGGAGGGAGGGAAGCTCTGACACTGATGTTCTTTCATTATTTCCTTTCATGTAAAACGTGCCCTTGAGAAAACAATCCTTGACACTTAAGGACGGCATTCCAGCAAAGGAGGCAGTGCAGGAGATGACGCAAGGATGTGCTGATTCCTGCATCTGAAGTGGGTAATAAGTGCTTCATTGGCGACGTTATCAATTGGTGCCTTCACTGCAGAACTTAAAAAGGTGTGTGCAACAGTAATTTCAGTGGATGGAGGGAGGCAAGCTCTGACTCTGATTTGCTTTTCTTCTTTTCATGTAAAACATGCCGTCGAGAAAACAATCCTCGAGACTTACGGTCAGCATTCAAGCAACGAAGGCAACTGGATCATGCTGCGGAGCTCATCACGATGTGGAAAGGAACATTGCATTTATGGATGAATTGGGAGTGCACATTGGGATGCGCTTGGGGAACATTCACCAAGAATAGACTGAGCTCAGACTCTTGTGACTTTGCCTTCTTCACATGGACAATACAGTAGTGGAATAGAGAGCCAAGCGTTTATTCACCACAAGGCTCTCCAGGAACAATCTCTTTAGCTGTGCATAGCAGAGACTCGGCCTGACTGTCTAATGGGAATGCTGGAAACACAACACTCATGTATCCATGCACAGCAGTTCCTCGGATACTTAATGAACTTAATAAAACTTTTCAATAATTAAACCCAGAATTGTTGAGGTTTTGTTTTGCATGCTATTTCCCCGACTTTGCAACTGCACTTCAGATATTCAACTGTGGTGGAGGGGTGGAGGTAGGGGGGTAGAGGGGGGGTGGGTGAAGAGGGGGATAGAGGGGTGGGTGAAGAGGGGGAGGGAGGGGTGGGTGAAGAGGGGGAGGGGTGGGGAGAGCGGGGAGGGGTGGGGAGAGGGAGCATGCAAAATGCAGGGACCAGACAGTTGCAATGCCTGAAGTACTGTGGAGAAGTAGAGAAAGCAACTGGGTAGGGGAGAAAGCAACTGGATTGGGCATCCGCAGCTGGAGGGAACGGCTGAATGGAGAGGGCCGGAAGCGAGAGGCCGTAGAGAGCCGCGGGGAGCGAGCGTGCGAAGACCTTGGTGTCACCGGGTCCAGGGACTGGCCAGTAAGTCTTTTGCTGTTGTGTTTATGGCGCATGCACAGAAAAAGGCACTCCTCTTCCGTTCCGCTGCTCCCCCCCCACTCTCTCCCCTTCCTCCCTCTCCCTCCCCTCCTCCCTCCCCCCTCCCTCTTCCCCCCCTCCCTCTCCCTCTCTTCCCCCCTCTCCCTCTCCCTCTTTCCCCCCCTCTCCCTCTTTCCCCCCTCTCCCTCTTTCCCCCCCTCTCCCTCTTTCCCCCCTCCCTCTTCCCCCCACCCTCTTTCCCCCCCTCTCCCTCTTCCCCCCCTCCCTCTTTCCCCCCTCCCTCTTCCCCCCTCTCCCTCTTTCCCCCCCTCCCTCTTTCCCCCTCTCCCTATTTCCCCCCTCTCCCTCTTTCCCCCCTCTCCCTCTTTCCCCCCTCCCTCTCCCTCTTTCCCCCCCTCCCTCTTTCCCCCAACCCCCCTCCCTCTTCCCCCCCCCCGTCACCGCTACCGCTGGTCCCCCCGCGCTGCTCTCCCCGCCCCCCGCGCTGCTCTCCCCACCCCCCGCGCTGCTCTCCCCGCCCCCCGCGCTGCTCTCCCCGGCCCGCTCCACTCTCTCACTCCGGCCATTGTATTCTGCCACGTGTTTGTTAGGTTTCATCTCTGTGATTCTTTGAGCAGCGCCATCTTTAGTCCTGGCAGCTGCTACAGTCGCAAGCTGTGACGTTTTCGTGGCACATGCTGTATTTGCGCATGTGCCAAAACAGCGCCACCTACCGATCGTGTTGTCAACAATTGCGGTCTTTCTGAATTGTACAAACAGTTTGAACTCAGAGAGTGTCTGTTTGCTCCTGAACTGAGAAGATCGCTCCTGTTTGCTCCCATCTCTTTCTCACAAGCCTCTGAATTCACTGAAGACACATGAACCCCAAGAGAGAAAAGTTTCCTACAGCGAACAAGGTTTAAGAAGAATACTTGGCCCCGACAAAAAGCCAGAAATACCTACAATCAAGGACTCTACATGAGCTTGAAGAACCGTACCAAAAACTCTTCAGATATTGCCTCAAACCTTCCACTTTATTTTTTCCTCTGCTCTTTTCTGTCTCTATTTGCATGTGTGTATCACGTATGCATGCTAGCATGGGCGTGTCGTGTATCCATAGGCATCAACCAAATTAGAGTTTAAGTTTAATAAATTTCAACTTTTCTTCTTTAAACTTAAGAAAACCCGTTTGTGCTGGTTTCTTTGCCTTATAATTGGAAAGTGGTGAACAAGGTTTCACCAAGGGGGAGCTAAAAACATGGTGTGTTTAAAATTAAACCCTGTTACGATAAGACCAGGTGAAGGCTGACAGGGACCCCTAGACAGCTTTCTCACCGGGTCGTAAAACAGCATTTAAAGGAGTCTGTAAGGACAAACCAGGATGTACAACCTTACCATACATGATGTGGATGTAGGAGAATCTGCTCCTATAAAACAGTATCCTTAATGCTTAAGTCCAGATAAACAGGCCCAGGTGAAAGCAGAAATCCAATATATGTTGGAAAACCACCTAATTGAACCCTGTCAACGCAACTGGAGTTCCCCAGTCGTGTTAGCACCCAAGCCTAACAGTTCAACTAGATTCTGCATAGACTACAGAAAGGTTAATGCAGTAAAAAAGACAAACCCCATTCCTCACTTGGAAGACTGTATTGACAGAGTTGGCAGTGCCATATTTCCTACCAAAATAGATTTGTTAAAGGGATACTGGCAGGTTCCTTTAACACCCCGAGCAAAAGAAATACCAGCCTTTGACACACCAGACGGTCTTTTCCAATGCCGAGTGATGCCATTCAGGCTAAAAAAAAGCCCCAGCAACTTTCTAGAGACCAATGAACCAAGTGATAGCCAGTGCTCCTAACTGTGTGGCTTATCTTGATGATGTGCTTGAATACAGTGACACTTGAATGGACCACTTGGAGCAACTAAAAGCTCTGTTTAGAAAATTACAGTTGGCTGATTTGGTGATAAACCTTACCAAAAGTGAATTTGCAAAAGCGTGGGTAACCTACCTAGGGCATATAGCAGGGCAAGGACAAGTGTTGCCAAGAACAACAAAAGTACAAGCATTGATGGAGTTCCCTGCCCCTAAGACTAAATGGGAAATCATAAGGGTTTTGGGGGTGAGTGGTTTCTACCACAAGTTTGTACCAAATTTCAGCACTATAGCGGCTCCACTGTTGGATTTTCTACAAAAAAGAAAGCCAAGGTAGTGTGGTCAGGAGAGTGCCAAGCAGCTTTTGAGAGGCTGAAAGCAATTTTGATCAATGAACCAGTGTTGGGCTGTCCCAAATTTCACTAAGTCCTTCAAGGTAGTAATTGATGCGAGTGACCTGGGGGTCAGTGCAGTCCTGTTATAAGATGAGTCGGGCATAGAAAGGCCAGTGGGATACTTTTCTGAAAAGCTAAAACAACACCAAAAGAGATACTCTACAGTGGAAAAAGAAACCCTGGGCTTACTACTAACTCTTAAACATTTTGAAGTATATGTACGCCACGACTACAGAAAGACACTGGTATACACTGATCATAACCTTTGTGGAAAAATTCAAAAACCAGAATGCCAGACTATTTCAATTGAGTTTACCAATGCAGCCCTATCACTTCAAGATTATCCATATTATGAGGAAAAACAATGTAATTGCTGATGCTCTGTCTAGATTTAATCTTGCTTTGAGTTACCTGAGTGCAAAGATGTTACAGCGCATAACTGTACTAGTTACAGGTAAAGAGTGAATGAAAATGAGAGTGTAAATGTGTTTTACTATTTTTTTTCATCTTCTGTTTTTTCCACTCTTTGCAATGAAATGCATTTAAAAATGACGTTTCATTCCTCCAAGAATGGAGGTGTTACAAAAGTGCTTCCATTTAAAAAATATATATTTTGCGGACTCGTATTTAGAAATTGTGGAAATTGATTCATTTGAAAGAATGAAGAGATTCTATAGATGCTGGACATTGTTGTTTCAAAAAAAAAAATCACTGGAAGGACTTTGTGACTTAGTTTCAAAACACATACTGGAAGTCACGTCTTCAGCTAAATAAACAGCAGGAGCCTTCTGACGAGAGGAGCTGTTTGCAGAGAAGTGACATGTCAAGATTTATGGTGGTCAAGATTTGGTTTCATTTTGGATATTGTTTTGGTTCAGTTGGGAGTAAGCCTGCTAAGAGAGAAGCCACCAGCTGATCTTTTTTCCACCTCTTGAGAAACCCTGAGTATCCAGTGTGATAGCTGAAACACTGATGCAGTGATTTCTCCTGGAAAGCCTTCCAGACTAAACCTTAACGTCGCCTGAAGAGAACTGCTGCAATCGATCCCAGTGACAGCTGTCTATGTGTATCGGGACACCAGACTAAAAGGGACAGCTGAGATCATTCCATATCATATCCTTTTCTCTTCAAGAATTAACAAGAATTTGGCCAAAGTATTTTGGTTTTTGTCTTTTTTGGAAAATGATCTCTGCAGAGAAATCTTCTTTATCTTTTCTTTCACCGGTGTTTGTCTGTGTGTTGGGTTAATTTAGAAGGGAACTTTCATATTTCAACCTTTGTGTTAAAGCTTTGCATCTTTATATCTTAAAACAAGAATACATCTTGTTTTATAATAAATTAATAATTTTGTTGTTTACTAAAGAAACCTGATTGGTAGATTTTATTCTGAAACTAAAGTAGATAAAGTACATAAATAAAAGCAAAGTACTGTAGAGGCTGGAAATCTGAAATGAAAACAAGAAATGCTGGAAGTACATAGATAAAGTATATAATTGGCCATATGGGTATAACATTTAAATATATGTTGTGACCCTTGGAGAAGTGGAACTAGAGAAAGACAATGCACTCCTCCAGCCTCAGTCGTAACACTCCTTCCTAGTTGGACCGAGAACATACTGATCAAGGAAATTCTCCTGAACATATTTCATAAATTCCTCCCCATCTCTTCCCTATACTCTAACATTATCCCAACTGACATTTGGGTAATTAAAGTCCCCAGTATCACCACTCTATAGTTCTTGCACATCTATGTGATTTCCTTGCAGATTTGCTCCTCTATCTCTCACTATTTGGAAGCCTATAGGATACCCCCAGTAGTGTGATCATAACCTTTCTACTTCTCAACTCTAACCAAATAGATTCTGTCCTTGCCCCATCAAGGACATCCTTTCATAAGAACATAAGAACTAGGAGCAGGAGTAGGCAATTCAGCCCCTCGAGCCTGCTCCACCATTCAATACGATCATGGCTGATCTCATCTCGGCCTCAACTCCACTTTCCTGCCCGTTCTCCATAACCCTTCAACTCATTACTAATTAAAAATCTGTCTGTCTCCTCTTTAAATTTACTCAATGTCCTGGCATCTACCGCACTCTGGGGTAGTGAATTCCACAGACTCGCGACCTTTTGAGAGAAGAAATTTCTCCTCATCTCTGTTTTAAATCTGCTACCCCTTATCCTAAAACTATGACCTCTCGTTCTAGATTGCCCCACCAGAGGAAACATCCTCTCTACGTCTACTTCGTCAATCCCCTAAATCATCTTATATACCTCAATTACATCTCCTCTCATTCTTCTAAACTCTAGAGTGTAAAGGCCTAAACTGCTCAATCTCTCTTCATAAGACAAACCCCTCATCTCTGGAATAAATCTAGTGAACCTCCTCTGAATTGCCTCCAATGCAACTACATCCCTCCTCAAGTAAGGGGACCAAAACTGTACGCAATACTCCAGGTGCGGTCTCACTAATGCTTTGTACAGTTGCAGCAACACTTCCCTACTTTTATACTCTATTCCTTTAGCAATAAATTCCAAAATTCCACTTGCTTTCCTTATTACCTGCTGCACCTGCATACTAGTTTTCTGCGATTCATGATAAATGTGGTGTAGAATTTGCATTGTAATATAAAAAGGGCATGTCGGTTGGTCAAGTGCAAGAACGTAGGTAAAGAATGTCAACTGTGTTGAACTTATTTTATGTTTGATTCCTCGTGGCTGCTGCTGTTCATGTCTGACTTCATCAGATGTTTTAAGCTGTCTTTCTCTTAAAAGGCTGACTTTTTTTTTCCTACAGTGTGGACCAGACAGTCCATAATATTTCAACACCCAGATCCCTCTGCACCGAAGCACCCTGAAGTTTCTCTCCATTTAGATAATAATTTGTCTTTCTATTCTTCTGAGCAAAATGGATAACCTCACACTTATCCACGTTAAACTCCTTCTGCCAAATTTTGGCCCATTCACTTAACCTATCCATATTCATTTGTAAATTTCTTATTTCTTTATTGCAACTTACTATTCCACCTATTTTAGTGTTTCCTGCAAATTTGGCTATAGTACCTTCTATCCCTGCATCCAAGTCATTAATATAGATTGTAAATAGTTGGGGCCTGAGGACCGAACCCTGTGGCACCCCACAAGTTACATCTTGCCAACCAGAAAAGGACCCATTTATCCCGATTCTCTGTTTACTGTTGGTTAGCCAATCCTCTATCCAAGCTAATAAATTGCCCCTAACCCCATGTGATCTTACCTTGTGTATTAACCTTTTGTGCAGTCCCTTATCAAATGCCTTCTGGAAGTCCAGATATACTACATCTACAGGATCCCTATTATCCACTTTACTTGTTACATCTTTGAAGAACTCTAGCAAATTAGTCAAACACGATTTACCCTTCATAAAACCATGCTGACTCTGATGGATTGTGTTTTGACTTTCTAAATGTCCTGTTATTACTTTCTTAATAATGGATTCTAACAATTTCCCAATGACAGATGTTAAACTAACTGGTCTATAGTTTCCTACTTTCTGTCTCCCTCCCTTTTTGAATAAGGGTGTTGTATTAGCATTTTTCCAATCCAGTGGAACCTTCCCCGCATCCAGGGAATTTTGGAATATTATAACCAATGGATCCATTATCTTCACTGCCACTTCCTTTAAGATCCTCGGATGTAGGCCATCAGGCCCTGGGGACTTCAATCCCAATAGTTTGCTCAGTACTTTTTCCCTAGTGATGATGATTGTTCTAAGTTCCTCCCTTTCTATAACCTCTGCATTACCTGTTACTATTGGGATGATACTAGTGTCCTCTGCCGTGAAAACTGAGGCAAAATACTGATTTAGTGTCTCCGCCATTTCTGTGTTCCCCACTATTAGCTCCCCAGTCACATCCTCCAAGGGACCAACATTCACTTTAGCTACTCTCTTCCCTTTTATGTACTTATAGAAGCCTTTGCTATCCGTTTTTATATTTTGCGCTAGTTTTCTTTCATAATTTACCTTTGCTCTTTTTATTACTTTCTTGGTAACCCTTTGTTGATCTTTAAAAGTTTCCCAATCTTCCAGCCTGCCACTGGCCTTTGCAATATGGTATGCCTTAGTTTTTGTCTTTATGTTATCCTTAACTTCCTTCCCTCTTGCAATCTTTCTTCCTCTCTGGAACATATTTTAGTTGGGAGGAATTAAATATCTCCTTAAACATCTGCTACTGCTCATCAACTGTCCTACCTTTGAGTCTTCCTGCCCATTCCACTAGGGACAAATCTGTCCTCATGCCTGTGTAATTACGTTTGTTTAACTCCAGAACGCTAGTGTGGGACTCCAGTTTCTCGCCCTCAAACTGAATTTGAAATTCTAGCATGCTATGATCACTCTTCCCTAGAGGATCCTTAACTATGAGATCATTCATTAATCCCGTCTCATTACATAATACCAAATCTAGAATAGCCTGCTCCCTGGTTGATTGCACAACATATTGCTCCAAAAAACAATCTCTAATACATTCAATGAACTCTTCCTCGAGGCTACCCTTGCCAATTTGATTAATCCAGTCCATATGCATATTAAAATCACCCATGATTATTGCCGTACCTTTCTTACAAGCCCCCAGTATTTCCTGGTTTATACTGTGTCCCACTGCGGAACTACTGTTTGGGGACCTATAGATTACTCCCACCAGGGACTTCTTTCCCTTGCTATTTCTTATTTCTACCCAGACTGAATCTATGTCTTGATCTCCAGTGCCTAAATCATTTCTCACTACAGCACTGATCTCTTTCTTTACCACCTCCTTTTCCTTCCTGCCTATCCTTTTGAAATACTGAGTACCCTGCAACCACATCTCAGTAATTGTCACTAAATCATACCCATTCGTCTCTATTTGCGCTGTTAACTCATGAATTTTATTCTGAGTGCTTCGTGCATTCAGATACAAAGCTTTTAAGTTGGTTCTATAGTCAAATTTCCCTACTCTTGTATGATTCCTTGGTGCAATATGACGTTCACAGGTTCTGTCCCTACCTTTTATTTTCTGGCAACAATTAGCCTCATCATTAACCTGCACTCCTACCTTCTCCTTTAACTTTGACTTCCTGATTTTCCATGCAATTGAACCCTCCCCCCGCCCCAACTATTTAGTTTAAAGCCCTATCTACAGCCCTAGTTATGCGATTCGCCAGGACTCTGGTCCCAGCATGATTCAGGTGGACCCTGTCCCATCGGAACTGCTCCCTCCTTCCCCAATACTGGTGCCAATGCCCCATGAATTCGACCCCATTTCTCCAAAACAAATCTTTGAGCCACGCATTTACTCCTTAATCTTATTGACCATGTGCCAATTAGCTCGTGGCTCAGGTAGTAATCTGGAGATTATTACCTTTTTGGTTCTGCTTTTTAATTTAGCCCCTAGCTGCTCATATTCCCTCAGCAGAACCTCTCACCTCATTCTACCTATATCGTTGGTGCCTACGTGGACCATGACAACTGGATCTTTCCCCTTCCACTCCAAGTTCCTCTGCAGCCCAATTGAGATATCCTGAACCTTGGCACCAGGTAGGCAACACAGCCTTCAGGACTCTCGATCCTGGCCACAGAGAACAGTGTCTATGCTCCTAACTATACTATCCCCGATTACGACTACATTTCTCTTTTCTCCCCCCACTTGAATGGCTCCCTGTACCGCGGTGCTATGGTCAGTTTGCTCATCCACCCTACAGACCTTGCTCTCGTCCACACAGGGAGCAAGAATCTCGAACCTGTTGGACAAGGACAAGGGCTGAGGCTCCTGCAACACTACCTCCTGGATCCCTCTTCCTGCCTCACTCATAGTCACACCCGCCTTTCCCTGACCACCCGTCTTCCCCAATCAGTACTGCCACCCCACTTCCCTTTTTTCCTTTCCCTATCTTTTCTGAACTCTTAGTATCCATGAATATTATGCACCCTGTCCTCACCATTTTTAAAGCACGTTATTGGCACTATATCATATTGCCACACATTCGACAGATGCTTCCTGATTTGTTCCATGTTTTCAGCAATTTTTCTTTTTCTTTCAGAGTTCCTGCACCTTCAATTTTTTGCTTTTTGTTTGAACATGTCAAAATACTTTGTCGTTTTCAAAGAGGTACTGCAGCAATAAGTCAGACTTCTCCAAGTAACTATGCTGAGTTTAATGAAGTTGTTTAAAACTACTTGTTAAACTCTAATCTAAGCACAAACCATAGACAAAAAAATAATTTGCTGTCACACACTGACAATGAAATCTGAAGAACAGTTTTCTCTCTCTCTCTGTAGGAAAACAAACCTAATCAATGCTTGATGTCTGCTTGAAAGCAAAGCTGAGTTTGGGACCCAGCTGTGTTGGAAATTACTGTTGTACTACATCAGCACACCATTCAAAGGACCATCGCAGCACAACAGCAGTATTTGAAGTTCTGTCATAATTCTCTTCATGTAACAGAGACAAATAAGATGAGCAATATAGGAAAAATGTTTCCATGAAAATACAAAAATATAGAACCACTTCATTATAAATAAAGATAAATCATTATTTAAGTTTTTTATGAGTACCATTAATTAATATTGCATAATTAACATTTTTTGCTGATATATCTAGAAACCTTACTTCAAAAATTTTCAAGGAAAATACATCGCCCCATGCAAACTAGGCAGTGAAACTATTGCTTGAGGAAACCAATGGTTTGCTCCACTGTGTTGCGGGTTGCTCCATGGCTCTCAATGAAGGTTCTCTGACTTTGCTTGGTGACGTGAAGAGACATTAGCCCTTGTCACTAAGCAGTCATCCCCTGCGCATCTTGGAGGCCCAAAGACAGTAGGTATTGTGGACTGGTACAGGATAAATGCATCATGAGTGCTGCCGGGATAGCAGGCATTCACCAAGATGAACTTCTTAGTGTGTTTAACACCAACCGCACGTTCAGAGATTATGGACAATTGCCCAGGTATGTCCTGTACACAAAAAGCAGGACATGTCCAACCTGGCCAATTACCGCCCCATCAATTTTCCGTCAATCAGTAAAGTGATGGAAGCTATCAAGTAGCACTTGCTCAGCAATAACCTGCTCAGTGATGCTTAGTTTCAGTTCCGCCAGGGCCACTCAGCTCCTGACCTCATTACAACCTTGGTTCAAACATGGACAAAAGAGCTGAACTCAAGTGGTGAGGTGAGAGTGACTGCCCTTGACATCAAGGCAGCATTTGACCAAGTATGGCATCAAGGAGCCCTAGCAAAACTAGATTCAATGGGAATCGGGGGAAAACTCTCCACTGGTTGGAGTTGTACCTAGCGCAAAGGAAGATGATTGTGATTGTTGGAGGTCAATCATCTCAGCTCAAGGACAGCACTGCAGGAATTCCTCTGGGGAGTGTCTTGGGCTCGACGACCTTCAGCTGCTTCATCAACGACCTTCCTTCAATCATAAGGTCAGAAGTGGGGATGTTCGCTGACGATTACATAATTTTCAGCACCATTCGCGACTCCTCAGATACTGAAGCAGTCCGTGTAGAAATGCAGCAAGACCTGGACAATATCCAGGCTTAGGTTGATAAATGACAAGATACATTCACGCCACACATTTATCAAATAGTGATCACAACATGATCGAATTCAAGGTAGCGTTTGAAAGTGAAAAGCACGAATCAGCTACTAGAATTTTAGACTTGGGTAAGGCTGACTTTACCGGGGTAAGACAAAGACTGTCCACGGTAAATTGGGTAGATCTGTTAATGGGTCAAACGACTGAAGAACAGTGGAGAATATTTAAAGAAACATTTAACGAAATACAGAGCGAGTATAGACCCCTGAGAGGAAAAAGCTCCACTTCACAGAAAAAACAGCCATGGACAACTAAAGAGATTAGGGATAGCATAAAACAAAAAGAAATGGCTTACAAAAATGCAAAACGCAGCACAGATCCAGCCGAATGGGATCGATACAAAGACCAGCAATTGGTCACAAAGCAGCTTATAAGAGTTACGAAAAGAGATTATGAAAGGAAACTTGCAAAGGACATCAAAATCAATAAGAAGAAATGTTATAGTTACATAAAGGGAAAATGGCAATTTTCAAGAGCAATGTAGGCCCACTAAAAGCTGAAAATGGAGACATTGTCATTGATAATGGGGAAATAGCAGACATGTTGAACAATTACTTTGCCTCAATAGTTACAGTTGAAAAGGAGGATAACTTGTCAGAAGTCCCGAAAAAATTAATAGCCGATAGGGGACAGGGACTTAATACAATTAACGTAAGTAAATCATCAGTAACAAGGAAATTAATGGAACTAAAGAGTGAGAAATCCCCAGGACCTGACGGTTTCCATCCCAGGATGTTAAAGGAAGTAGGGGAGCACATTGTAGATGCCCTGACTATAGTCTTTCAGAGTTCCCTGGATTCAGGAGTGGTCCCTCTGGATTGGAAAGTTGCACATGTCACTCCACTTTTTAAGCAGGGTGAAAGGGGGAACCAAGGAAATTACAGACCAGTTAGCCTGACATCTGTGGTGGGCAAGTTGCTGGAGTCTATAATCAAGGATAGGGTAACTGAACACCTCGAAAAATTTCAGTTAATCAGGGACAGCCAGCATGGATTCATGATGGGAAGGTCATGCATGACAAATCTCATTGAATTTTTTGAAGAGGTGACTAAGGTAGTGGACAGGGGAGTGTCTATGGATGTTATTTATATGGACTTCCAGAAGGCTTTTGATAAAGTCCCACATAAGAGACTGTTAACTAAAGTAGAAGCCCATAGAGTTGAGGGCAAATTATTGACATGGTTAGAAAGTCGGTTGAGTGGTAGGCGACAGAGAGTGGGGATAATGGGTAAGTACTCCGATTGGCAGGATGTAACTAGTGGTGTCCCGCAGGGATCTGTGTTGGGGTCTCAATTATTCACATTATTCATTAATGACTTGGATGATGGCATAGTAAGTCATATATCCAAATTTGCTGATGCTACAAAGTTAGGCGGCATTGTAGACAGTCTAGATGATAGCATAAAATTGCAAAGAGATATTGACAGACTAGGTGAGTGGGCAAAACTGTGGCAGATGGATTTCAATGCAGGCAAGTGTGAGGTCATCTATTTTGGACCAAAAAAGGATAGAGCAGGGTACTTTCTAAATGGGAAGAGGTTAAGTACAGTGGATGTCCAAAGAGACTTGGGGGTTCAGGTGCATAGATCTTTAAAATGCCACGAGCAAGTGTAGAAAATAATCATAAAGGCTAATGGAATGCTAGCCTTTATATCTAGAGGATTGGAGTGTAAAGACACAGAGGTTATGCTGCAGCTGTACAAAACCCTGGTTAGACCCCACTTGGAGTACTGTGAGCAGCTCTGGGCACCACACCTTAGGAAGGATTTATTGGCCTTGGAGGGAGTGCAACGTAGGTTTACAAGAATGATACCTGGACTATAGAGGTTAAGTTACGAGGAGAGATTACACAAATTAGGCTGGTTTTTGCTAGAATTTAGAAGGTTAAGGGGTGATCTGATCGAAGTCTTCAAGATATTAACAGGAAGAGACAGGCTAGATAAAGATAAACTATTTCCACTGGTTGGAGATTCTAAAACTAGGGGGCATAGTCTAAAAATTGGGACCAGACCATTCAGGAGAAATGTTAGGAAGCACTTCTTCACGCAAAGGGTGGTGGAGGTTTGGAACTTCTAGCAGTTGAAGCTAGAACAGTTGTTAATTTTAAATCTGAGATAGATAGATTTTTGTTAAGCAAAGATATTAAGGGATATGGGCCAAAGGCAGGTATATGGAGTTAGGCCACGGATCAGCCATGATCTCATCGAATGGCGGGACAGGCTCGAGGGGCTGAATGGCCTACTCCTGTTCCTACCTTCCTATCTTCCTATGTTCCAATGCACACAAGTGCCAGGCAATGACCATATCCAGCAAGAGAGAATCTAACCATCTCCCCTTGACATTCAATGACATTACCATCGTTGAATCCCACACTATCAACATCCTAGGGGTTACATTAGCACCATAGAAAAATTATGGCACAGAATGAGGCCATTCAGCCCGTCGTGTCCATGCCAGCTGAAAAAACTAGCCGCCCAATCTAATTCCACCTTCCATTCCTGGCAGTGAATTCCAGACACTCACCACCCTCTGAGTGAAAACGTTTTTCCTCATGTCCCAATCACCTTAAATCTGTGTCCCCTGGTAATTGACCTCTCCGCTAGGGGAAACAGGCCCTTCCTGTCTACTCTATCTTGGCCCTTCATAATTATGTACATGTCTATTAATTCACCCCTCAGCCTCCTCTGTTCTAAGGAAAACAACCCTAGCCAATCCAATATTTCGTCATAGCTGCAACTTTCGAGCCCCGGCAACATTCTTGTAAATCTCCTCTGTACTCTCTCCAGAGAAATTATGTCCTTTCTATAATGTCGTGACCAGAACTGTATGCAATACTCCAATTATGGCTTAACCAGTGTTTTATACAGTTCCAGCATTACACCCTGCTTTTGAATTCTATACCTCGGCCAATAAACCTGTCCTGCCACCTTCAGGGACCTGTGGACATGCACTCCAAGCTCTCGCACTTCTTCTACCCCTCTCAATATCCTCCCGTTTATTGTATATACTCTCACTTTATTTGCCCTCCCCAAATGCATTACCTCACACTTATCTGGATTGAATTCCATTTGCCATTTTTCCACCCACTCAACCAAACCATTGATATCTTTCTGGAGTCTACGGCTATCCTCTTCACTATCAACTACACGGCCAATTTTTGTACCATCAGCAAATTTCCCAATCATGCCTCCCACATTTAAGTCCAAATCATTAATATATACCACAAACAGCAAGGGACCCAACACTGAGCCCTATGGAACACCACTGGGAACTGTTTTCCATTCAGAAAAATATCTGTTGACTACAACCCTTTGTTTTCTGGCCCTGAGCCAATTCTGGATCCAACCTGCCACATTCCCCTGTATCCCATGGGCTTTCATTTTACTGACCAGTCTGCCATATGGGACCTTGTCAAATGCCTTACTAAAATCCATATAGACCAGATCCACTGCATTACGCTCATCAATCCTTCTTGTTACTTCCTCAAAAAACTCAATTAAGGTAGTAAGACATGACCTTCCCTTAACAAATCCATGCTGACTATTCCTGATTAATCCATGCCTTTCTAAGTGGCAGTTTATCCTGTCCCTCAGAATAGATTCTAATAATTTACCCACCACCGAGGTCAGACTGACCAGCCTATAATTATTTGGCCTATTCCTCTCACTCATTTTAAACAGTGGTACAATGTTCGCAGACCTCCAATCACCTGGTACTTCTCCAGTATCTAGTGAGGATTTGAAGATGATCCTCAGCCCATCCGTTATTTCCTCCCAGGCTTCCTTTAACAACCTGGGATGCAATCTATCCGGCCCTGGTGATTTATCCACTTTCAAGGATGTCAGACCCTCTAGTACTTCCTCTCTCCTTAGGCTTATTGTATCTAATATTTCACACTCCTCCTCTTTAACTACAATGTCTACATCAACCCTCTCCTTTGTGAAGACAGAGACAAAAAAACTCATTAAGAACCCTGCCCACATTTTCTGCATCCATGCATAAGTTCCCTGGTACATCTCTGATAGGCCCTACCCTTTCCTTAGTTATCCTCTTGCTCTTAATGTACTGATAAAACATCTTTGGGTTTTCCTTGATTTTACCTGTTAATAATTTTTCATGTCCTCTCTTTGCTTTTCTAATTTCCTTTTTTACTTCACCCCGGCACTTTCTATACTCCACTACGCTTTCTAAAGTATTAATATTTTTGTGATGGTCATAAGCTTTCTTTTTCTGCTTTAACTTACCCTGTAAGCTCATTGACCGGAAACTGAACATATAGCCATATGTAGCCATATAAATACCATGGCCACAAGAGCAGGTCAGAGCCTAGGGATCCTGTGGCAAGTAACTCACCTCCTGACTCCCCAAAGCCTGTTCACCATCTACAAGGCATAAGTCAGGAATGTGATGGAATACTCTTCACTTGCCTGGATGGGTGCAGCTCCAACAACACTCAAGAAGCTCGACACCATCCAGGACAACGCAGCTCACTTGATTGATACCCTATCTACAAACATTCACTCCCTCCACCACTGAAGCACAGTGGCAACAGTGTGTACTATATACAACATGCACTGCAGCAACGTACCAAGGCTCCTTAGACAGCATCTTCCAAACCCATGACCTCTACCAGGAGATTTAGAGGGGATTTGAGGGAAACAAATTTCACCCAGAGGGTGGTTGTAATTTGGAACACAATGCCTGAAGCGGCAGTAGAGGCAGGAACCCTCACAACATTTAAGAAGTATTTAGATGAGCACTTGAAATGCCATAGCATACAAGGCTACGGGCCAAGTGCTGGAAAATGGGATTTGAATAGTTAGGTGCTTGATGGCCAGCACAGACATGATGGGCCGAAGTGCCTGTTTTTGTGCTGTATAACTCTATGACTCTATGACACCTAGAAGGTCAAGGGCAGCAGATGCATGGAAACACCACCACCTGCAAGCACCCCTCCAAGCCACACACCATCCTGGCTTGGAACTATATTGCCATTCCTTCACTGTTGCTGGGTCAAAATCCTGGAACTCCCCTCTTAACAACACTGTGGGTGTAGCTACCCCAAATGGACTGCAGCGCTTCAAAAAGGCAGCTCACTACCACCTTCTCAAGGGCAATTAGGGATGGGCAATAAATGCTGGCCTCGCCAGCGACACCCACATCCCAGGAACGAATAAATAAAAAAGACCCATTTAAATTCACCCAATCAGCTTTTTATTCAGCAGGACAGAAGCAAAATAGTACCACGCTGTTTAGTGACCTTTCAACCTGATCATATGCAATTATCGCTTGGGTTCAATGTTCTTTCAAAGACGATGTAGTAATTTGTGTCCCTCAGTTATTTATTATTTAACACAATGCGAAACGAAAGTACGGGTTATAAAAGATCTTATGTTTAGATAAAGGCATGTTATTAATTCAGTGTAAAATATGAAATGATCAGTAATGATTAATATATGTAAAATATAATCTTATTCTGACCTACATATTCAGAAGTAAGTAAATGACCTTTTGCTAAACCGTATAATGCAACAAAATCTTGCAATATAATTTGGTGTCCACTAAGATCTCGTTAATTTGATTACATCACGTTAAGAATGTCTTTCCGGCAGAAAATGTTATATATTCTCTGAAAGCAGATTACAAATAAATGTCTTTCGAAATAACTAGCCAACTTTTTACACAAAGTCTTCAGCAAGGGGAAAGTATTGAGGCGATTTTTGATTGGAGCTAATTAAATGCATCTATGCTGTAAAGTGCATGTGCTCCACTTTCCATGCTTCAACCCCATCCACAAGGATTACATCAACGTGGTGTCTAATTGCTTAAACGCTCTATTTTAAGATTGTGCATTCTTTTGTGCCGCTTAACACGACTTTGACAAATATTGAGGGAGAAGGCCCGCCTACAAATTGAACTTAGGTAAAACATATTTCAGTCTCATGCGCTGATCTGGCATTACAGGGAGTGTATAAAATCTGCTGCTTGGGGAAGTTGCAAAGGATCAGCCCGCACTGACGGAAGATCAGTCAACAGCCAGCCAGTCAGCAAGATGAGCCGCAGCCCGGACAGGATGTCCTCATATCGCCGCCACTTTGAGGGTTGCAGCACCAGTAGCGCCTCATACCATGTGCGGGTGTCCAGCCCGTCCCCAACTCGCCGCCAAGCACGGCATCGCTCCGCCAGTTATAGCCGCACCACTGGCCGGCTGGTAGCGGGTGGTGGCATGCAGACGGGCAGGAGGACCTACTCGGCAGTTTATGGGCCTCGCATTACCAGGTAAAAAGCAGGGATTGACTTTTTTTTTCTTCAAATCTTGTATAAAACAACCAAATTGTGAAAAAGATGATATGAAACAAAAATATAT
The DNA here is from genome assembly GCF_036365525.1 of Heterodontus francisci. Classification (NCBI taxonomy): domain Eukaryota; kingdom Metazoa; phylum Chordata; class Chondrichthyes; order Heterodontiformes; family Heterodontidae; genus Heterodontus; species Heterodontus francisci. The sequence continues at coordinate 128,629,473 of NC_090373.1, forward strand.
CAAAAGGCTCTTCAAGATGGTTTGGCATAACACTATTTGATCAGACAAGTTGTTTAGAGCTTTGGTCATAACAGACCTGGCGACATTCAGGTTTGGTTGCTGCACCTCAGGAAATACATATAGTATTGACCTAGGAGGAGGTAGTGTGCAGATTCACCACAGTTATACTAGGGCTTAAAGGGTTAAATTATGAGGACAGATTGCATGAACTAGCCTTGAATTTAGACAAAAGCAAAATACTGCAGATGGTGGAAATCTGAAATAAAAACAGAAAGTGTTGGGAATACTCGGCTGGCCAGGTAGCATCTGTGGAGAGAGAAACAGTGTTAAAGTTTTAGGTTGATTATTTTTTGTCGGAACTGGAAAAGGTTAGAGATGTAACAGGTTTTAAATGAGCACAGAGACAAGGGGAGAGGGAAACGAACAAAAGAGAAGGTCTGTGATAGGGTAGAAGGTAGATTAAATGACATAAGACATGAGGCAAGGCAAAAGGAAACGATAGTGGGACAAGTAAAGAAACAAAAGATGGGCCTAGAAAAGGTGTAAGTGGAAAAAGAAGAATCATCACCAATGGCTACCATCTCAAAAATGGGGGCAGAAATTGTTGAACTCAACATTGAGTCCAGAAGGATGTAAAGTGCCTAATCATAAGATGAGGTGCTGTTCGTGGAGCTACAATTGAACTTCACAGGAACAGTGTAGGAGGTTGAAGGCAGAGAGGCCAGAGTGGGATTGGGGCAGAGAATTAAAGTGACAGGTAACTGAAAGCTCAGGTCACACTTGCAGACTGAATGGAGGTGTTCTACAAAACGGTCACCCAATCTACATTTGCACACCCCAATGTAGCAGAGACCACATCATGAGCAGTGAACATAATATCCAAATTGTACAAGTAAATTGCTTTTTCACCTGGAAGGACTGTTTGGGACCCTGGAAGGTGGGAAGGGAGGAGGTAAAAGGGCAGGTGTTGTATCTTCTTTGCTTGCATTGGAAGGTGCCATGGGAAAGGGCGTGGTGTTGAGAGTGATAGAGGAGTGGACCAGGGTATTGCAGAGGAATTAGTCCCTTCGGAATGCTGAAAGGGGAGGGGAAGATGTGTTTGGTGGCATCCCACTGGAGGTGGCAGAGCAGAAGTGTGGAAAATGGCTTGGACACAATTGAGGACCCTGTCACCCACAGTGGAAGGGATTCCTTGGTTGGGGAAAAAGGAAAACATATATCAGAAGGACTGGTATGGAAGATGGAATCATCAGAACAGATACGATGGAGTAAGAGAAACTGCGAGAATGGAATAGAATCCTTACAGAAAGCGAGGTGGGAGGAAGTATAGTCAAGATAGCTGTGGGAGTCAGTCAGTTTATGGTGGAAATGGTTAGATGGTTGAGGCGTGATCTAACTGAATATTTGAATGACAAAGCGATTCCACAGAGTATATACAAATAAACCGGAAAAGGTGGGTGGGGAGATAAACAAGAAAAAAAAGACTTGCATCTATATAGTGTATTTCACCACCTTATGATGTCTCAAAGTGCTTTACAGTCAATTAGTACTTTTGAAGTAGTCACTGTTGTAATGTAGGGAAATCTGGCAGCAAGCTCCCACAAACAGCAATGTGATAATAACTAGATAATCTGTTTTAGTGAAGTTGGTTGAGGGATAAATATTGAGCAGCACACTGGGGAGAACTACACTGTTCTTCAAAATAGTGCGGGGGGGGGGGGGGGGTCCTTAACAGCCATCTACAGGACAGATGGGGTCTTGGTTTAACATCTCATCCAAAAGACAGTACCTCTGACATTGCAGCACTCCCTTAGTACTGCACTGGAGTATCAGTCTAGATTTTGTACTCAAATCTCTGGAGGCCAACTTAAGCCACGAACTTTCTGACTCACAGGTGAATGCCACCACTGAACTACAATTAACAATTATACGTAATCTTAAAAATAGAGCCCTTCTTTTTGAGAAATCCGGAAACACTTTTTCACCCACAGAGGAGTAGAAATCTGGAACTCACCACCACCCCCCCCCCAACCCCCCCAAAAAAGCTGCGCATGCTGGGTCAATTGAAATTTCAAGTCTAAGACCAATAGAGTTTTGGCAGTTAAGGGTTTTCAGGGAGCGAAGTTGAGATACAGATCAGTCATTATCTGATTAAAATGCAGAACAGGCTCCGGGGGCTGAATGGCCTCCTCCTGTTCCTACGATATTGCACAGTCTTGTGAAAAATGGCACATTCAGATATTTAACTTGACGTTTTTAAAGGTGTCAGAAACAATAATTCAACATTACAGGTGATGTGAATTTGTATTGGAAAAATCCATATTTGAATAATAGGGACATCTTTAAGAAACCCCTAAAATGATTGCGGTATCGAATTGGAAGACGACTGACAGATCAAATAGGTCAAGAAAAGTTGATATTAAATATGCGTTAGGGAAAACAGGAAAACAGAGATGATTTTTGGAAGCTGCAACCTGAGTTAAAAGCAACCCGGTGGTAATGCGCTCTTGTCATTGGGCCAGTTCACTTCATAGACTTTCATCGCTCTATCATATTAGGATTGAATGGGATGGTGGAGTCCATTTTTTCTAGATACAGCAAAGATCGTTTCATAAAGTCTTCCCAAACCTGAGGGAATGTACGAGTGAAATAAAATAAAATAAAATGGTTACCTGTGTTATGCATAAATATATTTTATACAGGCGTTGTCTCTTATGTATGACTGCGGTATATTTAGCTGAATGTTTGTTACCTCTAAACTAGTAAAAGGAAATGATCTTATCAAATGTGATCCCAGAGGGATTTAATGTATGCATTTAGTCCAGCCATATCACAAAACCAATCGGCGTAAAGACCGAATAACAATAGTTTTCCGGTGATATCCGCTGTTATTAATAGAAACAATATAGTATCCACAAAATGGTGCACAATTACTTCAAATCCAATGCAGTAATTATAGTTTATCGTGGCCTACATGTTGTTAATATTAATATTACCCCACTAGAATAATTTAAACCTATAAAGCCTGCAAAAGTGTTTGCCCGCCTTTAAAGTGCTATTTATTTTCTGTTGATATTGCTTCTACATATTTCACTAATATAACTTGAAGTTAAGAAATTAGAACTGATATAAAAACTAGGCACGTAATATGTTTAGAGATTTGCAAGCGACTGGAAGAGTTAGTTCCACGATGAGTTATGCCATCTCATCTCACTTTACTAGGGCTATTGTAACTTAATCCCGTCACTTCTGTCTTTTAATATCCCTTTGTGGCTAACGATCCTGACTGTGGATGGCGGTACAGTGTAAAGCGATTTGAGTTGGTTCACTGTTTTTTTCATTTGTCAATTCCAGGTAACAGCAGTATATATATATACATATTAATTTCAAAGGAAATGTACATTTCAATCGGAATTCCAATGTAGTTTAATCTGTTTTAATGTCACATTTTCAATGACGAGTCTGTTCTACTTTCTCTTTGTTGACAGTTAGCTCGGCAAGGTATGTGTGCACTTGGGCTGTCGATTTGAGCCATTGTGTTCATTCTCCTCCCTCCGCAATGCTAAATCTGGAGCCCAACCAATCCCCTCACTTCAGCATCAAAAGCTGAGAATTTATGAGAGAAGATTTTTTTTTAAATTTCTTTAATAGAAACCATTTTATAGCAATAAAGAAACTTATTGGCATTTCTAAATAGTGACAATGAAAAGAATATCTTTTAAATGAATGGTTCAGAGAGGATGGACATTTGCTTCAGTTTTAAAGTAAATGCTACCTTTCTTTCCACTGCGATGATGGTATTAGAATAAACTAACCTCGTTTACTTTGCTATGGTACTGTATGCTATCATAGTGTTTTAATCTAAATCAACTATACTTTGTGCCATTCAAAATGAGCATTTTACCGAGTCTACGATAAATAATTCAATACAGTTTATGTAGGGACAGGGAAGAAACATGAGAGCGCAAAGTGAGTTCAGGCTTTCAATGAGCTCCATATTTTGCAATTCCCCATTCTGGACAGGTTTGCGTCATTCACTACAATTATTCATGCTTCCTTGCGACTGAAGCATTCTATATTTACTGGATAACTGGGATTTTCTGCTGATCCATAGTTGCCCTCCATTAGCTTACTTTTATTTAACCAGTAATGAATGACAATCAAACACTTCGGCTGGACTCAGCCATGATGACTGTTTTAGCAAAGATCCAGTTGCTCTTTAATTTGGAATGGGAGGACTAGGAGAATTGATCCACCTCGCGGTCTCATTTCCGAAAGAAACCATTGTGAAACCTATTATAATAATTAGTTCATCATTTGTACATAGACATTCACCACACTGGTTTCACGATGCATTACTGCTTGATCTCTTGATCAGTCAGGTTGTTTCTGATGAATAGGAACTTGACCAAATAATACATTAAAAAAATCATGTACATACCCACAACTCATTTGTAAGTAGGCGCTTGGCAGCCGGGAGGTGGGGGTGGTTGGTGATTAAAAGGACGGAGAACAAATCTTTAACGGAAATTTATTTTGTTTCAGCACGCATCCTTTTTGCGAAACAAAATAACTCTGGCGGTTAGAGGTGTGTTCAGCCAGTTACAGGTTAATCGATTCGCACATATTCACTCAATGAAAGTATCGCGTCAGTAGGCATTAAATTACGATCTCGTATTTTCACTTGTTATAAATCGAGAGGATTGAACCATACATTATTAACGGCAGAGTAACATGTAACAGTTTAGAATAGCGTAACAAGAGCAGATAAAACACGAAACACATAAATACAAAAGAAGGCGATGTCAGGCACTATTGCACAATATTGCACGATGAATATTTTACATAAACTGTTCCAGAATAACTATTCAAGGATACCCAGGAAATGTCAATTCGTTTAGCTCTACCCTCTAAAATATGTGTTTATAAATGTTTTTGAAGAAGTGCTGACGTACTTGCTTACAGGCTGTTGGGAAATTGCTGTATTCTGTGGGACACCTTCCGAACACTTCAAAAGGAATGGCGTGAATGTGTGGCAAAGGTGTAAACCTGTTATCAGTCGAGAATCTGACAGCTACCCGAAATCTCACATAAAAATTTTATATCATTCGTCACACAAGTATGATCTTTGCAACCGTCTGCTTCAAATTAAATTAGAATTGAATTTAAATGTCACATCTACTCTTGAAATATCTGTACGGATTGAAGGAATGCTAGTGCAATAAATACATTGTTAGCACTGACACGTGTATGCGCAATGGTTGACTCTTCTACGACACAAAGACGAGCTTTTGATTGATTTTTTCCTGTATTTTACTCATTATTCATATTGCTATTGTGAAAGTGATGGAAATGTTAAGGGATCATCAGTTCGTACAAGTCATGAACTGAACAGTTAATTATTTGCATTATCAACAATGACTAATCGTGCACTGCCAAATATTTGTTAATTTAATGAGAGCGATTAGTGCGTTCTTTAAGGACTACGTTTGGAATTTCTGAACATCAATAGTGCAAGATGCAATCTTTTGCATTTACATACACAGATTACAGGACTGGTTTATGTTTAAAACGCCGTTTTAAATAATCTAAGATATTCAAATTACAGAAAGGGTTTCCGTATTGCGTATGACACTACACGTAAGGCGCGATCTTCCCATCTGCAAATATATTTAGTTTTCATTAAAATGATAGCCTTTTTATTTTTTTCATCAGTTACGTGAGCAGTTAAAAGAACACTTTTAAGTGATGTTATTATAGTAAATGAATTGAAATTATGGTATGAATACAGCATTGAACTGTGTGGTCCGACTGTACTTATAATCGTCCAGACCAGATCTGCTTTGTGCATTGCAGCCCTCACAAATAACCAGTCTCCCAAGAAAATTTATATTCTTAATGCATTCGACAGTTTTCAAACGATGTTATATATCTAAAACACTAAATACAAAGCTGCATTAAAGGAATAGATTTGAGACCGCAGAACGCACTATTAAGGATTTTAAGGCGTTTATTTTCAGTGGCCTGAGCCTTACGTTTTAGCTGCTATTGCAATCGCATTTATGTTGTCATTAATAACTAAGTTTGCAGCATTATATATTAGTGATTCTTATAACACTCAAAACTATTACAGCGAAGCATTGTGCAATCGTCTTTATTTAACACGTTATTTTCAGTTTCTCCAGCCTTCACTGCAATATCTTGTCTACATAGTACAGGTACAATAGTTTTTATAACTACACTTGCAATCTACTTTTCTCGAAGATTCACGAATAACTGGGTTAGACGATTTCGAAATGTAATAGCTAATATACATAAACGATAATGAATCTTTTTGGGAACCTCTTGTTAACAAGGTGTAGTTTGAATGCTGTTAACGTCCTGAACTCTTTACTATGACAGCATGGGTACACTTTACCCAGGAGCGGGGATAGAACCAGCTCTGGATCTGAATGCCGCGTCAGCAGCAAATCAGGAATTCCTAAGCACTAGAACCAACGAAAGGAAAGAGATGATCATTCTCAACGACAGGCTGGCTGCTTACATCGAGAAAGTAAGAAATGCTTAAAGCTGTAACATCCGCAACATAATCCACAACCCCAGAAGCCATCTCCATCCATAACTAAATGCATCTAAATTTAGTTTGATATGTCGAACAATTATTAATATCTAATCATACATGTTATAAATTAAAATAAAATGATCAAGTGGGGAATTCCTCTGCATTGAAGCGGGATGGTTTTTCGAACTTGAAATATCAGTATCACTAAACTGAAGGCGATCGAGTCAAAATTTAAACAGGCCTCATTGACATAATCCGGCAGTAATCATCTGATTTAGATGCAGGAACAAAAATTAATATTTTAGTTTGGTTAAAGAGTGTTCTGGAAACATCACAATATTTTAAATCTGCAAAGAAAATATCATGAATTAAAAGTAAATTAAATCTAAAGGGATTAAAAGGAAGATAAGGGGATCGATGCTCCAGACAAACGTTAAATAGGGAAGGCACTGGAACCTCTTGTGTCGCTGCAGCAATTTTGACACACTATCAACTGGAATACAAGACCAGAATATTGATCTGTGATTTGTTCCTGTTGCATTGAAATGAGACTTATTAGACATTTTGTAGAATATACTAATGGTTGTTCACGTCAGAAGATGCATTATTTTATAAGGGGAGACGTGTAACATTATGAATTATTATAGACATAGAGAATGGTTACAGCACAGAAGGAGGCCATTTGGCCCGTCGTGTATGTGCCTGCTCTCTACAAGAGCAACTCCGCTAGTCCCACTCCCCCGCAGTTTCCCCAAAGCCCCGCAATTTCCTTTTCTTCAGGCGCTTACCCAATTCCCTTTTGAAAGCCGGAATTGAATGTGTATCCACCAGACTCTCAGGCAGTACATTCCAGATCCTAACCACTCACTGTATATATAAAAAAGGTTTTCCTCTTGTCGCTTTTGGTTCTTTTGCCAATCACCTTAAATCAGTGTCCTCTGGTTCTTGATCCTCCCACCAATGGGAACAGTTTCTATCTACTCTGTCCCACCACTCATGATTTTGAACACATCTGTCAAATTTCCTCTCAGCCTTCTCTTGAAGGAGAACAGCCCCAGCATCCCCAATCTATCCATATAACTGACATCCCTCATCCCTGGAACAATTTCCATAAATCTTTTCTGCACTGACTCCAATCCTTCCTAAAGTGTAGTGCCCAGAATTGGATACCATACTCCAGTTGAGTCCAAGCCCATGTTTGGTAAAGGTTCGCCATAACTTCTTTGCAATTTACTCTAAGCCTCTCATTATAAAGCCCAGGATCCTGTATGCCTTATTAATCACTTTCTCAACCTAACCTGCCCTGCCACCTTCAACAATTTGTGCTCATATACCTCCATGTCCCTCTGCTCCTGCACCCACTTTGGAATTGTACCCAGTGTGTTATATTACCTCTTCTCATTCTTCCTACCAAAATGAATCACTTCACACTTCTCTGCATTAAATTTCATCTGCCATGAGTCCAACCATTCCACCAGCCTGACTATGCCCTCTTGATAAATTAGATAATTTAAACCAAAATTTGGCATTGGTCTTCACGGTGGAGGACTCTATAAACATCTCACATCAGATAAGCAAGGAGCTAATGGGAGGAAAGATCTTGTAACAGTCTCTATCACAAGGGACAAAGTATTTGACAAATTAAGGGGACTAAAGGCAGACAAGTCGCCAGGACCTGATGGCCTACATCCAAGGGTTTTAAAGGAAGTGGCTGCAGAAATAGTGGAGGCTTTGGTCGAAATATTCCAGAATTCACTGAATTCCGGGAGGGTCCTAGTGGATTGGAAAACCACTAATGTGATGCCCATGTTCAAGAAAGGAGGGAGACGATAAGTAGGAAACTATAAGCCAGTCAGCTTAACATCGGTCGCTGGGAAAATGCTAGAGTCCATTATTAAGGACGAAACAGCAGGACATTTAGAAAAGCTTAACACAATCAAACAGAGGCATCATGGTTTTGTGAAAGGGAAATCATGTTTGATAAATTTGTTAGTGTTCTTTGAGGATATAACAAGCAGAATTGATAAAGGGCAACTGGTAGACGTAGTGTATTTGGATTTCCAGAAGGCATTTGATAAGTTGCCACATAAAAGATTGTTGCACAAGATAGGAGCTCATGGTATTAGCATAGAAGGATTGGTTAACTCACAGAAGACAGAGTGTCGGGATTAATGGGTCTTTTTCAGGTTGGAAAGACGTAATTAGTGGAGTGCCACAAGGATCAGTCCTAGGGCCTCAATTATTTACATCTATATTAGTGACATGGAGGAGGGGGCGGAGTGTAATATATCCAAATTTGCTGATGATACAAAAATAAATGGAATGGCATGTTGTGATGAGGACATAAGGAATCTGCAAGGGGATATAGATAGGTTGTGTGAGTGGGCAAAAACTTGTCAGATGGAGTTTAATGTAGGAAAGTGAGAGGTTGTGCACTTTGGTAGGAAGAGTCAAAAGGCAGACTATTATTTAAATGGAGAGAGACTCCAAAAAAGTGCAGCACAGAGGGATCTGGGTGTTCTTGTGCATGAAACACAAAATATTAGCATGCAGGTGCAGCAAGTAGTTAAGAAGGCAAATTGAATTTTGGCCTTTATTGCTGGGGGTTGGAGTTTAAAGATAGGGAAATCTTGTTACAACTGTACAGGGTGTTAGTGAGGCCGTACCTGGAGTACTGTGTACAGTTTTGGTCCCCATATTTAAGAAAGGATATACTGGCATTGGAGGCAGTTCAAAAGAGATTCACTAGGCTGATTCCTGGGCTGAAGGGGTTGATTATCAAGAACGGCTAAACAGGTTAGGCCTTTATTCATTAGAGTTTAGAAGAATGAGGGGTGAGCTTATTGAAACGTACAAGATTCTGAGGGGGCTTGAGAGGGTAGATGTTGAGAAGATGATTCCACTAGTGGGGGAATCTTGAACTAGGGGACATAGCTACAGAATGAGGGGATGCTCATTTAAAACTGAGATGCAAAGGAATTTCTTCTCTCAGGGGTTAGTGAATGTTTGGAATTGAAATGAAAGAGAGTTGTGGAGGCTAGATCACTGAAAGTATTTAAAGAGGAGGTAGATAGATTTTTGAAATATCAGGGAGTTGAGGGCTATGAGGAGCTGGCATGAAAGAGGAGTTAAGGTCTGGGGCAGATCAGCCATGATCTTATTGAATGGTGGGGCAGACTTCAGGGGCCGAACGGCCTACTCCTGCTCCTATTTCTTATGCTCTTAAGTTCTTATAAAGTTTATCACTATCCTCCTCATAGTTCACAATATTTCCAAGTTTGGTGTCATCAAAAAAGCATGAAATTGTGTCCTGCACACCCAAGTCTAGGTCATTAATATAGATTAAAAAAAACCTAGTACTGAGTACCAATCCCTGGGAACCCCAGATTATTCCTTCCTCCAGTCCTGAAAAGCAACTCTTCACCTCTAGTCTGTGTTTCCTGTCACTCAGCTAGCTTCATATCCATGCTGCCACTAGCCCTTTTATTCTATGGGCTTTTGCTTTGCTGACAAGCCTGTTTTGTGGTACTTTATCAAACACCTTTTGGAAGTCCATGTACACCACTTCAACTGCATTACCTGGATCAACGCTCTCTGTCACCTCAGAACTTAATCAAGTTAGTTAAACTTGATTTGCCTTTAAACAAAATCCATGCTGACTTTCCTTAATTAATCCACCTGTTAATTTTGTCCTAGATTATCGTTTCTAAAAGCTTTCCGCTACCAATGTTAAACTGACTGGCCTGTAGTTGCTGGGTTTATCCTTACACCCTTTTTGAACAGTGTAACATTTTTAATTCTCCAGTCCTCTGGCACAACTCCCCATGTGACAGTATCCTCAGATGCATCCCATCCGGTCCTGGTGACTTATCAACTTTAAGTACAGCCAGCCTTTCTAATGCCTCTTCTTTGTTAATTTTGAACTCATCCAGTATCTCAACTACTTCCGCTTTCACTGATTTTGGCAGCATCTTCTTCCTTGGTAAAGACAGATGCAAAGTATTCATATATTATCTCAGCCATATCCTTTGCCTCCATGCGTAAATCTCCTTTTTGGTCCCTAATCAGCCTCACCCCTCCTCTTACTACCCTTTTACTAATTAAATGCCTGAAGAAGACTTTTGGTTTCCTTTTCATGTTAGCTACCAGTCTCTTCTCATACTCTCTCTCATTACCTCTCTTATTAACATTTTCACTTCCCCTCTGAACTTCCTATATGCAGCCTGGTTCTCCCTTGTATAATGAGCCTGACATCTGTTATGCACACCTTTTTCTGCTTCATCTTGCTCTCTATCTCTTTCATCATCCAAGGAGCTCTGGCTTTGGTTTCCTAACCTTCTTTCCTCGTACAAATGCACCTTACTATGATCAGGTGAGGAGAGGTCGTAAGGCTCTCCTGCCCTTCCTCTTGTTTGACTGCAACAGGTTTTATTCCTTTTTAAAACCGTGGATGTGCTTACCACTTCAGTTATGTTTCACTTACCCCTGTTATGATCGTAAAAGAACCAATTGGACAGGTTTTTTTGAGTTTAAACAAGAAAGAGGTGTGTTTATTGTACTTAGCAATAAAACTAAACCTGATCTAAAAATAATATAATTAGGTTATACTTTCATTCACACACACACATGAGAATCTCACACACAGAGTGCAGAGTTTGTTTTGGATTAGAGTCCAGAACAAGTAAAAATCAATATATAGTCTGTGGGGTTGGATGACTCATTAACCTCCAACTGAAGTTGTGTTCTTGAAGTCTTTGGCTGGTACAAGTGCACTTTGTGGCTGGCCCAACTGGCTCAGTGTTTTCTTAGAAACAGAACTGTAGGTGGCTTTTTTCCCCTGGGGTCTCTATCTGTAGCAATCTGTAGGCTTGGATAGTCCACAGTCACAGACGGTTTTCAAACTTGCGGTGTTATCTGGAGAGAGAGATATACATACACACAGACCCACTGGGGTTCTGCCTGGTTAACAGTCGAAGGCTGTCTGCTTCAAAGTCTCAGGAGCTTGTCTGCTGTGTGTAACAAAACTCTCAGTTTTACACAGCCTGGGGAGACTATCACATGATTCCCTCAATCCCCTTTGTTTTTAATGAGGTCAAAATTCAAAAACCCAAACCTCTCTCAGGTGGTATTGTCAGTGTTTACCTCCTGGAAGCATTCTCCACTCATGAATGCCTCAAGATGGTTTTGAATGTCCCACTAATGAGGGTGATATGGATAATCTACTCAGTTAGCCAAAGCATTGTCCTGGATGGGATTCTTGTTAGACATGAGTCTCCAATTTGATGTCCTGGAATGTGAGGCATTTCAGATGCAAATTGTGGTGGCCATCTTGGCTGTCAGCTTTTTATAATTTAACTGTAAGATGCCAGCTTTCCTTTTTAAAAGTTTAATGTAGGTTTCCAACCAATGAAAATCCTTATTTGACATGGCATGTTTTCTTGACAACTTCAACTGTACCTGAACAATCTCTTTAAAGGCAGCCCAGTTCTGTTACTGTTTTGCCTGTCAATCTTTGATTTCAATTTACCTGGGCCGGATCTGTTCTCATCCCACTGAAATTGACTTTCCTCCAATTAAGTATTTTTACTCTAGATTGCTCCTTGTCCTTTTCCATAGCTTACCTAAACCTTGTGATACTATGATCACTGTTCCCTAAATGTTCTCCTACTGACACTTGATCCACCTCATTCCCATCAGAATATCTGATGAAAGGTCATCGATCTGAAACATGAACTCTGTTTCTCTCTCCACAGATGCTGCCTGAACTGTTGAATATTTCCAGAATTTTCTGTTTTTATTCCTAAGGTGTAATACCAGATTTATGATGTGCTTGTGAAACTATTTTGCATCCATGTGAAAGTGGAAATACAACTGTCCAAATCACACCTTGTAATATTGATATGCATTGGACTGATCTCTTGAACTGATTGCTTTGTACTGTGTGTGTGGCAGGTGCGGAATCTGGAACAGGAAAACCGAATTCTGGAGGCAGAGGTTGAGACTCTGAAGAGTCGCTGTCTGCATCCACAAGGTGTGAGGGTTCTATATGAGGAACAACTCCGAGATCTGCGCCACGCAGCCGATCAAATGAAAATTCAACGGGTAACACACAGTCAGTTCTTTGAAACAAGCACATCATTATTTCATGATTTAAACCAGCATTTGGACCAATTTGTTCTGCTACAAAATTTGTGTTAATAACAAATGGGTTCTGTTCTGCTTTGATGCAAAATGTGTGTTACAATTAAAATTTGAATTCACTAATCTGATTGAATGGAGGTGAAGGAGGTGAACCTCCATGAGGGATAATCCCAGTCATCTACCATAGTCATGGAACCCCTGGAAATACAGCATAAACTATGTTAATGCAATTATTCTGGGGTTTCCGTGGCATTTAAACCAAGGCCAAGTTGGATGAGCGGGAGAACCCCTCAGGAAATTCACCCCATCTATTGCTTCTTTCAAGCTTTTTGAAAATCTCCTTTTTACGCTCAGCAAGGTCAATGCATCAATAGGAGCTAGATTTGAACTCAGGCCCAGGAGATGAAAGCTCAGCACATCAGTGCAAAAGATAAGGCAGAAGCATTTGCAACAATCTTCGGCCAGAAGTCCCGAGTTGATGATCCATCTAGGCCTCCTCCTGAAGTCCCCAGCATCACAGATGCCAGACTTCAGCCAATTCGATTCACTCTGCGTGATATCAAGAAATGACTGAAGCCATTGGATACTGCAAAGGCTATGGGCCCTGACAATATTCCGGCAATAGTACTGAAGACCTGTGCTGCAGAACTTGCCGTGCCCCTAGCCAAGCTGTTCCAGTACAGTTACAACACTGGTATCTACCTGGCAATGTGGAAAATTGCCCAGGTATGTCTTGTACACAAAAAGCAGGACAAGTCCAACCCGGCCAATTACCGCCCCATCAGTCTACTCTCAATCATCAGTAAAGTGATGGGAGGTGTCATCACCAGTGCCATCATGCAGCACTTGCTGAGCAATAACCTGCTCAGTGATACCCAGTTTGGGTTCCGCCAGGGCCACTCAGCTCCTGACCTCATTACAACCTTGGTTCAAACATGGACAAAAGAGCTGAACTCAAGAGGTGAGGTGAGAGTGACTGCCCTTGACATCAAGACAGCATTTGACCGAGTATGGCATCAAGGAGCCCTAGCAAAACTGAAGTCAATGGGAATCAAGGGGAAAACTCTCCGCTGGTTGGAGTCATACGTAATGCAAAGGAAGATGGTTGTGGTTGTTGGAGGTCAATCATTTGAGCTCCAGGACATCACTGCAGGAGTTCCTCAGGGTAGTGTCCTGGGCCCCACCATCTTCAGCTGCTTCATCAATGACCTTCCTTCAATCATAAGGTCAGAAGTCGGGATGTTCACTGATGATTGCACAATGTTCAGCACAATTCGCAACTCCTCAAATACTGAAGCAGTCCGTGTAGAAATGCAGCAAGATCTGGACAATATCCAGGCTTGGGCTGAAAGTGGTAAGTAACATTCGTGCCACACAAGTGCCAGGCAATGGCCATCTCCAATAAGAGAGAATTTAACCATCTCCCCTTGACATTCAATGGCATTACGATCGCTGAATCCCCCACTCGCAACATCCTAGGGGGAACCATTGACCAGAAACTGAACTGGAGTAGCCATATAAATACCATGGCTACAAGAGCAGGTCTGAGGCTAGGAATCCTGCGGCAAGCAACTCACCTCCTGACTCCCCAAAGCCTGTCCACCATCTACAAAGCAGGAGTGTAATGGAATACTCTCCACTTGCCTGGATGGGTGCAGCTCCAACAACACTCAAGAAGCTCGACACCATCCAGGACAAAGCAGCCCACTTGATTGACACACCATCCACAAACATTCACTTCCTCCACCACCGACACACAGTGGCAGCAGTGTGTACCATCTACAAGATGCACTGCAGCAGCGCACCAAGGGTCCTCAGACAGCACCTTCCAAACCCGCGACCTCTACCAACTAGGAGGACAAGGGCAGTAAATACATGGGAGCAGCACCACCTGCAAGTTCCCCTTCAGGTCACACACCATCCTGACTTGGAACTATATTGCCGTTCCTTCATTCAGGGTCAAAATCCTGGAACACCCTTCCTAACAGCACTGTGGGTGTACCTACCTCACATGGACTGCAGCGGTTCATAAAGGCAGCTCACCACCACCTTCTCAAGGGCAATTAGGGATGGGCAATAAATGCTGGCCTAGCCAGAAACGCCCACATCCCATGAAAGAATGAAAAAAATTATGTAACCCATATTACTATCTTATTCCATATATCTTTCAGTAATTTTGCTTTCAATGAATAAACTCCAATTACATAATTTTGTTCAACAGCATATTTAAATTAAGGTAAAAATGGACACTGGTACCAAGCAATGTAGTTAAGGAATAGTTTGTGTGGATCAGACCTTAAATCTAGTGTTTCAAGGTAGCTGGAACATACATTGGAGTTTGATAAATCTGCAAGTTATGTTAGTACCCCAATACATTTTCATCAGATCTTTCTATGCTTCTACTAACTAGCAGGGTGGATTTGTAAAAGAATGAAAGACTTGCATTTCTATAGTGCCTTTCATGACATCCCAAAGCACTTTATAACCAATGAAACACTTTTTAAGTGTACTCACTGTTGTAATGTAGGAAATGCAGGAGCCAATTTGCGCACAGCAAGGTTCTGCAAACATCAAAGTGATAATGACCAGATAATCTGTTTTATTGACGTTGATTGAGGGATAAATATTGGGGAAGACACCAGTGATAACTCTCCTGATTTTCTTTGATGTAGTGCCATGGGATCTTTTATATCTACTTGAGAGAGCAGACTGGGTCTCAGTTTAACTTCTCATGTAAAAGATGGCACCAATTACAGTGCAGCACTCCCTCAGTAATGCACTGGAGTGTCAGCCTAGATTTTTGTATTCAAGTCTCTGGAGTGGCACTTGAAGACCCCTTTCTCTCTATGCCTGAAAGAATCACATACCAGAGTACCTCAGTCATCTGTATGTGTATTGCTGTGTCAGTAGCAGTGCCGAAAGCAGGAAAGATAACCTGTTTTCCTGGGCTCCTTGACTACTTTGGGCCTTACTGGTGCTTGTAAATCTGTTGCTCAAACAGGTGTGTTTTGGTAATTACGTCATATTGTGCGCAATTTCTGGGATTTTATCTGGGCGATGGGGGTCTTGACCTCCAGCAAAAGCGCCGCTGAGAACCCCGTGTCACCCCTTCTGTGGGAGGCCCACTGAATCAATTGCCAATTAGGGACTTGACTGGACAGCGGCGGGCCTTCGATGAGATCAAGGACCTTGGCGATTGAAGTCCCACTCTCTGAGAGCTGCTGATCAATCAAAGGCTGGCAGCTCTTTAATTGAGCAACACCACGGCGGAGGTGATGCTGCTGCCTGTGGAGCACCCACTCAAGGCCTAAAGCGGCGCTGGACTCAGGCCACAGGCCACAGGTAGGTCAGGGCGGGAGGGTTTTTGCAGGGTGGGGGTCACGGGGGAGGGAGTGTAGTAGGGCTGGCAGCAAGGGAAGGGTTTGGCTCTCGTGGCCCCTCCCCCCATTCCTGATGCTGGTCCCTCGTTCAAGCACTAAGTGCCTTTTAATGGGGGCACCCCCGCCACCCCCCGAGCCATCAAATAACCTGCGCAGGTTTGCTTGGCGTGCTTCCCATGCGGCGACAGACCCACCTGCTATTGGGCTAATTGCGGTGGCGGTGGGATGGGGCCCTTAATTCGGCATTAATTGTCTACTTAAGGGTCTCAATTGGTGGCAGACCTACTTTCTGTGGAGGCGGGAAGGTGGCAGGGTCCCTCCCCAGCCACCATCCTTCCAGATTACAGGCTCTCCCCGCCTCCAAACCCGCCATTGGGGAATTGGGGAGAGCATAAAATTCCCCCCAATGTCATCACACACAGACATCTTTGCGGTGACATCAGTAGTCTGCACTTGTGTGTTGGTCAAACATAACTGCTAGCCAATGCATGTGTTGGGTATCTGGCTCCCATATTGTGGCCAACTCATAAGAAAACTTAAATAAAAGCAAAATACTGCGGATGCTGGAAATCTGAAACAAAAACAAGAAATGCTGGATTCACTCAGCAGGTCTGGCAGCATCTGTGGAAAGAGAAGCAGAGTTAACGTTTCGGGTCAGTGACCCTTCTTCGGAACTGACAAATATTAGAAAAGTCACAGATTATAAACAAGTGAGGTGGGGATTGGGCAAGAGATAACAAAGAGATCACACCCTACCTCCTGTAAGGACTCCATTCCATTCTCCCAGTTTCTCCGTCTCCGACGCATCTGCTCTGATGATGCTACCTTCCATGACGGTGCTTCTGATATGACCTCCTTTTTCCTCAACCGAGGATTTCCCCCCACTGTGGTTGACAGGGCCCTCAACCGTGTCCGACCCATTCCCCGCACCTCTACCCTCACCCCTTCCCCTCCCTCCCAGAACCGTGACAGGGTTCCCCTTGTCCTCACTTTTCATCCCACCAGCCTCCATATCCAAAGGATCATCCTCCGCCATTTTCGCCACCTCCAGCGTGATGCCACTACCAGTCGCATCTTCCCCTCCCTTCCCCTGTCAGCATTCCGAAGGGATCGTTCCCTCCGCGACACCCTGGTCCACTCCTCCATTACCCCCACCACCTCGTCCCCGTCCCAGGGCACCTTCCCTTGCAATCGCAGGAGGTGTAATACCTGCCCATTTACCTCCTCTCTCCTCACTATCCCAGGCCCCAAACACTCCTTTCAGGTGAAGCAGCGATTTACTTGTACTTCTTTCAATGTAGTATACTGTATTCGCTGCTCACAGTGTGGTCTCCTCTACATTGGGGAGACCAAGCGCAGACTGGGTGACCGCTTTGCGGAACATCTCCGCTCAGTCCGCAAGCAGGACCCTGAGCATCCGGTTGCTTGCCATTTCAACACTCCCCCCTGCTCTCATGCTCACATCTCTGTCCTGGGATTGCTGCAGTGTTCCAGTGAACATCAACGCAAGCTCGAGGAACAGCATCTCATCTACCGATTAGGCACACTACAGCCTGCCGGACTGAACATTGAGTTCAATAATTTCAGAGCATGACAGCCCCCCACTTTACTTTCATTTTTAGTCATTTTTAGTTATTTTTTCTTCCTTTTTTTTTTGCATTCCTTTTTACATTTTTTACAAACTTTTTTTGCATTTATTTCATTTCATCTTAGTTTGTTCAGTTTGCTTACCCACTGTTTTTTTCAGGTTGTTTTTCTTCAGGTTTGCACTTGCTGATGTTCAATATTCAGTATATTCACACCTAATCTGTACTGATGCTTTGTCTTTCAACACACCATTAACATATTGTTTGCCTTTGCTCCGTGACCTTTTGGTCAGCTATGTGGCCTGGTCCAATCTGCACCTTCTCCTTTGTTATCTCTTGCCCAATCCCCACCTCACTTGTTTATAATCTGTGACTTTTCTAATATTTGTCAGTTCCGAAGAAGGGTCACTGACCCGAAACTTTAACTCTGCTTCTCTTTCCACAGATGCTGCCAGACCTGCTGAGTGAATCCAGCATTTCTTGTTTTTGTTTCATAAGAAAACTTACTGTGTGTTATAAAATGTGAAGCAGCTCAGTTAATTCATTCCTCTGAGACTCTGGACTGTAATATACAAGATATTAGATAATAATTATAATACCTTAGCCACACAAATTAAATTCTAAGGGCCTTTAGATCAATATAAATAAATTCTAATTTGGTACAAGAATAGTCACAGTTGATCTTGCACTAAGTTACTGAACTGAATTCTCATATCATTTGTGCACTTAACTATTTCAAAGAAGAAGTTGTAATGACAGAATTAGCAACTCTGCTTAAAAAGGAACAGATTATCTGGTCATTATCTAATTGCTGTTTTTGTGACCTTGCTGTGTGCAATCTGGCTGCTGCATTTGCTCACAAAAGCACTGTGGCTATATTTAAGAAGTAATTAATTGGCCTGACGTGTTGTTGAAATACACATACTTTTTTCCTTTTCAATGGGGAATAGCCTATTATGGCATTTGCTAAAGAATGCAAGATGCATCATCATTGGTTTTGAGATAATGAGACAGATTGCCCTCCATATTACTGCCCGAAAACAGGTAATCCCAGGGTGGAGAATGGAGCAAAATGGAACGGGTGGCCTTCTGCCACATCCCTGTGCATGAAGCAGGTTGCCTGCATTTTCCTCCAGCCTTTCTGCTGCCAGTTGCAGTTGCCCGCTCACTGGAGAGAGAGAGTCAGAGTATTGTTCACAGTGTCATTTCCTTCAGTTTTGCTCCAGCTTTACCTGATGGTAATAGCACTGGAATAAAAGAAGAATATGGTATCTGCAGCAGCAGTAGTAAGGCCATTCTAAGGGGCTCTCCCTTTTACATGGCACATGAGATGATTGGCAATTTTTTTTTAGAACATTACAGCGCAGTACAGGCCCTTCGGCCCTCGATGTTGCGCCGACCTGTGAAACCATCTGACCTACACTATTCCATTTTCATCCATATGTCTATCCAATGACCACTTAAATGCCCTTAAAGTTGGTGAGTCTACTACTGCTGTAGGCAGGGCGTTCCACGCCCCTACTACTCTCTGAGTAAAGAAACTACCTCTGACATCTGTCCTATATCTATCACCCCTCAACTTAAAGCTATGTCCCCTCGTGTTTGCCATCACCATCCGAGGAGAAAGACTCTCACTATCCACCCTATCTAACCCTCTGATTATCTTATATGTCTCTATTAAGTCACCTCTCCTCCTCCTTCTCTCCAACGAAAACAACCTCAAGTCCCTCAGCCTTTCCTCGTAAGACCTTCCCTCCATACCAGGCAACATCCTAGTAAATCTCCTCTGCACCCTTTCCATAGCTTCCACATCCTTCCTATAATGCGGTGACCAGAACTGCACGCAATACTCCAGGTGCGGTCTCACCAGAGTTTTGTACAGCTGCAGCATGACCTCGTGGCTCCGAAACTCGATCCCCCTACTAATAAAAGCTAACACACCATATGCCTTCTTAACAGCCCTATTAATCTGGGTAGCAACCTTCAGGGATTTATGCACCTGGACACCAAGACCTCTCTGTTCATCTACACTACCAAGAATCTTCCCATTAGCCCAGTACTCTGCATTGCTGTTACTCCTTCCAAAGTGAATCACCTCACACTTTTCCGCATTTAACTCCATTTGCCATCTCCTGGCTAGCTTGTAACTCTCAAGCGCCCTAACTCAGCCTTCACGTCTCATCCTAACATAAGCCTTCTTCTTCCTCTTGACAAGCGCTTCAACTTCTTTAGTAAACCACGGCTCCCTCGCTCGACAACTTCCTCCCTGCCTCACAGGTACATACTTATCAAGGACACGCAGTAGCTGCTCCTTGAATAAGCTCCACATTTCGATTGTTCCCATCCCCTGCAGTTTCCTTCCCCATCCTACGCATCCTAAATCTTGCCTAATCACATCATAATTTCCTTTCCCCCAGCTATAATTTTTGCCCTGCGGTATAGACCTGTCCCTGCCCATCGCTAAGGTAAACCTAACCGAATTGTGATCACTATCACCAAAGTGCTCACCTACATCTAAATCTAACACCTGGCCGGGTTCATTACCCAGTACCAAATCCAATGTGGCATCGCCCCTGGTTGGCCTGTCTACATACTGTGTCAGAAAACCCTCCTGCACACACTGGACAAAAACTGACCCATCTAAAGTACTCAAAGTACAATATGGGGATAGAGTTGACTGATCTTTTTCTAGAACTGTAAGAGTCGTAGAAATAAGGAAATGGGGCTTCTGGTATTTATTTATATTTGTGTTTAGCTGCTCCATTTAAAGATGCTGGTCTTTTATACTGCTGCAGCAGCAGAGAATTTTCCTCTCAAGTTGAGGTAGACTTCCTATGCAGAGCAGTGACACTGTTGGGAGCTTTCCTTGTGCATTTAATTGTTTTCAACCCAGGAAAAAAGGACTGGATCATATGGGATCAGACAGGCACTTCTGGTGGGAACCCCGTGCTTGAGGAAAATCCAACCCCCAAAGTATGATAATGTTAAAGGTCTAGAAAACTGCAGCTTGTTGACGTGTACTGCAATCAGTTGTTGGTGTATCTTAACAAGTAATGTCCATGTGTTCTGTTCTCTTAGTTAGAATAAATTTTGTATCTTTATTTGAATGAATACTTGTGTTTTCATCTATAGAAAATATCACACTTTTTGGTAGTCACTTTCTAAAAGTGGTTAAATATGTAGGATTTGTTTTTTAGGGTAGAATATCATATGTCTCAATGGTTCCATGGAATTTATCATTGCAGGAGCAAGAAAAATGATAATGAGGTAACATTAAATCTTATTTTATATTCACAAGGATATGGCAGTTGCTGCAAGGGATGCTACGACTGGTCAACTGGAGACTATGAAGATTAAATATGAAGAAACCGTTGTGGATCGGAAGAAGGCAGAAGATGAAATTGAAGCTTCCCGCCCAGTAAATAAACTGTTTGCTATCTATCTTACCACCTGTCTATCAATCTATAGTATTTAACTCATGTCTGTATCTCTGTTACCTTCACTGTTTGTTCACCTTTTTACTTCAAAAAGGCTCAGTATTAAAATATCCACATCTCAATCTGTAATATGTTTATGGAATAATTGGGGCTGAATTTATGTGAAACTTCTCCCATGCGTCAGCCATAACTTCAGTGAAAGAGCTGTGAAGACACTTTATGCCATTTTGACTTCCCTCAAAGTTACAGCAGATGAATGGGAGAACTCCATGGAAATTAACCCCTATTGTATTTTCTATAACTTAATGACTACATACATATTGATAGTTTGTCTTCCTTCTTTGATTTTTACTGTATTCATCAGTAAGGTAACAGGATTTATAATTATTTTAGGATGTTGATGCTGCCACAGCAGCACGAATGGACCTTGAAAAGCAGCTGGAGAATCTTGAAGTTGAACTAGAATTCATCCAGAGAGTGCACAAAGAGGTATAGTTTTATATTCAACATAACATAAATCTGATTTATAAATTACACATTCATGCCAGTTTTGTGATTCCTAGTTATAAGGGAGGAAGAATCTAAAAAGCAAATACAAAACTAGAGATTGAGCTATATAGGGGGTAGCATGTGCAATAATAATATTGGTCAGTTCAACTGGTTCAGTTTTCCAGAGTTGTGGTTTTTCTTCATACCATTCTAATTATGCTGCATGTAATTATTAACTTGAATTATCTTTTTTTTGTGAAATTATCATTAAATATGTATTATTTGTCTTTTAAATAGGAAATTGAGGAACTAATGAAACAGATCTACAGTGTTAGTGCCAGTGTTGATGTGACATACACTATTCCAGATCTGGCTGCTGCACTCAGGGACATTCAACTTCAGTATGAAGACATATCAGCAAAGAATCTGCAGGTAAGATGGTAAAGAAAGTGAGTTATTGTCCACTCGCTGGATAGATCTTATGTGTCCTACATGCAGTATTTGTATGAGACTTAGTGAACACATACATTGGAACACTGTTCTAACACACAGGGATGACTTTCATCTTCAGCTATAAAGTGGTTCTAATTTGGCTTTCATTGCTTTAAGACCTGCTTGAATATCAATTACTAATTACACTCAATTCTTTGCTCTAAAAATAAAAAAGGAACACTAGAATTTATATGGTGCCTTTGATGACCTCAGGACATCCCAAAGCGCTTTACAGCCATGGAAGTACTGTTGCAATATCGGAAACACGGCAGCCAAGTTGCCCACAGCAAACTCCCACAAACAGTAATGTGTTAATGACCAGATAATCTGTTCTTGTGATGTTGGCTGAGAGATAAAAATTGGCCAGGACACAGGGGATAACTCCCCTGCTCTTCTTTGAAATTGTGCCACGGGATCATCTACCTAGGAGAGCAGAAAGGGCCTCAGTTTAATCTCTCATCTGAAAGACAGCATCTCTGACATTGCAGCAATCCTTCAGTACTGCATTGAAGTGTTAGCCTAGAATTTTGTGCTCAAGTCTCTGAACTGGCACCTGAACCCACAATCTTCGTGACTCTGAGGTGAAACTGCTACCAACTGAGCGTTGGCTGACAATATCTGACATCATTTGAATTATTGCTGACATCACCAAGTCCAAACTCAAATGGGTCTAGAGATGACACAACTAGCAGGAGAAGACAATTGCATGTAAGCTAAATTTAAAGGAGTAGGTACAACTAAAGGGGAGTGTTAGAAAGAAGGGGGGGAAATGTAGAAAGCATCTGGAGAGCATTAAAAGGCATTTTAACCTATCAGCAACCTTAGGCAAGACTGAAAGAACTGGTCACAAGGAAGTGGAAAGTTAGCATGAAGGGAAAGGGACCCCAATGGTGCAGGTATGAGTCTGCAGACTAGTGACAGCAGAGTCTGGCACATGGCCTCCTCTTTGATTGCTGTTGACCTATTTTCTATTCATTTCATGGGACGTGAGAATCACTGGCAATTGTTGCCCTTCCCTATTTACCCTCGAGAAGGTGGTGGTGAGCTGCCTTCTTGAACCACTGCAGCTCATCTGGCACGGGTACACCCACAGTGCTGTAAGGAAGGGAGTTCCAGGATTTTGATTCAGCGACAGAGAAGGAATGATCTATTTCCAAGTCAGGATGTTGTGTGGCTTGGAGTGGAACTTGCAGATGGTGGTGTTTCCATACATCTGCTGCCCTTGTCTTTCTAGCTGGAAGAGGTTGTGAGGTTGGAAGGTGCTGTCGAAGGAGGCATGGTGAGTTGCTGCAGTGCATCTTGCATATAGTACACACTGCTGTCACTGTGTGTCGGTGGTGGAGGGAGTGAATGTTTAAGGTGGTGGATGGGGTGCCAATCAAGCGGGCTGTTTTGTCCTGGTTGGTGTTGAGCTTCTTGAGTGTTGTTTGAGCGGCACTCATCCAGGTAAGTGGAGAGTATTCCATCACACTCCTAACTTGTGCCTTATAGATGGAAAGGCTTTGAGGAGTCAGGGGGTGAGTTACTCGTCACAGAATTCTTAGCCTCTGACCTGCTTTTCAAGCCACAGTATTTATGTGGCTGGTCCAGTTCAGTTTCTGATCAATGGTAACCCCCAGGATGTTGATAGTGGGGGATCTTGCGATGGTAATGCCATTGAAGTCAAGGGAGATGTTTAGATTCTGTCTTTTTGGAGATTGTCATTGCCTGGCACTTGTGTGGAGCGAATGTTACTTGCCACTTTGGAGATTGCCAAGTTGAAGCGTTACTGCATGAGAAGTTTGCAAGGAAGGTTTTCCTTTGCGCTATTTTACAGAACTATCCCATACATCAACTACAGTGTTCCTACAAGAAGGTGTGGATGATTTCAGGTGGTATGCTGTATTGTAAACACAGTTATCCTTGCAGCAGTTGGCACACCGCTACTTATTCCGATCTTATGAAGGCAACTTCCCTTGTCAGTCCCAAATTTGCTAGGAAATGTAAAAATGGTTGGTAGCATCTGGGCAAGTGTGGCCAAACATGCAATGCTGACTCAATTAGGGATCAAAAGAGGGGATTTAAGCTTGGAGCCAAAGGACATGGTTGAAGTACTAAATAAGTACTTTGCATTTATCTTTACCAAGGAAGAAGATGCTGCCAAAGTCACAGTGAAAGAGAAGGTAGCTGAAACATTGGATGGGCTAAAATTGATAAAGAGGAGGTATTAGAAAGGCTGGCTGTACTTAAAGTTGTTAAGTCACCAGGACTGGATGAGATGCATCTGAGGATACTGAGGGAAGTAAGGGTAGAAATTGTGGAAGCACTGGCAGTATTCTTCCAATTCTCCTTGGATACGGGGGAGGGGGGTGCCAGAGGACTGATGAATTAAAAATGTTACACCCTAGTTCAAAAAAGGGTGTATGGATAAACCCAGCAACTACAGGCCAGTCAGTTTAACCTCAGGGGTGGGAAAGCTTTTAGAAATGATAATCTGGGACAAAATTAACAGTCACTTGGACAAATGTGGATTAATTAAGGAAAGTCAGCATTGATTTGTTAAAGGCAAATAGTGTTTAACTAACTTGATTGAGTTTTTTGATGAGGTAATAGAGAGGGTTGAGGAGGATAATGCAGTTGATGTGGGTACATGGACTTACAAAAGGCGTTTAATAAAGTGCCATGTAACAGGCTTGTCAGCAATGTCAAAACGCATGGAATAAGAGGGACAGTGGCAGCATGGATACAAAGTTGGCTGAGTGACAGGAAATGGCGAGTAGTAGTGAATGGTTGCTTTTTGGACTGGAGGAAGTTACACACTGGGGTTCCCCAGGGGTTGGTACTAGGACCACTGCTTTTCACGATCTATATTAATGACAGACTTGGGTGTGCAGCGCACAATTTCAGAATATGCTGATGGCACCAAACTTGGAAGTATTGTGAACTGTGAGAAGGATAGTGATAGACTTCAAGAGGGCACAGACAGACGGGTGTTATGGTTGGACACGTGGCAGATGCAGAGAAGTGTGAAGTGATTCATTGTGGTAGGAAGAATGAGGGCAGGCAATATTAAATAAAGGATACAATTCTAAAAGGAGTGCAGGGTCTGAGGGACCTGGGGGTATATGTGCACAGATTGTTGAAGGTTGCAGGGCAGGTTGAGGAAGTGATTAATAAGGCATACAGTATCCTGGGCTTTATAAATAGAGATATGGGGGGAATTTTACGCTCTCTTCACAGTGGGTTTGGAGGCAGGGAGAACATATAATCGGGTGATATGGTGGTGCAATTAATGCCCAATTAAGGGCCTCAATTCGCCACTGCCACAATTAGCCGGAATTGTGGGCTGGGTCCAGTGCCATTTCTGGGTCTCAGGTAGGTGCTCCACCAGCAGCAGCCACCACCTCCGCGGTGGCGCTGCTCTGTTAAAGAGCTGCTGGCCTCTGATTGGCCGGCAGCTCTCAGCGGGTGGGACTTCCATCGTCAGGATCTTTGATCCCATGGAAGGCCTGCCGTTGTCCAGTTAAGTGCCTGATTTACACTAGATATGACGGGGATCCCACAGAAGAGGCAACGTGGGGTTCTCAGCGTTGCTTTTTCCAGACATTGAGACCAGTTACCCAGATAAAATCCCAGTCATAGAGTACAAAAGTAAAGAAGTTGTGGTGAACCTTTGTAAATCACTGGTTCAGCTACAACTGGGGTATTGTGTCCATTTCTCGGCACTGCCTGTTAAGAAGGATGTGAAGACATTGGAAAGGGTGCAGAATGGTTGACGAAAATGGTTCCAGGGATAAGGGACTTCAGTTACATGGATAGGTTTGAGAAACTGGGGCTGTTCTCCTTAGAGAAAACAAAGTGGAGAGGAGATTTGATCAAGGTGTTAAAAGTCATGAGGGGTCTGGATAGATTAGATCGAGAGAAACTGTTCCCATTGGCAGAAGGGTCAAGAACCGGAGGACACTGATTTAAGGTGAAAGGCAAAAGAACTAAAGGTGACATGAGGAAAAACCTGTTTATGCAGTGAGTGATTAAGATCTGGAATGCACTGCCTGAGTCTGTGGTGGATTCAACTGTAGCTTTCAAAAGGGAATTGAATAATTATCTTAAAAGAAAAAAATTGCAGGGCCATGGGAAAAGTGGAGGGACGCGTGGGACTAGATGAGTTGCTCTTGCAGAGAGCTGGCATGGACACCAAGGGCCAAATGGCCTCCTTCTGTGCTGTAACTACTCTACGATTCTATGACTCCTGATCACACTGGCTGTTTTTTTAAATCCATAATATGCTGTGATTCGGGTGATTCTGAAGAACTTTCCAACAGAATGGCTAGCCAGTTATTCACATCACATTGTAATGCCACCAGGGGCCTGTTGGTCCTTTAGGAAAAGGAATCGGTATACAACCTCCGTCTACAGATGTAGAGGTACAGGTGACAGCGGGATGGCACGGAGCAGTACTCTGCCTTCCTGACTTGCCTAGCATCCCTCCGTAGCGCTTCCTCTTCCTTTAGTTCAGACAATCCCTAGTGACAAACCCTGCAGTGCTTATAAAGGCAGCTTGTCTCTACAGTTTTTGTTGAAATCTCACTTTAATACTTTGAATCATATAATTTTATAGCCCAGAAAGCTGCCATATTGCTTATCATGCCTGTGTCAGCTCATTTGGTCCTATTCCCCACGCTGTTTAATGGTTTTTCTTTTTCAAGTAATACTGAGGTGGTGCAGTATTGTGGGAGGTGCCATCCTTTAGATAAGGTGTTAAACTGCAATTCAGTTTTTTTTTATTCAGGTGGATATAATGAATTCCATGGTATTATTTGCAGAAATACAGGGAGATCCTCCAGTGTCATTGCCAACATTTCTCTCTAAACTAACAGCACCTGAATAGATCAAACAGTCCTTCATCTCATTGCTATATATTGGATCTTGCTGTGTGCAAATTGACTGCCAGATTGGCCTACAAAAGAACAGGCACCATAGCTCCTAGTAATTTATTCTATATGAAGCACTGATACATTTCAGGAAATGTGATAAGGGGCTGTATAAATGCAAGTCTTCTAGTTTATTTTGCTTTTTTAAATTAAAAGTCAGATGACCTTTTATATTGCAATGCTTTTTTCCCAATTGAAACACGTTGATTAAAAAAATCAGCTCTTTTCCTTCAGAAGTAAATACAGTGCCAGTGCAGCAAAGGGGACTGGTTAATTCTCTGAACGTGTGATTAAATGTGGATGAGTAGAGCTCTGTAATCCTCACCCCCATTCCCTGCAGAGCACATAATAAGCAACCATTAGAACTGAATAGCTTCTGGTTACATTGCTACACAAGTGGTGCTGGTAATGTACCGATACTACCAATTTAATGGATGTATTCCAGAACCTGGGTTAGACACATGTATGGAATGGGCATACTGCACAGCAGCAGTACATCTCTGCTGTTCTTTGGTTGAAGGTGTTACAAGAAGTTCTAATACAATTTCCCTCATTGTGATTGAGGCAGACACCAAAATGTGAAAAAACATAAAGGTATATCATTTCAAAATATAAGCTTTATCTATATGTTAACCTTTTTTTTACTAACACAGCATTCAACACAAATAATGTCACAGCTTTAATAAATCCATATTTATATGGACAGCTGAGTGATCATGTCCCAAATAATTTGCTTGCTATTCTTGCTCTCCTCAAAAAATGTGTTTCTTGAAACATAAATTGGAATACAGAAAAGTATTATTAAGTATTATTAATAATCTGGTAAATGAAATGTAAGAAATGAAAAGTTTGAGGAAGGAAGCAACCTCTGTCCATTTCAATCTTTTACAGTTAGTCAGAGCAATCTGAGGGGAGCTTATACTTCGAATCAATCTCTTGCTATACCTGACCAAGATGTTGTTTTATACCATCAGGAGGTGCAAAGTGGAGAATGTTCCATTCTTCAGCACTGTCATCCCTGACCTTGTGTAACACAATAAACCATCTGGTTCTATTCATGCGAGTACAGTTACTTGTCAGGCTACTGACAGAGAGTTTGAATATATCTTTGTATTGCATTTGTTCGATCCACGCTCAAGGTCTTTCTAGGTGGTGTGCCATGCTATTGTGTATGTTGATTGGAGTAAAGATAAAAAGTGTGAAGTAAAATTGTGAAAACATTCTTTTTTAACAAAAAAAGCAATAGAATATCTTTTTGATGAGATGGCCATGCTGTCAGGTGACAGGCTGCTCATCGCTTTGGTGTAGTGTAATGTTTATCATCAGGCTATTTTCTAGTTTGTGACTAGAAATTGCCATAAAATGTTTGGTCATTGATTTTGACTAAAAACTATGCAAGAACTTTGGCGACTAATATATTTATATTATATTGCTTTGAATACCTTAATTTACAAACTATCCTTTATTATAAATATTTACTTCTGCTTCTCCCAGGAAATGGATGAATGGTACAAAAGTAAATTTGTCGATCTGAATCAAACATCAACCAAACGCATAGAAAATATGCGAAGCACAAAAGAACAACTTGCAGAGTGTAAGCGGAACGTAAGTAGTCATCAGCCAAGCAGGTTGCTATCTTTCCCTTTATTGACAAATTAAAACAAAGTCTTGTTGCTTGAAAAATACACTTTGAACTCATCAAATATATCCAAATGATTACTCAGTTAGACAAAAAAGAATTATTATTAGATAATATCATTGCATGATGATCTAATGTGTTGGAGCTTATGGAGTGGTAATATTCAAGCTCATGGCCATGATTCACCCACACATAATTTTAGCTCTTGCTCTATGGAAGGGAAGGAAAATCACAAGATAAGTCACCTGCGGATACGTCCCAAGAACCTCCTCCAAACAACTACAGAGAGGATTTGATAAAGATGTGGGAGCTAGTCTCCTATCTGCTCTTTTTGTTAGCTGGTAATATATTGCCCTGAGAGACTAAGAAAAAGAGAAAGTAAAACAAAAATCAGCTACTTACAACAAAAGTCTGAAATACTATTGGACCTCCTATAGAGATGTTCATAATATGGTGTTTATTAAAAAAAAGAACTTGCTGTTATATAGCATCTTTCATGTCTTCAGGACATCCTAAAAGCACTTTGCAACCAATTAAGTACTTTTGAAGTGTAGCTGCTTTTATATTACATGTCATGCAGACTTCCCGCCTGCCGAGAATGAGGCATATTAATTTTGCCATATGAACATCGATTTTAAACTGTTGCTGGAGTGAAGAAATGACTTGTTTGAAGATCACCAGACACTGGGCTGGAAGGATATTTGCATACTAACAGACGCTGCTTGTGGAGACAAAGGGCTATTTCCTGCTCCAATTAACCCAAATGGATTTTGATCACCAGACATTGAAAGTGTAAGGAAGCACATTCCGTGCTAAGATGATACAATCCACAGAGCCAGGACTGGTTAAACCAGCTGGTCACATGACTAACTGGCTGGTCCAGGTTTTTTGAACTGGCCACAAGATAGTTCGAATTCGGAAGGCAGTGTGCAACTGAGGCTGGAACAAGGAAGTCTCTCTCTCTCTCTCTCTCTCTCTCTCTCTCTCGCTCACTTTCTCCCAACCACCGGACCAACAGAAGACATGTAAATATCAAGAGAAAAGACTCCTACATCAGAACAAGTTGAAGCGTGAACTGGACCCCAACGAATTGCAAGACTTACCGACAACCAAAGGCTCCACATTAAGCTTAAAGGTCTGTAACTACCAGATATTGCCTCAGACTTTTCCCTTTCTTCCTTCCACTTTTTCTGTCTCTATCTGCATGCGTGTTTATCACATATGCATGCTATGTGGTCACATCACATATTTGTTGTTGTTAACTGTATTAGAGTTTAAGATTAATAAACTTCTACCTTGTTTAAATCTAAGGAAACCTGTTTGATTTCTTTGTCTTACAATTGTAGCAATGAACAAGGATTCACTAAAACATGGTGTTTTCAAATTAAACCCTGTTATGGTTAAACCAGGCAAAGGCTGAGAGGGAACCCCTAGACCCCTTCCAACCTGGTCGTAACACTATGCACCAATAACTTTCATTTATACAACAGCCTTAACAAAGTAAAATGACCCAATATGCTTCACAGGGGCACTATCAAACACAAGTTTGGCATGCAGTCACATATTGGGACATGTGCCCAAAAGTTTGGTCAAAGAGGTACATTTTAAGGAGCTGTTAAAGGAGGAGGGCGAGGTAGAGGGGCAGAGATGCTTAGAGAGGAAATTCCAGCACTTTATGGCCGAGGCTGCTGAAGGCACAATTGCTAATGGTGGAGCGATGAATATCGGGATGCACAAGAGCTCAGTATTGGAGGAACACAGAAATCTCAGAGAGCTGAAGGGCTGGAGGAGGTTACAGAGATAGAGAAGGCTGAGACATGAAACAATTTGAAAATGAGAATGAACATTTTAAAATCAGTGCGTTGCCAGACTGAGATCCAATTTGGATCAGTGAGCAGAGGGATGAAGGTGAAGAGGATTTGATTTGAGTTAGATCGCATTGAATGAGCTCAAGTTTATGGAAGGTGGAAAGCCAGCCAGAAGAGCAGTGGAATTCTCGAGTTTAGAGGTAACAAAGGCATGGATCAGGGTTTCAGAAGTACAAAAGAGACAGGGGCAGAGATGGACGATGCTACAGATATGGGATTAGATGGTCTTGGTAATGTAGAGGATGTGGGGTTAGAAGCTCAGTTCAGGATCAAATAGGATGACAATACAGACCAAAATAGAGCAAACTTGCACACATCAAGGCCCTACAAATGACAATGAGATAAATAAAAAGTTTTAAAAAAAACATTCATTTACAGCACTTTTTATTGCCCATCCCGAATTACCCTTGATAAGGTCATGGTGGTGAGCCGTTTTCTTTGAACTGCCTTGTGGTGAAGGTCCTCCCACAGTGACTTTTTTGTAGTGGTTTGGTATAACTAAATGGCTTGCTACGCCATTTCAGAGGGCAGTTCAGAGTCACATTCAGGCCAAACTGGGTAAGGATGGCAGATTTCCTTCCCTCAAGGATATTAGTGAACCAGATTGATTATTACAACAACACTGTATCTACATGGTCAATATTACTGATACTAGTTTTTATTTGATTACAGATTTTTAAAAATTTAATTCACTGAATTAAAACTCCCCAGCTGAAGTGGTGGGATTCAAACTCATGTCTCTTGATTGTTAGTCCAGTCTGCTGGATTACTGATCAAGTAACATAGCCACTATGCTGCTGTACCCCTAGTGATATTGGTTGAGGGATGAAATGTAACCAGGACATCAGTAAAAATCCTTTACTCCTCTTCTTGAAATAGTATCATGTGATATTTTTTGTCCACTTGCAAGGGAAGACTGGGTTTCAATTTAATGTGTCATCCAAAAGATGGCACCTTTGACAGTGCAGCACTCTCTCAGCACTGATTCGTGTCAGCCTAGATTATGTGCTCAAGTCTCTGGAGTGGGGCTTGAACCCATGACTTTCTGACAGAAGTCAGCATGCTACCATTGAGGAAAGGCTGCAGCAATAACTGTCCCTCACCTGTGACAAGCATTTACTGCTCACTTTTACCATGCTCGACAGTTTACCCACTTCATCACAGGCATCATCCCCCCTCTCTTTTTTTTCCCACTCAAAAGGATCTCTCTCTCTCTCTCATTCTCTGACCATTCATCCTCGCTGCACTCAGACAAACGATCCTGAGTGACACAGCCAACCCTATATCTACTGGGTTCACAGATGGCCTTAGTTATCCAGCATTCCCCTTCCATCTCCTCAAAATCTTCAAAAAACAAGAGTTTGGCCAGCTCTTGGGACACAAGCTGAACAATTCCAAAATAGAAGACCTGTCTCTCACCCAACAGCCAAAGAAGCTGCATCAGATATGATGGGCCTCAAAATTTTTTCTGACAAATGCCTATTGAAGCTGCGCATTGGAAATTAATCCCCATAGAAACATGTTGTTTGGTGTAACTGCTAATATTAGCTGTGAAAAAATGCATTTTCCCCAACAATAAGGTGCAACCCTTGCAAAGCAAATAAGTAAGTGAAATATTTGTCGGATTTAAACCAATTAGAGTGGATATTTAATGGACTTTACCTAGAATTCTGATTGTGTAAGTCAGTCTGGAGGCATTTCCTGAAAGTCTATAAGACCCAATACATGTCCTGGCTTCCCCGAAGAAAGTAAGATTAGATCAACTCAGAACATGACTACAGGTCAACAAAGATTTTCTTTAAAAACAAAATCAAAAAATGCTAGAAATGATTATCTTCTGTTTTTTGTTGCTGGTTCATTCCACCCCCCCACCCCCACTCCCACCCCTACCAAAGGCCAGTTGTTCCCAGTGTAAACTCAACCATACCAATGTGTCAGTGTATTCTCAAAATTATATCGTGATTTTGCAAAATATACATATGCATTCTTTTACCTTGCTTAATTTTTTTTTTTAATTCACAATTTTTCTACCTTTCTCAGCTTAAAAGCAGTCAGATGGAACTGGATGCTCTGAAAGCCCGTAGGACAGTGCTGGAGGCTCAGAATAAAGAGGCAGCAAATAAGTATAAAAAAGAGATTGAAGAATACCAGGTATTCATGATGGGATACTTTGCTTTACTTTACTTTGGGGCTGAAAATACAATCCAGGTACACAATTTAGAAACAGTTCTAATCATTGGTCTTGAAAGTTAAAGAACAGCTAATTAACATTCTGATTAAGGATTAATTCGCTATTTTGCAGCAAGTCTATATTGGTCCAGAATTTTTGGTTAACGGCAAAGGAATGGTGCTCACCGTTCATTGTGCTGACAGCTGCCCAAAGACTTTTTGAGGGTTTTTGAGTGAAAGCTTACTGTCATTGGGTGTCTTACCCAGTGGAGCACCCTCCGCAGGGGTCTGCAAGGAGGGCAATCAACCAATCATCTTGAAGAATCCTCACTGAGACATGCAGGCTATGAACTTGGTCTCCGTAATGCCACTGGAGCCAACGCTATGCAAACCCGAAACTGCAAAAATGTCGGCCAGGATGCTTCTGGCATAGTATGCAAGAGTGCTGTGTGTGCACCGGAAACATATATAATGGGCGGATTGTGACATCAAACAGCCTGTAATGCTGATTTGTTGCTTGATCAGCCACTTTGGGCCATGCGGATCAAGTTAATGCCTACTCCCAACTGAACATGCATTCATTAAGATCTTTATCCAACAACACATTCAATTATACAGGCAGAAATGAACAACTCTTCCCTGTGAATTCTCTTAGTGCCTATCTTATTTTCATCAAGTGCCTATCCAATTTCCTTTTGAAATCATTAATTGTCTCCACTTCTACCACCCTTGTGGGCAGCGAGTTACAGGTCATTACCACTCGCAGCATAAAAAAGTTCTTCCTCACATCCACCTGCATCTCATGCTCAAAACTTTTAATTTGTATTCCCTAATCCTTGTACCATTAGTTAATGAGACCAGTTTTCCCTGTCTAACTCATCTATGCCTGTCATAATCTTGTACACCTCTATTAAATCTCCCCTCAATCTTGCAGAGGCCTTTGCCTTCCCTAGTGTTCCTGCACAGTTCTACCCCAGTGGCTGCTGTGTGGAAGGCTGCGTGGCTGGTGGAAGGCTGCTGACTTTCACGGTGGAGACTGTAGATGGCTTTACAGGATGACCTTGAGCAGCTCTGGGCCTTGTGGGCCTGGCTTTGGATTGCTCCACCTCAGCATGGGTAGCTGTAGTATGTCTAGCTGAAAGACAATGACAAGGGCATTGGTAGAATGGCAGTGGTATGAGCAAGAATGTTGTCATCTTCAGAGAGGACAGCAGGCTTGTGCACCACTGAGCCACTGCCACTCCCCAGCAATGACGCTTCAGCAATCCTAATAAACCTAGTAATCTGGATTGCTGTAAGAGCCTGTATGCCCCTTTGGGCACTGTATATGTTGCCATGATGGCAGCACTCTGGGCTTGCATGGCAATAAGCATGGTTCTCATGTCCTCAGTCGGAGCTTTCACTGCAGCACTGAGACATTGGGAGGCTTTTGCCTGTGCTGCAATGGAAGCTGAGACATCAGCCACCAGACACTGCACACAGTTGGGTCTGTGAGTGCTGTCATGGAGTTGATCAGGACTTCCATGCTGGAAAAAATGGACTCCAAGCTGTGCATGAAGCCATGAGCCAAGTTGAAGCATGACTCCTCCATGCTCCTTGACAGTGACAAGAGGCTCTGTGGCTGGCCTGCCAATGCAGCAAGCATCTTGGTGTGCACTGTCATCAGCTTTCCCCTGTGTGCCACCCCACTGAAGTCCTCAGGGACTCAGATGTCCCCTGCAGAAGAACTTATCTGTGATGAAGGGTCACTGACCTGAAATGTTAACTCTGTTTCTCTCTCCACAGATGCTCCCAGACCTGCTGAGTATTTCCAGCACTTCTCGTTTTTATTTCAGTTTTCCAGCATCTGCAGTATTTTGCTTTTATATTATTGTCTGTGATCTTGCTCTCCGAGGGGCTGGCACATGAACTATCCTTTCCCCAACGTAGCTGCAGCCCACTCATGCCCAGTAACTCACCACGTGCTTATCTGAACTCTATACTACCTTCTAAAGTTCGTGAAGTGCCAATATTTGGCTTGTCTGCTGTGAGTGTCAAATCAAGTGATGGTGCATCTTCGTCAGATGCCTGGTGTAGCTCTTACCCTTCATGATGAGGCTGCACTGACTGGCCAGGCAGCAGTTCTTGGGCATCTGAAAGCAGAAATGCAGAAGTGGAGGGTTGGGCTGAGGGAAGATGGGTGAGGCGGGAAAGCAAGAGATTCATGGTCACACAATCTGCAGCTTGCACCTCATGCCAGATAGCAGGATGAGGGTAAGGTGGGATTTGAGAAGGGCCATTCGGCAGGAACATACCATTATCCTGAATGTTCTTGGCAATGCTGGTGCAACAGCTTCAGTCATAGCCAGCCCCATGATACCGAGCACCATTTCCTCCAAAGAGGTCAGAAGATGTAGGCTTGTCTGTCCCCTGCTGGTTCTGTGCTGCTCCCAGCGAATGTGGGTCACTTTGTCCTGCAAGAGAGAGGGAAGAATATCAATAAATATGTTACAATATGTTTGGGTAATGTGCCTGCCATAGCTGAATAGCTGGTGGTATATGGAATTAGCATGCAGTGGGTATGAGGCTGGCAGCATTAGTAAGATTATGAGGGTGAAGTGGATGATCTGAATGTTAGGCATGTGTCCTGACTGTTGATGGGTGAGTGATGGAGCTGTGGTGCATTGAATGGCATGAAAGATTGATGGTGCAGTGGGTTGGAGATGTCCTTTGAAGATGCATTCACTGTGATTAAACACATGAGTGAGGTCAATGAACTTTTCCCGCACTGCAGCCAGGTCCTCTGGGCCAGACTATAGGAATTGACTTCCCTGGCCACCTGCTGCCATTTCCTTCTCAGGGTGTGCTTTATGGACCTCCCGGTCCCCTGTGGAAAAAATGGTGTCTCTCCTCCTTTCCAGTAGGGCCTTTTCAGTAAGGCCTCTAGTGCCACATCTGCAAACCTGAGAGCCCTCTCTCTGGCCTGTTACTCCACGTCCTTTACCTTCCAGCTAAGCCTTTCTGAAATTGTTTCAGCAGCTCCTGTTGCATGAGTGCAGCTCCCCTGTAAGAGGGGCAGGATGCCTTTAAGAGGTCCAGGCTAGTTATGCGTTGTACTAACCACAAACACTGCTGGGTTCCCTGTCGAGTGTGAAGTCAGTCAACTGTTTGTTTTGTGCTGGGCTGCATGTGACAACAATGTGGGTCCTCAACCGATCATAATGAAGAATCGTCACTGAGACTCGCAGGCCACAAAATTGGGCTCCGTAATGCCACTGGTGCCGATGCTACGGAAGCCTGAAACTGCAAAAATGTCAGATGGCATGCTTCTGGCATGACATGCCAGTGTAAGCACTGGAAACATGTATAGTGGGCGGATTGTGACATCAAACAGCCTGTAATGCTGATTTGGCACTTGATCTGGAGCAGCAATGAGAGCGCTGGTGGCTTTGAATAAAAAAAAAATTCTCTTGGCAAATTATCATTTATATTTTATCAGACAACAGCAAAGTAATATTATAATGCTACCCCTGCAGAGTAAAATTGAGAGCTTGCAACAACAACTGAGTACCATCAAAGAAAAGATAGCTCTGCATTTACGTGAATATCAAGATCTGTTCAACATTAAGATGGCACTGGAGGTTGAAATTACTACATACAGGTAAGGGGAATGTCATAGAGATGAAAAATAAAAACATAAAATGCTGGAAACATACTTAAAAGTATACACAGAAACATACTTAAAAGAAAAATTATATAAAGCACATCCTATGCTCCTATATGCTAATATTTCAGGTAGTGCTCGTTCAACAGTTATGTCAAAGCAGAGGTAATTTTCCAACTTTGCGCTCTGAGTGAAGAGTTTCACCTACCTCAGGTGCATCTTGGAATGAAGGATGAATTTCCAACCATTTGGCTGAAGTGTTAGCTTACCATTTATCTTTTCACAGGCTGGTGGATTTACTGTAGTTTAATTTACTTTGAAATTAGTTAGAGGAAAACAGCAATTAAATAAGTGCCAAAGCAAACCTTGTTTTTGCTGCTCTCCCTCTGATGTTACAGAGGAAAAGCAGCAGAACTACTGGCTAAATTCATCCCATAGATTCTAGACTGTCAGTGGAGGAACAAAGGAAGAATTTTTTCAACACAGCAGTATATTAGAACCTGGTTTATTATCAAACGTGTCTGTTGAGGCACAAACTATAACATAATTAAAAGGAAATTGGGTATGTGTTTGAGAGGTAAGAATATAAAAGGATACAGGTAAAGGGCAGAGAAATGAGTCAACTCCAGTACAACAGCTAGTACCAGCATAGGTAAGTTAGGCTCAATGGCCTTCTATGCAATAAATTTATGGCAAGGTACGATTTTCATTTACAGATCTGTCAGTTCTAAATAGTTTAAAACTGGTCCTAATCCAACCTGAATTTTAAATTCAAATACTACTCCAATCTAAGCTAAATTAAATAATTAGCCTCAACTCCAGGTACAAACTTAAATGTATCTGTTTAAGACATTAGGAGTATAGGAACAGGCAAAGACCATTCAGCTCCTCGAGCCTATTCCACAAGTTGGCCAGCACCATTTATGCTATATGCTTATGGGGGAGGTGGTTGCATAGTGATAATGTCACTAGACTAATAATCCAGATGCCTAGGTTAATGCTCTGGGGATGTGGGTTTGAATCCCACCACGGCAGGTGGTGAAATTTGAATTCAATTAATAAATCTGGAATTAAAAGCTGGTCGAATGATATCTGTGAAGCCATTGTCATTTGTTGTAAAAACCCATCTGGTTCACTAATGTCCTTTAGGGAAGGAAATCTGCCGTCCTTACCTGGTCAGGCCTACATGTGACTCCAGGCTCTTTAAATGCCCTCTGAAATGGCCTAGCAAGCATTCAGTTGTATTAAATTGCTACAGACTGTAAGAAAAGGAATGAAACCAGACAGTCGACCCAGACACTGGAAATGATAACAGCAAACCCAGCCCTGTCAACCCTGCAAAGTTCTCCTTACTAACATCTGGGGGCTTTGTGAACAGAAGTGGGAGAGCTGTCCCAAG
Source organism: Heterodontus francisci (assembly GCF_036365525.1). Classification (NCBI taxonomy): domain Eukaryota; kingdom Metazoa; phylum Chordata; class Chondrichthyes; order Heterodontiformes; family Heterodontidae; genus Heterodontus; species Heterodontus francisci. The sequence continues at coordinate 128,667,188 of NC_090373.1, forward strand.
CAACAGCCTGACATAGTCATACTCACAGAATCATGCCTGACAAACAATGTCCCTGACATCAGCATCCCTGGGTATGTCCTGTACCACTGGCAGGATAGATCCACCAGAGGTGGCTGCACAGTGGTATACAGTCAGTAGGGAGTTGCCCTGCGAGCCCTCAACATTGGCTCCGTGAAGTGTCATGGCATCAGGTCAAACATGGGAAAACATGCTGATTCCCACCTACCCACATCCTCCCTCTCAACTGATGAATCAGTGCTACTCCATCTTGTACACCAATTGGAAGAAGTAGCAAGGGCACAGAATGTGGCTCGGTAGCACTGATTCCTAAAGGACATAGCTGCTAGACTGGGTCTGCGGCAGGTGGTGAAGGAACAAATGACGTAAAAACCTACTTGACCTCATCCTGACCAATCTACCTGTCGCAGATGCATCTGTCCATGACAGGATTAGTAGGAGTGACCACGACAGAGTCCTTGTGGAGACGAAGCCCCCTGCTTTATTTATTCATTCAGGGGATGTGGGCATCGTTGGCTATGTCAGCATTTATTATCCCTAATTGCCCATGAGAAGGTGGTGGTGAGCTGCCTTCTTGAACTGCTGCAGTCCTTGGGGTGTAGGTACACCAACAGTGCTGTTCAGAAGGAGTTCCAGGATTTTGACCCAGTGACAGTGAAGAAATGGCAGTTCCAAGAGAGGATTGTCTGTGGCTTGGAGAAGAACTTGCAGGTGCTGGTGTTCCCATGTTGTGTGGTACTACCACTGTGCTAAATGGGATAGAATACAGATCTAGCAACTCAAAACCGGGCATTCATGAGTTGCTGTAGGCTATCAGCAGCAACAGAATTGTATTCAACCACAATCTATAACCTCATGGCCCACCATATCCCCTACTCTACCATTACCATCAAGCCAGGGTACCAACCCTGGTTCAATGAAGAGTGCAGGAGAGCATGCCAGTAGCAGAACCAGGCATACCTAAAAATGAGGTACCAAGACTACTTGCATGCTAAACAGTGGAAGCAGCATGTGATAGACAGGGCTAAGCAATCCCACAACCAACAGATCAAATCTAAACCCTGCAGTCCTGCCACATTCAGTCATGAATGGTGGTGGACAATTAAACAACTAACAGGAGGAGGAGGCTCCACAACTATCCCCATCCTCAATGATGGGGGAGCCCAGCACATCAGTGCAAAAGTCAGGGCTGAAGCATTTGCAACAATCTTCAGCCGGAAGTGCCGAATGGATGATTCATTTTGGCCTCTGCCTGAGGTCTCCAGCATCACAGATACTAATCTTCAGCCAATCCGATTCATTCCATGATATATCAAGAAATGGACGTGGAGGCTTTGGAGAGGGTACAGAGGAGGTTTACCAGGATGTTGCCTGGTCTGGAGGGCATTAGCTATGAGGAGAGGTTGGAAAAACTCGGATTGTTTTCACTGCAACGACGGAGGTGGAGGGGCGACATGATAGAGGTTTACAAAGTTATGAGCGGCATGGACAGAGTGGATAGTCAGAAGCTTTTTCCCAGGGTGGAAGAGTCAGTTACTAGGGGACATAGGTTTAAGGTGCGAGGGGCAAAGTTTAGAGGGGATGTGCGAGGCAAGTCTTTTACACAGAGGGTGGTGAGTGCCTGGAACTTGCTGCCAGGGGAGGTGGTGGAAGCAGATACGATAGCGACGTTTAAGAGACATCTTGACAAATATATGTATAGGAAGGGAATAGAGGGATATGGGCCCCGGAAGTACAGAAGGTGTTAGTTTCGGCAGGCATCAAGATCGGAGCAGGCTTGGCGGGCCGAATGGCCTGTTCCTGTGCTGTACTGTTCTTTGTTCTTTGGCACTGGATACTGCAAAGGCTATGGGCCCTGACAATGTTCTGACAATAGTACCGAAGATGTGCTCCAGAACTAGCTGCGCCCCTAGGCAAGCTGTTCCAGTACAGCTACAGCACTGGCATCTTTTTGGCAATGTAGAAAACTGCCCAGGTATGTCCTGTACACAAAAAAACAGAACAAATTCAATCTGGCCAATTACTGCCCTAGCAGTCTACTCCCAATCATCAGCAAAGTTATGGAAGGGGTCATGGACAGTGCTATAAAATGGCACTTGCTCGGCAATAACCTGGTCATTGACGCTCAGTTTGGGTTCTGCCAGGGCCACTCAGTTCCTGACCTCATTTCAGCCTTGATCCAAACATGGACAAAAGAGCTGAACTCCAGAGGTAAGGTGAGAGTGACTGTCCTTGACATCAAGGCAGCATTTGACCGAGTGTGGCATCAAGGAGCCCTAGCAAAACTGGAGTCAATGGAAATCAGGGGGAAGCTCTCCACTGGTTGGAGTCAAACATAGCACAAAGAAATATGGTTGTGGTTGTTGGAGGTCAATCATCTCAGTCCCGGGTCATCACTGCAGGAGTTCCTCAGGGTAGTGTCCTAGGCCCAACTATCTTCAGCTGCTTCATCAATGACCTTCCCTCCATCATAAGGTCAGAAGTGGGGATGATTGTACAATGTTCAGCACCATTTGCAACTCCTCAGCTACTGAAGCACCCCTTGTTCAGATGCAGCAAGACCCAGCCAACATCCAGGCTTGGGCTGATAAATGGCAAGTAACATTCATGCCACACAAGTGCCAGGCAATGACCATCTCCAACAAGGGAGAATCTAACCATTTCCCTTTGATGTTCAAAGGCATTACCATCGCTGAATCCCCCACTATTAACATCCTGGGGATTTCCATTGACCAGAAACTGAACTGTGGCTGGGAATTCTGTGGCAAGTAACTCACCACCTGACTCCCAATGCCTGTCCACCATCTACAAGGCACAAGTCAGGAGTGTGATGGAATACTCTCCATTTGCCTGGATGGGTGCAGCTCCAACAACACTCAAGAAGCTCGACACCAGCCAGGACAAAGCAGCCTGCTTCATTGGCACCCCATCCACAAGCTTAAGCATTCACCCCTTTACCACCAACGCACAGTGGCAGCAGTGTGTACCATCTACAAGATGCACTGCAGCAACTCACCAAGACTCCTTCGACAGCACCTTCCAAACCCACAACCTCTATCACCTAGAAGGACAAGGGCAGCAAATGCTTGGGAACACCACCACCTGCAAGCTCCCCTCCAAGCCACTCACCATCCTGACTTGGAACTATATCGCCGTTCCTTCACGGTCGTTGGGTTAAAATCCTGGAACTCCCTTTCTAACAGCACTGTGGGTGTACCTACATCCCAAGGACTGCAGCAGTTTAATAATGCAGCTCACCACCTTCTTCTGGAGGGCAATTAGGGATGAGCAATAAATGCTGGCCTAGCCAACGACGCCTACATCCCATGAATGAATTCGAAAAATGTCCAATTTTGAGACAGGAAAATAGGAGTATGGTAGAATACTGGTTTTGTTACTGGACTAATAATCCAGAAGACTGGACTAATGATCTGAAGTGATGAGTTGAAATCCCACCACAGTGGCTGAGGAACTTACATTCAATTAATTAAATAAATCTGGAACTAATAAACTAGTATCAGTAATGGTGACCATGAAACTAAAGGATCATCGTAAATACCCATCTGGTTCACCAATGTCCTTTCGGAAAGGAAATCTGCCTTCCTTACTCAGCCTGGCTGATATGTGTCTCAAACACCCACAGCAAGGTGGTTGACTTTTAACTGTCCTTTGAAATGGCCTAGCGAGCCATTTAGTTGTCAAGAAGGTGGCTCAACACCACCATCTCAAGGGTATTTAGGATGGGCAATAAACACTGATCTTGCCAGCGATGCCCAGAGCCTGTAAATGAATGGAAAAAAATCTCTTAACTCCATCCATCTGTCTTAGGCCTGTATTCTTTTAACACCATTGTCTAGCAAAAACCTCTCAATCTCAGGTTTAAAATTATTAATTGAACTAGCAGGCTAATTCCAAAGTTGTGTCCTTTTAGCACAGAATGGCAAGCAGAGAATATTTGCTGAGAAATCACAAGCCCACAGTGCTTGATTTTTCATTCATTAATTGAAGTGAACATAAATCAGGTATTGCGATTTCCCAACTCGGAATAAATGTTGGCCAGTGCCATTTTGTGCCATAAGTATCCAACTTTGAAATCAAGCCATCGTGGTAAGAGAGGGAAATGATGTGCAAATGAAATTTAAAGAGTTAAGGGATGATTAAAGGGAAGTTTCACAGTGGGAGTGGGCAGAAAGTTACCCTGCACTTGGAGAGCCTTAAGAGGCACCAATCAGCAACCTTTGACAAGGGTGAAGATACAGGGATTAAGAAATGTAAGACAAAAATGAAGGAAAGGAGGACCTTGGGTACAGACAAAAGAAGAACAGTCCAGCACCTCTCCACTGTTTATGCTGTTGGTCAAGGTGCCTGTGGTGCTTCCAAGGAGGGTTAGAATCTGTGCTGCTCCACAGCTCCATCCCTGTACATCAGCACTGCAGCAGGCCGGCAAGTTACTGTTCTTTCATGAGGCCAACCATCTGCTGGATGATTGATACAGGTGTCCTGACAGCCCATGGCAGAGTTCTGCATCTGACCTTCTGTTGTCCAGACCCTGAGAAGCCAGATTTGAGTATCATTCTCAGCTAGATGTGTCCGGGTCTGCAGAAATGGTAGGTGGCAACTTGGCGGAAATGACCAATAAAATAGAATTGTCATTCTGTGACTTGGACGCTGTTGAAGGATCTTCCAGCAACAAGTTGATAAGAGTTGGTAAGGCATTCACATCTCATACTGTTTCCTCGGGGGGGTGTTATCGTAGCCTCTTTTAGTCAGAGCAGCCTACATCAGCACATCTGCTGAAGTGAGGTAGGTTCACCTTCTCTAACAATGCTGGTGTGTGAGTGTCAGCGGCAGTGCATAGAGCACGTCTCTGGCAGTCTGATCTGCCTGGTTCTCCTCTCCAGGTCCTTCTCTTCATCTAGACATAACTTGGAGCATCCCCAGTAGAAAATCTATTGGTGCCAGTAAAGGGAGAGTAGAGCAAACATAAATAATTAATGACAACTGGCACAAAGATTCATGAAAGCCTAAATGCTGGATTTTTTTTTTACAAGACTGGGCCATAACAAGCCTAAAACATCTACCTTCCTGTAGGTTTTTCAAATGTTCTTCTGCCTAAATATGTCCTTTCTGCTAAGTTACCTGAGTGTGCTGGAGGTCGGTAGCCAACATGTCTGCATGCCAGAAAATGGAGTGGCATCCTTCACTGCCCCCTCCCAAATAAGCTAATAAAGTGCTTGGGGCTGCTTCTGACTGTAGCTTCAAAAGTCTCCTTGGGCTTGCCTTGAAAATGAAACAGGGCTCAAATTATCTGTTTGCACCCAAAATCGGGACTTACGGATGCAATTTTTTATATTAATTCATGGGATGTTGGTGTCACTGACAAGGCCAGGCTTTATTGCCTGTCTCTAATTGATCTTGAGAAGGTGGTGGTGAGCAACCTCCTTGAATATAATGGCTTGTTAGGTCTTTTCAGAGGACTATCTCCCTATTTCCATAATCCCTTCCCTATCTCTGTAATCTCCTCCAGCCCCACAACCCTCCGAGATATGGGCAATCAGCTAATTCTGCCTCTTGTGCATCCCCAAATTCAGTTGCTGCACCACTGGCGGCTGTGCCTTCATTTGCCTCGCCCCTAACCCTGGAATTCCCTACCTACATCTCTCTGCCTCTCTACCGAGCTTTACATCTTTAAGACACTCCTTTAAACCTACCTCTTTGACCAAGCGTTTGGTCACCTGACCTAATATCTCCTTATGTGGCTCAATGTCATATTTTGTTTTGTATTGCTTCTGTTAAGCGCCTTGGAACATTTTATTACGTTGAAGGCACTATATAAATATAAGTTGTTGTTGTTGACAGTTAAGAATCAACCACATTTCTGTGAGTCTGGAGTTACATATAGGCCAGACCCGGTAAGAACGGCAGATTTCCTTCCCCAAAGGACACCAGTGAATTAGATTGGGTTTTATGGCAATCTGTGGTCACCATTACTGATAATAGCTTTTTATTCCAGATTTTATTTAATTAACTGAATTTTAGTTCCTTAGCTGCCATGGTGGGATTTAAACTCATGTCTCCAGATCATTATTCCAAGTCTCTGGATTACTAGTCCAGTAACATAAACACTATACTAATGTATCCCCACAAAAATTGACCCTTGAGTGGAATCTTTTCCCCTTTAAAAATAATCTTGGGACGGGACCATTTCCAGATCCCAAACCCGCACTTGCTGGCAACGCACCTGTTCACGCGATCTGTAGGAGATGGCCTCCTAATTGGCCGCCTTTGCAACCGCCACCTAATTAAGGACAGTGGGTGGGTTCCTAAGGCTGCAGGCCCAACTGGCAGAAATGGGCGATGTCATTGTAGGATGGGGACCACAAGGGGAAAATGGGGTGGGGAACTAAAAGAAGCCGCATGGGCTCGCCCCAGCCAGCTGCCAGCATGTCACCTCCAGCCACCTGTTGGGCTTTGGCCCCAGAGGGGGAACCCATCCATCAGCAGGAAGATCCTGGTGGTGAACCTAATCTGCTAATAAATGGGCAATTAATTATTCAAATTGGCTATCTGTTGCTTGCCCTTGCTGGTTTCACCCCGCCTCCAGCTAGATCAGCTGAGGCGGCAATGCGTTGGGCAGCTGACCCAACGCCTCCCCTTTCAACTTTCCTCCCGATCCCGCCTTCAAGCCTGCCTTGGCGGGACCAGGAAAATTTCACCCTATGATTCTATAAAGGGAAATTTTAGGCATGAAAATGTACCCATATTTAGGATGATGTTTTACGCTTTGTTATTCTCTCTGATTTAACTTTTAAGCTTGGCCCAATTGGTAGCATTTTTGCCTCTGAAGCAGAAACTTGTGGGATTAAGCTGACTGTAGGACTTCAGCTTGTAATTTAGTCTGATAGTTCTGTCTAGTGCTGAGGGAGTAATATATTGGCCAAGATGCCATCTTTGGAATGAGACATTAAACCAAGATCCTGCCTGCCTCTTCAGGTAGATGTAAAAGATCCCATTGGACTATTCGAAGGAGACAGGACATTCCTCCCACTGTCCTGGTTAGTTACATAACTAAAAACAGGATAACTGGTTGTTTATCTCCTTTCCTGTTTGTGGGATTTTGCTGAGTGAATATTGATTGCTGTTTTTGTCTCCATGCCAACAATAAATACACTGAAAAAATAATTCATTGGCTTTAAATTGTTTTGGGATGTCCTAAGGGCATGAAAGGTGTTAAATACATGTAAGTTGTTACTCTAATAGATCCATTAATTTCTGCTACTATTCTGAAAAAAATAAAAGGAAGCTTTGCCCTTCTTTTTTCTGACCTTGAGTACATTCTTTCAGGAGTGTCAGTTAGAAAACTGTTAAAGCAAACCTTTTTTTTTTACCAATCTTACAGGAAGTTGATTGAAGGAGAGGATTCTCGTCTGTCAACAGTGATGGGTGGATTCTGTGTGATGGGGCAAGGGAACCTCAATGCTGTTGAGAGCATTTCCAAGGAACAGGCTGTGGAGGTGACCGAAAGAAAAACTGTACTGATCAGGTAAAAGTAATTCACTCCTCCAGTGCCTGAAGAGGATGGAGAAAATTATAAATTGGTAATCTCTTTAGGTATTGTAACACACCTGTGCTTAGCAGCAGAAGAATATTTTTCACTTATTGATGACTGTACAATAAATGGTAAGATAGTTAAAGAAAATTATAAAAATATTTGTCTTTTACTTATGAAAAACTTGCATAATTTTAATTCTAATTGTAAATACATTTCTTGAGTAATTTTGGTATCAGACTTGTGTGCTTTCTTTTCCCCCCTTTGGTGAAAGAGAGAAAATCAGGAAAACATGTTAAAAAAAATACTTAAAATGATGCACAGTATTTCATTTCAATTGAGACATCCTCAGATGTTCATATCTATTTTATAATGGTAATTTCAATCATCATTTCAATCTCAATGAATAAATATGCAATGCACTGAACAATAACACAATTGATCCTTATGTGGTGCTTAATGTGGCAAACAAATGTTTTGTTTTTGATTTAAAATGTTATTTTATTCAATCTAGCTCCCATTTCAAACACAAAGGAGGTACTTTAATGAGTTTTTGATACTGGAGTAGAGCCTCACTGCTGGGAGCACATATTGGGAATTCAGGCACATCTCTCCAGGATTTTCTATCCATTTTCTCACAGGCAAGGCGTGAAGAGAAGAAAAATATTGGACAGAGAAGAAACTATTAGGGTTTGTTCATATTTGATAGTTGCAATTGCATTATAGAGGGGACAATTGTAACTCTCCACACCTGTGGAAATTGGGTGGGTAAATGCACCAGGAGCACAAGCTCATAAGATTATCCCTGAAATGTTCCAAAATTCATTAGGACTAGAACCGCATCAGCTTGGTCTATAACCCAGACCTGGACAGTGTTCCAGGTTTAGTGTGGCTGTGCTCCAACCATTTATCTATTTATTGCTCCATCCCATAAACCAACGAGCTGGCAAATCCTGAAAATTCAGGAAAAAGGTTTGACATAGAAGTTAATAACATCCACAAAATTGTAAGATGTTGAAGTTATGTCAATATTTTCCCTCTGTGTGTTTATTTTAATGAATAAAAAAACCCATTGCTTATATTGGTGCCTTAAAAATGATTAAAACTACAGCAGAGAAGAAAATATTAGGGTTTGTTCATATTTGATAGTTGCAATTGCATTATAGTGGGGACAATTGTAACTCTCCACACCTGTAGAAATTGGGTGGGTAAATGCATTTAAAATCACTCAGGTTGTTTACCTTCTCTGGAAACACCAAGGCTGATGGTGGAAGTTGGGTGGGGGGAGTGGGTTTTGTGAACCTGCTTTAGCAGGAAGCGGGACCTGGAACCACATCTTGCCGGCAGCAACCAGTTAAGTGGTTGCCGCTGGGGCAGCTGCCCTCCAAGAGCTGCCACCCAATCAGAGGGTCGGCTGCTCAGCAGCCTCAGCAATGCCACTGCTAGTGGTAGCCACAGTTGGGGCTACACCTGCAGGATGAGGGTGCATCAATGGCAGGTAAGTGGGGACTAGGTACACTAAATGCACCAGTCAGGCAGGCCCCGATGATGGGGGTGCGTTGTGGTCAGTGAGGGCAACCATTGGCAGGGGCAGCCATTGCTCCTGGAAGGCCCCTCCATGGGCCAAAGAGTGTGTGAGAAGGAGCCCCCCCATCCCCCCTGGAGCCTGCCAGGAGGCAGTTTCCCCACATGGCAGAGGGCCACCCAGTGCTGGCAAAATGCCAGTGGATGCGTGAAAAGGCCCTTAATTGGCTATTTAAGTGGCTCAATTGGGCTCCAGGCAGGCGGGCCATCTGCTCCTTTCCTGCTGCTGGCAAGAAGGCATGATGGTGGGAAGATGATGTGCACACCACCTGATGCTTTCCTGTGCATTTTTGCCAGCTTTCCCACCTCCCCACCCATTCCCAAAGGGCTGGAAAGTTTCCAGACCCAGGAGGTGACAGTTAACCTGCTGTACTAAACAGGTTACAAGGACACCTGCCAATGTTGGCAGCGTCCATTTTTACATATGCAGATGACATCATAGGCACCTGACTGTGACTTTAAATGGATGGCCTGAGCTGAAAGCTACAGCCGAGTGAAGACTGTAGGGAAGATGATCAGGGCCAGAGAAAGCCCAAATAGGTAAGTTTTTTTTTCTACTTTACTTGTGCGTCCTGGAGTTATGTGCCTTTTTCCTTTTTTCCTCTATCTAATGCCCAGGAAATGGGTGGATAGGCATTAAGCTGAGGAAAACCACCTGAATTCTTTCCTGATATTGTGTTGTATCACAATGATTTAACAGATACTGTCTTCAGCTGGGTACTGATGAATTATTAAAGGTATACAGATAATGTTCCTTCATTGCTCCTATTTCCACTTGAATACTATGGGGACAGATTTTGCTGTTCCTGTAACTACAGGCATTGGATCACCTGGGCACAGCCTCATAAAAATGCCACAACAATAACGGTGCCTGCCTGATCTTCTATCCACTTCACTGTGAAACTGCTAATGCTATAATCTTTTCTTTTAATCTTAGAACAATTAAAACAGATGAAGACACATTGCAAAAAGACATGCAAGAGAGAACCATTACAATCTCTGGTGCTGCAGATTTAAGCGATGAAGAATAAAAATCTTGGAAACAATGCTGATTGTCAAATAGATTTTAAAAATGCTGCAAACATTTAAATTATAATGCTTTGAGTTCCTTAACAAATGTGCCATTAAAAATTTAAAGTATAGAAAGTCAAGAACATTGCTTTGAATGCTGTGGTGAGACTCTGATGCTGCTTCTTTAAACAAATAAAATTACAGGCATTAGATCATTGTACTTTGGAGTTGTTATGTTTACTGTATCAAACAATGCAATTATTTAAACAAAATTCTGTTGCACTTCACAGAATTACAGAATTGTTACAGTGCAGAAGGAGGCCATTCAGCCCATCCTGTCTGCATCAGCTCTCCGATTGAGCATTTCACCTAGTGCCATTCCCCCACCATCTCCCCATAACCCTGCACATTCTTCCTTTTCATATAACTGTCTAATTCCCTTTTGAATGCTTCAGTTGAACCTGCCTCCACCACACTCGCAGGCAGCACACTCCAGATCTTAACCATTCGCTGTGTGAAAATGTTTTTCCTCATGTCGCTTTTGCTTCTTTTACCAATTACTTTAAATCTGTGCCCTCTCGTTCTCGATCCTTTCATGGTGGGAGGAGAATGTGAGGGGAAGTAGCATAGGTCAGCACCTGTCCTCAGCAGTGCTGTGGAGCTCAGAAGAGCACTCCAGCTCAATAGAGAACAGAATCTTTCCTACGTGACAGTGTTTCCAGCAGTGCAGAGCATTGTAGGTGGCATCCATGTATTCTGCAGATTGTAGAGTTTGGCTGTCAGATCTTGGCAAAGATAGTGTACTACTGGTATGTGGGGAAATATCTCAGAGTGTCAAACAAGACAAACTTTCTCGCACCCTGTAAAGGGTGTTGAATGCTGAGCTACTCTGTCACCTGCCCACAGACAAAATTTCTTGTCAGCACATTGAGGGTGCAAAATTTGGATCTGAAACACGACTGAAGACAGCGCTACAGAAGCTGGACCTCTGTGAGTAGGATGGGCAGTGCCTCCAGCTGCGTCTGATGTGGCCTGCATGGTGCTCCATGATGGGAAGGGTGCTCCTGCAGGCAGTCCCTGTGTGCGCCAGAAGCCTCCAAACTGGTGCTGTCATGATGTCAAACAGCTCTACCAGTGGATTTGATGGTCTATTTAAAACCTTAGACCACACAGGCCCATTCAAGGCATTTGCTTGTCACTCACCAAAGAACATGTTCAGCTGCAAAAGGAGTCCAGCAATAGTGTTATTTAAAAGGTCAAGCATCCATCTTGCAGCTAAGGGAATTTATAATAACTTCTGCTATTGCAAAGTTTCTGGAATTACTGTGGAGTGTTTTTGGAATAGTTGTGGTGAGTTCTTGGATTGGCAGGGAGTTGCTGCATCCTCATAGAGAGGATAGAAGATTGGGTAATCTGTCCACACAAAGGCTAAGGTATGAGGACTGCATTTGCAGTGCCTCTGAGCCTGCAACATGACAGAGAGCTGGAGCAGAGCTTGTGAAGAGGGTAAGCTCTGCTTGATGCCTTCTGCAAAGTTGGAGCTGGACTCCTTGACAGTCTTGCAGGCCAACCAATGTACCCAGCATTTCTTATGTGCATCCTCATCAGCATTTTTCTGTATGCTGCCCCATTGAAGTTCTTATCTGAATCCCCTGTAGCAGGACTCATCGGTGACTTTGCCCTCTGGTGAGCTGGCACACGAACCATCCTTTCCCCCGCCCTGGCTGCAGCCCACGTCTGCCCACTGACTCACCACTTGCCGATCCTAACTCTATACTAGCCTCTAAGGTATATGCAGTGCTAGCATCTGAGTTGGAGGCTGTGAGTGACAGATCAAGTCTTTGGGCCTCTTCATCAGTGGTGTAGTGTTTGTCTCTCTCTTCCTCCTGGGGCTGCTGTGGCTGGACAGGCGACAGTTCTTGAGCATTTGAGAGCAAGAAATGATAAAGGCGAAGGGTGGGTGAGGGAGGGAGGTGTGGTGGAAAGCAAGAGATCTATGGTCACACCATCTGCAGCTTGCTCATCATGCCAGACGGAGAGTTGAAAGAAAGGGCATAAGGCCGGAACATACTTGATGTTTTCAGCAATGCCAGATGCCGCGGTGTCTGTCTCAGCCAGTTCCATGATGTGGGGAATCGGGCTGTCCCTAGGGGTCAGGAGATGCAGGTGTCCTTGTTCCCCACCGGTTCTGCTTTGCTCCCTCCTGTTAGGGGTTACCTTATCCTGATAGAGAGGGGGATGAATGTTAGTGATTTGTTGCACTGTGTTTCTGTGATGTGCCTGCCATAGCTGAATAGCTGGAGGTATGTGGAAGCAGTGGGAGCTGGGTGTGAAATGTGTGTGAGGGTCAGGTGAAGTAAATGGATGTTAGGCATGAATCCTGTGCCAGGGTTCCTTGATGGGTGAGTAATGGGGGTGTGGTGCATTGAGTAGTGTGTAAGGTTGGTGGAGCAGTGGGTAGGAGATGCCATGTGAAGGTGCATTCACTGACCTTGACCCCCCCGTGTGAATTCATTACACTTCTTGTGGCACACTGTCGGGTCCTCTGAGTCAGGCCCCTGGCATTGACCTATGGTCTTATTCCTGTCTGAAAGGTAGTCCTTGACAGCCTCTGGCTCCCGCACAAACATAGCCTCTCTCCTATCCACCTCCACCACTAGGGCCTCCAATGCCGCATCTGTGAACTGGGAGCCCTCTCTCTGTCCTGGGTGTTCCATTTTCCTTGTTTAGAATTGCAGCAGCAGCAATCAGCAGCAGCTTCCTGTGACTCCCTTTAAGAGGGGCAGATTGGCTGCACCACATGCTTTCTGTTAATGCTGCATGGTCATCTGCTGAGTGCTCAGGCAGCCAGCAGCACGAGCCCCATTCTGATCAACAGTACGACCAGGTAATTGAGGAGGCAGCACCACGTTTTTGTGGCAATGGGTGTGGGCAAGTCACAATTAGCAGCCACTGTGCCAAAAAGCAGGGTGGACCAATTTTTAGCACAGTGTTTTCTTTACTTCACTATTGCTTAGTAATTATTCACCTGTTACCCTTCCATGGTCCACCCCACCACACCATCACAATGGTAAAGGCTGACAAGTATTTTGGTTCAATGTAAAGACTTTATAAAAGCTGAAACAGTATTCCATTATTCACCCCCACATCCAGTCACTGGCTTTAATAAGGCACATCTCGTTTCAGTTTGAGGTGTAAGCCAGATTTTCCACATCCTTCATTAGGCTAGCACATGGCCAAAGTTATGTTGGAGTTTATGCTTATTATTCAAGTAAGTTGACTCCACAAATCTGTCAGCAGTCCACTCAGTGTGTTTTGGCTAGCTTTGCTCTGGCAACTAACCATTCCATGCTCCATTTTGGCAGGATTACAAAATCAGCCTAATAGTGCCTTATCAAGACCCTCAGAAATGTCTTAAATACTTCATGTAGGATGAATTTCATTGCCGAGCAGTGACAGTAGGTAAGTAGGAAAATACAGCAGGCATTTTGTGCACAGCAAGATCCAAGAAATAACAGATAAGAAAAATATCCAATTAATGAGCTATTATAAAGGAAATTCTTTCTCAGTTCTGTTTTGTTTTGGTTTTATTAGATCATAAGATCATAAGAACTAGGAGCAGGAGTAGGCCGTCCGGCCCCTCGAGCCTGCTCCGCCATTCAATAAGATCATGGCTGATCTTTTCGTGGACTCAGATCCAATTTGGAAAAGATTAGAGAGTCTGCTTTTCTTTGAATATTATCATAGGATCTTTAGGGCTGAATTTTTCTCTCGTCGATTAATGCCCAGAAATGAAGGACAGCGGGACTGCAGTCACCCGACATTGGTGTAATTGCATGTAATTTAGCCTTGGAAGAGGCCCCAAACTCTTTCAGCTTTATTTATGCAGTACTGAATCAATTTTTCTCCCAATTTTTTTGTATCACTAAGACCTTCACTAGACTTACCCAAAGTGCAGCCAGTCTCTGAAGCTGAGGGGAGAACTTTATGCTCTCCCCCGCGGTGGGTTTGGAGGTGGCTGGGATGGTTTTTAGAACGCTACAGTGCTCCACTTGCCGGCAGGATCAAGCCGCTGCAATGGCCTTCCCCCCACTTGTCCAGGACGAGCGTGGAAGATGGAGAGAGTAACAGAGGGATGATGGTGGAGGGACCCCGCCACCAACCCGCATCCTCCAAAATTTATTCCGGGGCGGGAAGGCCTGTCAATGTCCTTCCTGCCCCACCGCCAATTGAGGCCCTTAACTGGGCAATTGAAGGCCTCTTCCCGTTGCAGCCGCAATTAGCCGTGCAGCAGGTGGCCCTGTTGCTGCACGGGAAGCATGGAGGTTCCGGGTGCAGGGTCCCTCGATAAAAGGCACTTAGTGCCTGAATGAGGAACCCAGCATCAGGAAGGGGAGGGTCCGCTGGGAGCCACCCCTTGCCCTTGCCACCGACCCCCTAGCCATTTCCTCTGCGACCACCACCCGCGAGATCCCTCCCATCCTGACCTACCTGTAGCCTGGATCCAGTGACGCTCCTTGCCTCTGGTAGGTACTCCTCCAGCAGCAGCCACCAACTCCGCGGTGGCGCTGCAGCTGCTGGCTTCTGATTGACTGGAAGCTCTCCAAGGGCGGGACTTCTGCCGATGAGGTCCTTGAGCCTGTGGAAGGCCTGCCGCTGTCCACTTAACTGCCTGATTGTACTAGATTTGGCGGTCCTTCCAGAGAAGAGGTGACGTGGGGATCTCGGCGTCGTTTTTTGTGGACATCGAGACCCCTATCGGCAGAATAAAATCCTGGCCAGTGAGTTTTTAGAACGCTACAGTCGTCCACTTCCTAGCAGGATCAAACCACTGCAATGGCCTTCCTCCCCTGTCCAGCATGAGCATGGAAGCTGGAGAGCAGTAACAGAGGAAAAACTCCTGAAGAGTGCCGCACCATGGTGGGAGACAGTGCCCCACTCACTATAATTCTACCCAGATAGGGTACAGGCAGTGGATGTCATTCCAGGACCTGTCGGAGGGGCAGTGCTTCAGAACTCTTTGCTTCACAAAGGAAGCCATTAACATGATGGCTTCAGTTTACTTCCTGCAGGATGTTAACCATTGAGATGAAGGTCACTACAATCCGCACTTCTTCAGCTCTGGATCCTTCCATTCAACTACAGGGGATGTACGTAAGTGATGCATTCAGCAGGTGACAAATGCCCTTTTTCACAAGGCACCAGAATTAATCTCCTAGGCATGTGCAGAACAGAGCAAAGAGACAGGCCATTCAGTTCTAGGCTTATTGACTTCTCCAGGATGCAAGGGGTGACCAACAGAATCCACATGGGTGCAGAAACACCAAAACAGAATCTTATGACTAATATCAATAGAAAAGGCAACCTTTCACTTAAGATACAGATTGTCTGTGATCCCCAGGAACAGAAATTGTATATCAGCTTGCAGGGAGCTGTCTTATCACCTTTATCCTTCATCTTTCAATCATCTCCCAGTTGTTTGGTGAGGATTGGTAAATCAACAGTTTGATCCTCGGGGAGACGGCCCAGTGCCTGACACCATGGATGCTGACATCAGTCGGAGTGAGCATTGCAAATGTGCCCATGTAACGGCCAAGCAGGTGGTGGAGAGTACCTTTGAAGTTCTGAAAGGCTGCTTCAGGTGCCTGGATGGGTCAGGGTGTGTCCTGTAGTATACGCCAGTCATGGTGCCAAAAATTATTGTGGCTGGTGTGCACTGAAGAATTGTGACTTGTGGGAAGGATTGAGCCTATACCTCCCTCCACCATCAGATCACAGCTTGCACACTTACTCCCTCACTCTAAGACAATAAAGCCGGAAGGCTATACCCACCAAGCACATGACCTCTGACTCCTTGTCAGCTGTGGGAAAGTTGGCAGCACTTTCGCCTCTGAGTCCAAAGGTTGTGGGTTTACATCCCACTCCAGGACTTGAGCACAAAAATCAAGACTGACACTCCAGTGTGGTATTGAGGGAGTGCTGTACTGTCAGACATGCCATCTTTCAGATGAGACCTTAAACTATGGCCCCATCTGCCCTTACAGGTGGGCATAAAAGATCCCATGGCACTATTTTGAAGAAGAGTAGGGGAGTTGTGCCTGGTACCCTGGCCAATATTTATCGCTCAATCAACATCAGATTATTTGGTCATTATTACATTGCTGTTTGTGGGATTTTGCTGTGTGCATATTGGCTGCTGTGTTTCCTATATTACAACAGTTGCTACACTTCAAAGTATGTAATTGGATGTAAAGCACTTTGAGACATCCAGTGGTCATGAAAGGAATGAAATAAATGCAAGTCTTCTACTTCAAAGGTTATGGTGACTTTCATTGGCCTACAAAAGAAGTCTGAACTAATTCTGTGGACCATTTCCTTGTGGCACAGTGATCGCAGAGTAAGAAGGAAGAGAATTACAGTTAAAATCCAACTTTAATGCAACACCAAGAACACAAATAAAGAGAACCATCAACCAGGATACATAAATACTGGGATCCAGACCTATTTCCATAAAACTATGCTAGTGATGGACAACAGAAAAGGTGAACGATATAGGTTTATGGAAACAACCTGCTCACTGGTTTCCGCCAGCGCACTCAGCTCCGGATATGGTCTTGGTCCAATTGTGGACAAAACAGCTCAGTTCCAGAGGTGAGTGAAGAGTGACTGCCCTTGACACCAAGGCAGTATTTGACCGAGTGTGGCATCAAAGAGCCCTAGCAAAATTGAAGTCAATGGGAATCAGGTGGAAAACTCTTCACTGATGTTAGAATCATACTAGTAAAAGATAAGATGGTTGTGGTTGTTGGAGGCCAAACATCTCGGCCTCAGGACATTACTGCAGGAGTTCCTCAGGGTAGTGTCCTAGGCCCAACCATTTTCAGCTGCTTCATCAATGATCTTCCCTCCATCAGAAGGAGAGAAGTGGGAATGTTTGCTGATGATTGCACTGTGTTCAGTACCATTGGTAACTCCTCAAATACTGAAGCAGTCTGTGCCTGCATGCAGCAAGACTTGGACAACATTCAGGCTTGGGCTGATAAGTGGCAATTCTGGAGATGGAATACTCTCCACTTGGCTGGATGAGTGCAACTCCAACAACACTCAGGACACTCAACATCATCCAGGACAAAGCAGCCGAATTGATCAACAACCCCATCCACCACATTAAATATTCACTCTCTCCACCACTGCCGCACAGTGGCAGCAGTGTGTACCATATACAAAAAGCACTGCAGCAACTCATCAAGGCTTCTTCGACAGCACCTTCCAAACTCACAACCTCTACCACCTAGAAGGACAAGGGCAGCAGATGCATGGGAACACCACCACCTGCAAGTTCCCCTCCAAGCGACACATCATCCTAACTTGGACCTATATCGCCATTTCTTCACGCTGGGTCAAAATCCTGGAACTCCCTTCCTAACAGCACTGTGGGTGTACCTACCCCACAAGGACTGCAGCGGTTCAAGAAGGCAGCTCATCACCACCTTCTCAAGGGCAATTATGGATGGGCAAAAAATGTTAGACTTGCCAATGGTGCTCATATCCCACGAAAGAATAAAAAAATCTGTATTCATATTTACCCACATCTGGCTGGTGGCTAACCTATTTGACAACACTTTCGTCTTCAGAATTAAAGGTTATCGATCTGAAACGTTAACTCTGCTTCTCTCTCCTTGGATGCTGCCTGACCTGCTGAGTATTTCCAGTAATTTCTATTTTTGTTGCAGATTTCTGGCATCTGCAGTCTTATACCTTTCCCAAGAAAAAAATGTTCATTTACTGTTATTCTACTTGGTAAATGAGAGCTCATAACTATTTGCTTTACTTCATTCACAGTAAACTTCCACCACATGATGCCCTAATGTGGTGATTAGATTTCAAATTGTCAAAACTTTACTGATTAGGATTGATGTGAAATGGAATATACTTTAACATATCATGTGTCTTCAGCTTTCATACTTTCCATATTCATTTAATAACTATTATACTAACGAGTGTTCAGTGCTAGGTTAAAATTGTTACATAACAACTGTTGAGCATACTGTTTTCAAATCATGAACATTCTGTGATAAGTATGCATTCATAAACCATCTTTAAGCACACTGCAGTGTGCTTCCCGCTTCACAAAGGTGTTAAAGTTGGTAGCCTGGAGTTTCTGCATGATTGCAGCCCAGATATCAGTGTAATTTGGGTGTAATTGAATCTGTTGTGGACAAAATTGAGAGAGAACTGAAACCCAAGTTCATTTCCCCTTTTCGGTCCATAATCAGTGTCTTGTTTTTTGAAAAGAAATATGTTTGTGTTTCTTAAGCTCTGAGAATGACCAACAGCACGCCTTTCGCGGGTTTAAATATAGAGGATTATTTTTATTCACACGTTCACCCCGAAAGTCTAATGCTATGTCACTCACTCACCACTCACACACACTGAAGAAAGAAAGCCATTAAAAAGGATAGTGCACGTTCACAAATTCCAAGCAAAGGAATAGTTCATAAGTCATGTGATTTGGCTCAACTTGGGAAAAAGGCATGTGTTGCGGGCCCAGTGAAGATGGCATTTTCACTCCTGAAACATAGTTAGGTGGATTCGATAGCTGGAGTTGTATATCGAAGTAATTGCAGGATTCTCTTGAAGAGGTGGATTTTCAGCAGGTGACGAAGTTAGTTGCTTGTAGACTTATTAGTAGGAGCTTAGTTTTCTGTACTGGTGGAGGTGAAAAGGAACAGATTCAGAGACTTTAAAGATGTTACAGTCTCCAGTTCTTTTAAGGCACGATGGTACTGCCGGGTCTGTTTCCTACTTTTTCTGCAGTCTGTATTTTAAAGATTTTTATAAGAAGCCCAACATGGTTGCCCCACCATGTGACATTTCACCGTTCCTTTTCCAAATATGGGGGGATTTAGGCCTCATCCTGTTTATTGTTCTAAGACATTCATCCTGAGGAGTGTTAAGACAATCACCTCTTTGTTTCAGGAGAAAACCATTCAATTCAGGAATGTCTCCCTATGATTTCAGGATGGGCATTGATGACACCTCTTAGTCTGGAAGGTATTCTTTGGTCCTTTCAGCCAGTGAGTCCTCGAATCCTTCTTTGGTCTCCTTATCTCGAGAGACAATGGATAAGCGCCTGGAGGTGGTCAGTTGTGTGTGGAGCAGCGCCTGGAGTGGCGATAAAGGCCAATTTTAGAGTGACAGGCTCTTCCACAGGTGCTGCAGAAAAATTTGATTGTCGGGGCTGTTACACAGTTGGCAACAGTTGGTTACACAGTTGGTTACACAGAATACACAAGCTGAATGTCAGCTGACCTTCGGTGGTTATCATTGCAGCCCATGTCCACTTTTAATGTCCATTATGGTTCATTTACAACAAAGGGAAAATTCAGCTACAGAAGATGCTATACTGAAGATAGCCCATGTTTAAAGTTATGCATAGGACATGCCTGTACTGGGCATGACAGAATAAAATAGCACTAAAGATTGCAGAACTTCTAATGTGAGTGATTTGTGCCATTTTACACTGGAGTATCCGTGATCTTTTACTATGGTTCAATTGGCCCAAAGAAATCACTGCCCACAAAACAGGCCATGCCCCAGGTCGAGTTTCTGCTGATTGTGCCCATTTGTTGGTGTACATTATATTCTGCCCAGACTCTCAGGTGCACGTGTACCTGTGGTCACATGAATCCAATGTTAATTATCGGTACCTGCAGTGACCAGCAGTCAGTTGAAGCCTGACCAGGGTCTTTTTCTCCTGCTGCTCCTCCAATTACTTCAAATTCAGTTTACATTGGTCAAATTCAGTCAGTTACAGCAAAGCAGGATGCACCAATGTAATTTCACACTAAAATAAAAGCAAAATACTGTGGATGCTGGAAAATTTCTCTCCACAGATGCTGCCTGACCTGCTGAGTATTTCCAGCATTTTCTGTTTTTGTTTAGATTTCCAACATCCGCAGTATTTTGCCTTAAACTTTGCTTAATTGAAGAATGGCTCATTTTCTGACAATCCCACTCCTCTTTATGATGCCCGAGAATACCCTGTATCAGGCATCAATTAATAATGATCCATTACGCTTCTTGATTGCGCTAATTCATGGGGGGATTTTATGTTGGGGTTTATGCTAATGAATTTGAGCGGTAACTTGAACCAAAACCAATGCAGTGTTTCGCACATTTCGGATGCATTTCGCCAATTGCAGCCCAAGCGGAAACTCCGCACCAGTGGTGTAAACAGGGTCACTGATGGGCCAAAGTCATCGCCAGACTCCGCTCTTAAATATCACCGCATCTGGCGGTTTCAGATCCATAATGCAGATCTCAAACCTTGGTGTCCGTCTTCCCGAAGGGCAACATTTTACTAGGAGAAATTGCTACTGATATTTGACATCACTGCTCCATCCGTTGCCCTTTCTGGGGTAAAGTAGAAAATAATTTCACTGTCTCTAAGGTTTACTTAGTTTTATATGTGCGTTCCAATGATACGACCAAAGGAATCCCCATCAGATCAAATTTTGGAGCTGCCGGTGTGAATGGGATTTCCAAACCTGAAGCAGGTTTGAGAGTTTGCGATAGCCACCGAGTTCATTGATGGAGTGTGAATGCGCTCTTAAATCAGTTACAATTCATAACGCAGTAGAGAGGGAGAGAGAGGATGAAATCTCACTTCACAAATCCAGTTGATTTCCTTTATCTTTCATGTTTTATATTAATGTACTTGCTCTATTGACATCCTGTACTTAATCACCATATTCAGCATGAAAACAATGTTTTACAACCTTTACAATACCGCTTACACGTGCTTTTGTCTCTGTGCACTGTTATTATAATTTTAAGAAATAATGTTTGGTTTATGAAGGCAGGTAATCCAAAGGGTGAAAATTCAGGGAGTAGTTTCACCCTTTTTAGGAAAGTAGTTGTTTGAATGCTGGGGTCTTGCTCAATTCCCGGGGTCCTGTGGCCCATGAAGTACCATTTGGAGAGGGAAATCTCTCCTTCATGGGCTCCTGATCACTAAAAAAACTGACATTAATACTAAAATCTTACAACAATTTCTGCTCAGACTATTATTTAATTCTATATACAACGGCCGAGTAGTTTGAACAGAAAACAAACTCCCCGTATACTTTCCCTTAAGTCATTTTTACTTTTTTTTAAATCTCCCAAATATTATACTAATGAACACATTTGCAAATACAGTGACAGGCACTGGGCTTTGCATTGCCCAGGGAGTCTGGGCTCCCGGTGGAAATTAATTGATCAGTCACTGGGCCTGAAATAGAGGAACTCAAACTAGACGAACCCGATTGCTGCCTTGGTGACACTTCAGATTGTCCCTGTTCACTAAAGTGAAGGTCACGTCTGACCCGGAGTGAAATTCTCACTTTTAGAATGGATTATAATTTGCCCATTATTAACCTCAACAAGCAATAAACATTTTATCGCCATTTTGCGAACGTCTTTTTAATCTGTTTTTGAAGAGGTTGAACTGGTCAGAGGATTGGTAAAACATGGGCGACTATCATTCTCTGCCACCATTCTAAAAGCGCCCGACTTTGAGTTGCGGTCGTCCGACCCCAGCCCTGGCCCCGACTCCCGACCCATCCTTCCCCGACCGACTTCCCCGAGGACGCCCTGGAGTTCCCGGACCTGGACGACACGCCGCTCCCCCTGAGCATCCAGCCTCCTTGGCTTGGCTCCTGGCCTCCCCGCATCTACTTATTCGCTAAGATTCGCGGCCCATATAAAATCTCCGGAACCTTATTTTACCCCATGTACGTTTACACTTTAATTTTCATATACATTATATATGAACAAAATACAGGTAAAACAATGTTCATAAACATAATCGACTACAAGATCTTCAATCTGAATGATAAGGAAAGGAACTCTGGAAATAAATTGATCTAACTAAAGGTTTTATAAACTTTCTTTTGTGGTTACTCAGAAAGGACTTAAACAACAATGTTGTGCCCGACACCGAGGAGATAAAACTGGATCTACTTTGCTCCAGCAACCCAACTTACTGGGTCACAGAAATGTGGCTATTTAAATGTGTACATCGTCATCGTGTTACTTAACCGCTGGATCCATTCTCCACTTAACTGTATTCGTAAGTTTATTTCAAGAATTACTCAGAAAACAATGGTGTGACAGTAAATAATTCACGATCTTCATTCAGTTTCCCATGCAACAAGCAAAAATACCATTTTACTTATGTAAAGCCGTAATGAGATGAACACGATTAATAGAACTACAATTATATTTTTCCCCGCACGCAGTTCGACACCATGTAAGTTTTATAATATAACACAACTAAGAATTTACCATCAACATATAGAAACGCGGAGGCCTTTGTATGTAATGGATAAGGAAGAGATGAAAATCAGTGCTTCTGATATGATGAAATTGCAAAATAATGCAAAATATAATGTATAATCTGCACCAAATTGCTGAAATGTATATATTGTAGAAGTTCAAATCAACTATTATAATAGATTTCTAGTAATGCACAAAATAGCATCTCTAGCTATGTAATTAAATAAGATAAAATGCAAACAAAACCCGCCAAATAAAATCATAGCTGATCTGCGCCTAATTCTGATTCAAGCATGGCATTCTGAAGTACCAAACCACTTCCCATTCACTCATATTGTATAAAATTCCTGATCCAAGCATAATTGTTAAATACAAAATCCTTATCCAAGCATAAAATTTCCTCCAATTATCCTGGTTATCCAATTAATAGGTTATGCTCAGCGCATTGAAAATGTTCAATTCGCCGCCAAATATTACTCGCAGCCAGCAGGACATTTCAGAAATGTAATTCCGTCCGTGTAAAATGTAGTTTTTTTTTTGTTAAGCGATTTGTTGTTTTTCTTTGGGTTAAATTGTTGAATTGATTATTAAAATAACGGTGGTACAAAGCTTTGACAACTCCCTATTTTCTGTCTGCAGTTTATGGAAATTCTGGCCCAAGCATAACATTTCTTGGCACACTAGTTATGCCTTTATTAGGATTCAATTGTAGTGTATGAAGAATAGTGTAGTCCTGTAGTCATGCATATGCAATAATTACATATATATCCATATAATCATACATGAACTCCCTGCGTGTATTCTGAATATATTAATGGAGACTAGCCCTGATTGCAACGCTGACAAGGCTAATATTGTCAATTATCTTTAAAACACATTGAAGTTATCTTAATTAATTAGTTAATTAGTTGATAACTATGTTTTAATACACAATGCAAAATCCATTGTACTTGCAATCTACACCAATTTATAGTTGTCATCAATACATGAGAAATAACTATTTAAATCTGATTCTTTTCATAGTTCCTGACAAGAAATTGACATGACTGTCTCGGCGTGCCTCGATCAGGCACGCCTGGGTCATTTGCTTTCCCTCTCTTTTGAAATCGATGCATTTTCATATGGCATGGATGAATCCGAATGCGGGGACCAATTGTTCAAATACTTGGATCAATACCTAACAGAACATGCATCTCTAACCAACCATGGGTTCATGAAATTCACAAGTCCAGTACATTAGTAGTGCCCACTAATATTATGTCTTCAATTGAATGACAACGCTGTTTGAAATAGGGATGGGGTGGGGGGTGCGGAGTAGTGAGGGTAGCGTAGGGGTGGGGTTTGGGGGTGGGGGAGCGGGCAGGGGAATCAGATAGGTGCGAAACTTCCCCGAATGTTGCTATCCAGTTTGTGAACACATGAGATGGTTAAAGAAACCGCCGAACCGGATCACATAATTGCTTAAAATAAGGGTAAATAAAAAATGTATATAATTACCCTGATGCATTTTAGGGACGCGCGACTATATTTCAAAACATTTTCATATTGTAATTATTATAGATCAAATAAAGTTATTGGCCAATGCTGACATCTGATTATACAATGTGGTCTCAGCACACATATAGAATAGAAATCTGTGTCAAACTTTGCAGTTTTTCAAGTTGCTTTCTGGCAGAATTAGCAAGACCCATTTACGGTGCTTACATGTCATTCAAGTTGCAGGGCATAATTAGGTTTGTTTATTGGGCTACAGCGTACTCACATTTAAAAGGCTGCGGTTCCTTTTGTTCGCTTCTCAGACATGTGCTACTCAAAGCAAGGCTCCGAAAGCAAGTCGTTCTGTTCTGAGCAGTTTTCCCAACTCTGTAAACTTTGTAAATGGCAATAACATCAAATAACGTAATTCATGTCTCCATCCAGTTGGTTCATTTAAAAACTACACCAATTAACATTTCGAACGGAAACTGAATAAAGTTCTTCATTTTTCAACCGTCCCTTCAAACCATTTGGAGCAAATTTGTTAAATCTCCATATAATTTTAGAGAAAGGCTTCTGTACACATGGATTAATTTGGCAGTATCTTAAGACGACTATATTGAAATAATTATGTACTTTTCGCGTGCAATTTTGGCTATATAGAGTTACAATGGGAACAAGAAAACGCTATTTCTTTTATTGAAAATGTAGTTTTATTTTAGATTTTTTCATAGAGTTGAAAAACAGCCTAGGTACGCCAACAAATAAGCCTTAGACTGGATTGTAAGCAGCTATGTTATTCAGAAGGATGGCTGGAAATTGGCTGGTTACTGATCTTGTCGTGTTATACAATGAAACCTGAGAATTTCTGTCACTCTGTGCATATGGTCCCGAGTGCTTTAATCCCAATTAGGGGCGGCTGACACACGGTCCTATTCATAGGGCTCAGGCTCTGAATTCATTTGCCTAGAAATGAACTTCATAAATAGAGTCTCTCCTAAATGTGCCCAACAGCAAGGAAAATCGAATTGAGTGGAGAATTCATTCTAATGCGATCGAGTGAGAAAAGGTATGAATTTATAAGGTACACCGAAACATTTCAATTCAGCCACAAGTCTCTGGCCTTTTATCTTCACTACGTCAACCGAAAACGAAGTAAAAGTTAGAGAATTCTGTTAAAAAGACAGTTGACTTCTTGCATACTGAAATCGTAGCTTAAAGATATCTTCAACCTTAGGTAGGGGTTGTAAAATCTTAATTTTAGATCCACTTAGCTTGCATAGGACGAATAAGTACAGCCCATACTTGTTTACTTTAACAGACGTGAAATGTTATATTGATTATAGTGTCTAAATTGTAAGTAGGTCATATGGCGGGATCCGCAAATAAATGTAGTTTTGACATAAGCTTAATAAATGTCAGGCAATCACCTAAGTGTGCTGTTGTTTCGGTCAACTCATATTACTCTGCTGCATTTAGTATAAAATAAAAACAAAACACAAACTCTAACATCCGTTCATGGTGGATATTTCTCCTCTAGCTTTACATTAGGCTACAATGGGGAGACATTTCCCATATATTTGATATTCTTTCTCGCTTCTTACCATATTGAATACCTTTGTAGGTTACGGCAATTCCCTTCGATCAAAAATACAGTAATAGTAGTCTGTGAAATCAAAAATACCTAATGTTTAATATGATTAATAAACAACCTTAAAACCTTTCAAAACTGAGGAGTCGGACAGAACCAAAAATTTCAGAAGGGTCAATTTAAGAAATATTCCCTTATGCACAGGAGTTTGCAAGAACTTCTGATTTATTCCACTGTTTGCCTATAATTAAGTTGGCTCTATATACAGGCATTCACGCTGGTTTGAATGTAATGTTGAACCTTCTCTAGCCAGAAGCATTTTGATGTGTTGAATGGAGCTCCCTGGTGGGACATTGGCCCAGGCTGCTGTGGCTCTGGACGTCTGTTGTTCTGCAACATTCATGGCTGATTATCGGGCAACCTGTTAAATCAAAAAGAACATTATGCCAAAAATGTTACTTGATGGCAATGACAGTTCAACGGCACGCGCAAAAGAGCTCAAGCTGATACAGGATCTCTTATCAAACTATATTTTATGTACACCCGATCATCTTTCGTTGATGCTTGCAAAATATTGTTTTGTCGCCAGTTAAAAGTCTGTGACAGCAAGCCCTGGAATGTTTTGATGATCTCCCAGTCCACAACATTGTCCTGGAATAAAGCTGAAACCATGTAATTAATGTGTCCTTTTATAAGACACAATACAGTCGTTCAAGCTATTTAATTTCATTTAATTTTCCATCCCATTTGCTTCGAACACTGCTTTTACTTTTAACACCCTAGCTTTCATTCTGGCTCCTGCTCCAGTGGACACATTAGATTGGTTTCACCCTTGCTTTTTTATTTTTTTTTCAAGGAGAGATATAAAAGAAAACGTGTTTCTTCCCTCTCCTCTGGCCAATTTATTTCACTTGGAATAGTGCATCTTTGAGCCACAGTGGAAAAATATGCCGGGCTGGTGTGAATGATTTCAGAGCAGGGCTTTTTATTTTTGTGGCTGGGAACCAGTCACAATTGGCGTACATTAATAAATAACTTTCCTCCCAGTCAGATTTTACATGGTCCTATTGATAAAATTGTTCGCGTGTCGTTCACGCTTTGAGATCATTAAATAAAGTATGGAAAGGCTCCACAAATGAAGCAGTGGGGTACCTTGCAGTCCAAAGCCATCTACCTCTGCTTGGCCAATTTAACTTGGTGTCATCCTAAAGTCGCCAGGCCAGAGGTTACAGGGACATGTTCATGGCTTAAATTTATTGCCCCGAACTTCTTGTTTCTTTTTTCCGCCATTCAGAGAAATACCAATGAAGACTTATCAAAGAGGTCAGACCCTGCTTTTTTTTAAAATCCCTGCTCCACACAGCCAGAACAGAGCCAAATGTTATAATTCGATATTTTAAATAAACATAATTATATAACAATAAATACATTATATAAAAGAAACGAAGAACTGCTTTCAAAAAATAATTTGTATTAATGTAGATATATGCAATCGTATGTGATTTCCATTAATTTTTTCGATACTGGCGAAATCTTCAGAAATATAGACGTCATACCTTTCTGTATCATATGTATTGATGTACCCTTGATAATTACATATATATGATTTAACCATGGCTGGAAGAAATCTATACTGATAATCAAGCGCCTGTTGATTCTGTCAAACTAATATCCTCTTTATAATCGACGACAAATACGATTATAGCTGTTTACAAATCCCTTTGTAAAATAACATACCCGAAGAATTTTTTTTGTTGCAGCAGGCAGGATAGTCTCTACATGGTCTCCCCCTGATTTCACAGTTTCACAAAGGATTGTTGACCGTTCTGGTATTACTTCACAATAAAATACATGCACCTAGTGGCAACATTTGGAAACATTACAATATAAAATTAACAATTTTAATATTAATAATATTACTATTTAAACTTATCAAATTTTCTGCACTCTAATTGCATGATCAAGAACTGGGTATTCAGCACAGATCATTTACATTTTTACCAAATGTATGAAATAAACTATTTTTCGATTTAACTATTTTATATAATAGGTTTAAATTTACTTACAGCTACTGGGCTACCTGAATGGTATCGAGTAAATCAAAGGATCACTACCAATGCCTTTCAGTGCTGTTGAATCGCAATCCACCTTAAAGTTATTGTTACAATTTAATATATTTTCTCACTAATGTACCTTTGACACGATATTAAATGCTGGCCTTAAAACAATAAAAAGCTTACCTGATTTACATAAAATATAACGAACACATCCTTAATTTAAAAAGTTGGGATTATTTGAATTGCAACACAGCTAATTCTATGGGTATTGCTCATGACTACAAATAGGAAAAGGAGCGTGTATCTTAGTTTGAAATAGAAATACGGTAATGTTTAATACACGTTCCAAATGATAGAAACTCTTTTATCTTCAGTAGAAGGATTAACAGCTAAACGATTTATTTCACTTTAGTAAACGTTTAACTCCCTGGCGATCAAAGGACGAGAATCTTTCCATTGACCTCAAGCTATCTTTTTTAACCTCCAAGTGGAAAACAGATGCAAAATATTTAAAATAAGGGCATTTTATTTCACGTGTAAAATGGTTAGATTCGAAACAATTCATACCCTAAGAGATATGTAATAACTACAATCGCCCAAAAAACGTTGTGGAAAAAGATCTGTTTTTTTAAAAATAGTTTTTCAGAAGTATAAGATATTACCTAGAGATTTCCAATTTTGAAGGAGTGCGGTGTTTTATTAAAACGAAGAGCGGTTGAAATCCGAGCTATTGCATTTGTCTTTCTAGGAAAACTGAACAAGGAAAGCTGAATCGACGCTGTCGCTGTTTGTTTTAAGAACGTGGACCAGTCTGAACTTCCCACAGTCCCAAAATAGTCTTTGAAATAGCCCAATATTGTCAAAGGTTACATGGAATAACTGGGTTAAAATAATTTTCTCAATTGTATGGACCGGGGTTCAACGGAAGAGCTGGACAAATGTAGATGGTGGTTATCTTGAGACGGTAGCGACTTTTCTTCTGGTGTTTTACCATCAAGTACCTGCCCTGTTTCTATGCGGCACACGCCGAATCAATAGAAGTTAACAAGTCCTCCAAACATTCCTGCTCTCTTTGTTTAACTGAGATCCACTGCGCTGAGAAAATAAAAAAAAACCGAGGGGGAGAGAAAAATCTTTGAAGTATATTTAACCTGAAAAGAATCAGCCAAGTAGACTTAACTTTAGTCACTTATTTTCCCAAAGTTTTGTTGGTTGCAATAAAAGAAGGCAAAATTTATGGAGAAATTATACAGTGAATTTGTCACTTAAAATATCGTAACTGTCTGCTGGACAATAACACAAGCTGACGATTAATGGTCCCGCCAGACCTTTGATTCACAATCGCCTTTTTTGCGCCCTTGACAAATTGGATTTTAGGAATGGGAAGGTCGCCTGGGCCATTGTTCCTGGCCATTTCGAGCACTTTATTATTCAGTTGGGTAGGGAAAGTCTCCATGTGTGTCTCTCTGACCCTCTTGGCTGTAGCTCGCAGCTGTGATCGCACCAAAACTCTCTCACCAAACTGAGGCACTCTGTGCGCTCTGCTCAAACGCAACGTTCCCCCCTTTGGATAGAAAAAGCGCAGCGCACGGACTCCATCGCGTCATTTTGCAGGCGGAGACCAGTCTGTGCCCATCTCTCTCTCTCATCTGTCTCATCTCGCCATCAATCCATCCCTTTTCCTTCGATCCTTCTTTCCCCCCCTGCATCCCCGGAGCCATGCAAACCCCCCGGAGCTCGGCGATCACCGTGACCGCGGAAAGCATCATCCCAGCCGGGCTGCGCTTGGGTCCCGTGCAGGGCATTTTTAGGCTGGGAAAATATATGTCCGATCGCAAGGAATATTGCAACAAGAAAAAGGTAACAGTTTTCGTTGCATTGCCACAAATATTTGAAATGCAATTTTCCTTTCGCTTTATAATTTCTCTGGACTGGGGGAGAGAGAACTCAGTAGCTTCGTAGCAGCTACGAAAAATAATCAGAGTTTATTTTTCTCACACAAAACCAAGCAAAACAATATCCCAAGTCAATTCTTTATGAAAAAAACAAATACGTAACCTTTGAGTTCTGCGGGTACTGCTTTAAGTTGTCTAATGCCATGGATCCAAATTCATCGCTTGCTTGCTAATTGTTAGTTAATTGTATTTTCCTGCAAATTACCATACTGTGTTAACTTCTGTTAAAGTTATTGACAGGCCGCTTTAATTGGATCTAATTTCTGCTCTCGTGTGCGGCTAAAGGGTTCAATTTTATGGTCTGCAATTAACCGTACGGGTAGACGTCAATTAATTTATTATTTTACTCTTGTCGAAATCCATAATCAAGATCGAAAATGTTTATTGTAAATGATTTATTATTTATCTTCGTGGCTGGAATTTTAGTAGCTACGTCGCAAAGTTAATCATATGTCCTTGATTATCCAGGTCTTTTTATACCTTGAAAAAAAATAATCTAATGTTAAGTAATTGGATCATTTTAGTTTACACACATGGCAATGAAATTTAGAAGAACAGTTGTTATTAACTAGACACTGCTTGCTCCATAAAGCCGTAGTTAGTTATCTTTGGCTGAACTGCATTGCAAAGCACAATCAATCGAAATTGATGCAGCTCAGTTACTGATATTATATATGTATATATATATATAGATGAGTAATACACACAGAATCATGCAGACAGAGGAAGTTATTCAGGTTTGATTGTTTCCAGTGTCCAATGCCCACATATTGCCATGGGCTTCCTTAAACAGGTGCAGATGCCGTATCGTATGTCAAGGTTTTAATCTGTTAACCCCCTTTTAAACGGTCTGACAAACTATGTTATTTATTTCTCGTTTCTTTCGATTTTGTTTCCTCCGAAGAACCGTTTTGCCTAATTATAGCCAACTTTTCCCACTCTAAATGGCCCCACATACTCCACCTAATCCCAATATTTTATAGCGAATAATTAAACATCTGCTAGTTGGACTTCTCTGTTTGTACGTCAGGATATTAGCGAAAATAATTTAAATACATGAAAGGTGTAATATAAGTGAGGAGATAAGCACGGATGCACCTCGCAATTCAATTATAAACATCGGTCAACTGCCAACAGTGAACAGGTGTCACTAAAACATGCGGTGATGGAAGTTATTTCTGCACTACAGCGTGATATAAATACATTTGAAGGTTTCAATCAAGTTAGCATGAACTTGCTTTTGTAAAACTCAACTATTGAAGCTCGAATTTGTAATTGACTACTTAGCGATGAACAAGGCAGCTTTTTCCATTTGTGTTCTTCCGTGGATAATTTTAATTCATAATCATTTATACTGAATTCTAAATACCTACATATGCTGAATTTTAATAGAACCGAAGATGCTGGAGAAGCATCTGACTATAACAAATAAACAGTGCGAATTCTTCTTATTTCCTGCGACGTTAAACAAACTGTAACTATTTGTGTGTTAGATGCAACTTTTCTAATATTGTTTTGGCTTAAGCAAGGCTATATATCCCTAGCTTTCCCCCAGTCTTTATAATTTTTAACTAGTTTAGGGTCAGGTGACCATAGGTATCTTCAAATCACATTTCCTTTAACATACCATTCCTGCCTGGAGTCTTCACTCGACGATTTTAAATATAATTTTCAGCTATCTAAAGAACCTTGCATATAAATGATTGCTAAACCAAAAATATAATTATAAATCAGACGTTTTGGAAAATGATGTGTATAATACACTTTAATTTGAGTTTTAATCATGTGTTTATGTGGAGCTTTTGAATATGACTTTAAATGACGTGAGGCGGTTTGCGTATGTTGCGAATAGACGAACAAAGTGAAAGAAGTGCATGCGAATTAAAAGATCTTTGTAGGGATAATGCAGGAATCTTAGAATTTCCTTTCCTAAACTGTGGTGCTGGGGATGTATTACAGGTACGCTTTGTCAGAGGAGATCTGGTTGATGAAGCTGGCGACTCCGGCCCGGAGTGGATAGAGTTAATCCGAGCTGCCAGACACATACAAGAGCAGAATCTGGAAGCGATCACTGACCTTCCAGGGGGACAGGTACATCATATTACATTTCTGGCATAGTTATGGATTTTATCAATCCAACAAAGAATACCTCAAAAGATTAAATCACATATAATCCTTAGATTTGTGCATCTGTTCCCTTCCACAGATCTTTTACAGAACACTGAGGGATATCCAGCCCGGGGAGGAGTTAGCAGCCTGGTACTCCAGCGCTCTGGCTCAGTGGTTCAATATACCAATCACAGCCACACCGACACACGATGAGAAAGGTAGGGGCAATCAACTCAGTCTCACTGGATAAGAGTAATGGGGGTGGCTTAAAATATCTTTCGTTTGAAAAGTATGCATTTAATTAAACAACATTTCTAGGTAGCTCAGTAAAAAGGTTTTTCGTGGAGATGTTTATGCGCATATAAGAGTAATTGCGGATATACAAATTACTGCATGCATAGAAAGTATATACACCGAATGCATGTAACTACAATGTGCCTGTGAACCTGGATATAATTTATGTGTAAACGTACATGGGCGTCCCATCAGCATTTATTTACACCCAGGTTTGTTACAGCACTTCAGCTGTGTGCGGGGATGTACCGAAACGCATATGATTAAGAAATATTGAATTTTACCTTAACTCATAACAAAATATATTATTTGCATAAAGTTACCTCAGATGGACAATTTTCTTTGTATCCCCAATCCTAAAATTGTTGGGATAATTGTAATCAACCAGGGACTAATGCAAATATACAATGTGTGACCTTAATGTTTTCAGTGGGTACGCAAGATATGTTTCAACGGAATAGCCACGTTCTACCTAAACAGGAAACAAAATTCCAAAAAAAACCCAATTTTTTGGGGGGGGGGGGGTGGGGAATTCGTCACCTGTTTTCAGTTTAGATGCAATCATAGCATCCATCCTTTTGGCTGTACGAAGTGAACGTGCCCCCAAAGCCACATTCCATGTGCACATAGCAGAAACTGTTTGGTAAAATGGCTCGCAGTCTCTGCCTGGCCGAATTTAACTCCTGCAATTTTGATAGGCGAAGGAATGTGTGATGAAATTGAATATTTTATATTGATTGCAATAGGTTGTCAATAGAATTAGGAGGCAAATTAATTTTTTTGCCGGACTGCAAGCAGCAGTAAATTACAGATATTTACTTATTTTATGCTTCTGTTGCTATACGGGAATCAATATGGTGGCACAATGTGTTCAAGGAAATAATTTGAATTCGGTAAATACTTGGGATAATCCAACGTTCCTTCATTAAACAGCACAGTTAACTTGCATCTGCAATAATTGGATTTTCGATAGTACTTTGCTTCTTTGTAGGTTCCAATTCTTTCAGCCTCACCCCTTAGATCCGAGATTTTAATCTGTATCACTGCGTAGCGGTGTTGCGAATCATGGAAGTTTCTCTGCCATCTTCAGAAACAATTCGTAGGCATGCTGGCATAGTCTTGATATCAGTCATCCGAGGACCTACACTGAGGAGATAATCCTTGGTTCTATTGACCTTAAAGTACAAGGAGGAAATATATTGGAATCGCCTCCTAGTTAGCTGCTCAGGACTGAATTTAGGAATACGATTGAAAATTTTGACATTAAAAATCAAGATAATGTATCATGTTTGACGTATTACTTCAATCGGATGGAATTCTAATAATCTGTAGAGGTATGGGGAAACGAGTACTCAGGAGTTCAATGTTTGATGGACTTAACAAAACTTGACAAAGGCTCATTAGAGAAAAGCATCCCTGAAATTGCTACCAGCTCACCATTCTATCACGCACATTTCTTTTAAGATAAGTTTGTGTTTACTGATCGCATGCATAAATCACTGATTTTTGTATCGAAAATATTGAAATGCATGCATCCATATAGCAATAACAAATATCCACGTTTTTATAAATTTAACACCATCATCCATGTTTGCATGATTGCAGTTTACTTCCGTACATATGTAAGCCATATTTTAGTAATAAGGTAAGATTAAAGTGACAATAAAATGGAATATACAGTATGTCCGTTTTGATGAACTTTGGAATTTTTGTTGTTGGCTATTTTGATTCATGTTTATTAATCTGTTTAAATTTTAGCCATGCTTGGTAGAGGAATAATTGTTCAAAACTTGTAGTGTTTTTGTGATTGAACCGTTCAAAAGTGGATTTGTTGACATTCTATTATTTTGCGTTTAAGGTAGATTGTAATGCAATCGACTACTGCAAGAGAATTAGGAGGCAACTATTTACACCAGATTCCAGGGGGAAAACGGAGAGGAAAATTGGCTCCAAACTGTGCACGGATACAATATTGTATTCCTAAAAGGATTAATAACGAGAGATCCAGTAGTGAATTCAGCTATTGAATCTCATTTTTCAAAGGAGTGGAGTACTGGTGGTCTCAGATGGTGGAGGGGACTGCTATTTTCCCTTCGTTTTGTGGTATCATGCTTCACAGAATCACAGAATTGTTACTGCACAGAAGCAGGTCATTCGGCCCATCGTGACTGTGCTGGCTCTCCGAAAAGTAGTTGACCTCGTGCCGCTCCCTGCCTTCTCCCCCTAGTCCTCTTTTTCAGATAACAATCCAATTCCTTCTTGAAAGCCTCAATTGAACCTACCTCCACCACACTCTCAGGCAGTGCATTCCAGACCTTAACCACTGGCTGCCTGAAAAAGATTTTCCTCATGTCGCTATTGCTTCATTTGGCAATTACCTTAAATCTGTGCCCTCTCGTTCTCAATCCCTCCACCAATGGGAACAGTTTTTTCCCTGTCCAGACTCTGTGCAGACCCCTCATGATTTTGAACACCTCTGTCAAATCACCTCTCAGCCTTCTCTTCTCCAAGGCAAACAGTCCCAAATTCTTCAATCTATCCACCTCGCCGAAGGTCCTCATCCCTGGAACCATTTTTGTGAACCTTTTCTGCACTCTCCTCAATGCCTTCACATCTTTCCTACAGTGTGGTGCCCAGACACAATATTCCAGTTGAGGCTGAACTCGTGTGTTCTATACAGGTTTAACATAAGAACTTACTCTTTGTATTACTCTTTGCATTCAATGCCCCTAATAATGAAGCCTAGGATACTGTATGCTTTATTAACCGCTCTCTCAATCTGTCCTGCCACCGTCAATAATGTATACACATATATACCCGGGTTCCTCTGCTCCTGCATCTCCTTTAGAATTGCACCCTTTATTTTATATTGTCTCTTCTGTAGTCTTCTGTTTTCTCTAAGTTGTAGCTAAAGTGCAAAGTAAGTCGTTTCTTCAGCCACAGTAGCTCACAGCTCCTTAGCAATTTAAAGTAAGGTTTGCAGACACTCCCAAAAATCAACAAACAGTATGCAGACCCTCTGCTTGAGGCTTCCAGTCTGTCCCTGCAAAGACCACCTACTATAATGCAGCATGGATAGATTGTGCATGAGAGACCCTGAATAATAGTACACAAAATACAGAACATAGCCGAACAACTGCTATTTTCCCTTCGTTTTGTGGTATCATGCAATCACTTGACGACAAATAGTTCAACGTGTTGTAAAGGGGATAAGTGTTTAGCTATATTATGTACAGTTATACATTTCAATAAGCGTTAACCAAGCAGGTGTAGTTAAAACAATCCAGCATGACCCATGCCAGTGAAATGTTCGTAGATATTTTGGATAATATTTATAGGCCTGTGGTGATATTGAAGTCATAAATATATAGATATATACAATCAGCTGTTTTCTTTAATGACTTGGTTCCATCACTTCCTCCTAAATCATTTCACTTTCAGCGTGGTGCTACAACACTCAGATCCTTGCTGATTTTGAATTCAGGTGATTGAATTGAAATATCAAATAGATTACTGGATCAGGCACTGTACATCCTGAATCATATGCCTGCACCTGGAATTTATGTTCCTTAACATTAGTTGTTTTGCAGTTCAAATTGTGTGAACAATACAGTGAACATTTCTGAATCGATTGGCTTCCTTACAATTTAAAATATGTTTGGCACTATCCTACCTGACTGATTTGCATTCTTTCACAATAGTCAACGTGTAAAAAATGATGTTAGACCCAATAATGTGTTTAAACAAGTAAATCATTGTTAAAAGTTGTTTTATAATATAAACCCTCAGTGTTTTAGCGCCGATCTCACGGGATTTCCTATTCGCACTATATATTTGTTTAGGATACAAAACACTTTACACAACGGTCAGATAAGCTGCAGATCATGTTCTCTAAAGCTTCACATATGTTTAAGTAATACATCATCTGTGTAAACCTAACAGTTCGTAATCGTTTTTTAAATGCAGTTTACTTGAAACACTGAGGATCATATGTTAATTGCCATACTGGTAGGAGTTTGGAATTAGGTATTAGAAATGGAAACAACCTAAAGTTCCCATTATATTTTTAATTGATTAGGCGCTTTATACTTGTAAATAAATACTTGGCCTTCTGGTGTGATTTCGATATAACAAGCAATATAATCAATTTCAAGATACCGAATGAAATAATATCAGGAATCTTAACTACAAACAGCAAGAACAATTTATCCAGAAGAATGAAAGGTGTCTAATGTGCACTTTTGCTAATTGTGCTCCATGAGGTTGAATCAGAACAAAATTATCAGTAAATTAAGCAGATTAAATGCATTTAATCCCCATTAATTTTCAGCAAATAACCGGAGGACTAATATATTCTGATCCTTTAGAGATTTTTGCAATTGAAAGGCCCCGGAACAAGTTTGATTTAATTATTCCAACTCTTCACGATAATCTACATTGTTAAGGCCAATGCGGAAAACGGTCAATTTAATTTTAATTATACATGCAATATTGTTTTGCGGGCTATAAAATAAAATTGATATTAGCATGAATGTAGGAATAGACGAGGAGCAAAATATAATGGTTAATCGTACGGAACAACATTAGTCAGGGAAAATATGTTTTCGAAAAGGAAAGGAAGAGAAAGCAAAGAAACTGGAGGGGGAAATAAACGAAGAGGAGGCAAAGCTAAACAAAAAGACTGAAAGAAAGGAAGAAAGAAAAATTAACGTAAATAAATTGAAACATTGAAGAAATGCATTTACACGTTTATAAAAGGAGACCAAAAAAATCAGATAAAAAGGAAAGATAAAGGTTAAAAAATGATTGCCAAAGATGCAATTGTAAAATGAACAGTTTGATGCCATCCTTTCGTTGCAGCATCTACAAATGAGGGCACCTCAAGGAACTGTTACTCTTAAAATAGCAACGTTAATATCCTAGGCATTGTTCTGATTTTAATGCGAAGCTTATGATATATAGATTGTTCTTTGGCCAGTTTGTTCAAGTCCTTGCCATACGCCTCCTTTCTTCAGCATCAACAGATGGGCCAACTGCATTGTTTCAAGCGCCCCATGATTTCAAGGAACAGCTGTTATCACCTCCAAGGCCTGTAAAGGCCAAACATTAACTGTCTAGATTGTATATGTCTGGCCAGGCTTGCGTTTCCTCCTTGGAGAACAGAATAATTAAGTAACAGGACTAAGAATTACATATAAATTATTTGACCAAATGATTTGCCTCATTGACTTCCTTTGACAATTATTATCATTTAATTTGTAAAGTTGTCGGTTTGGGTCGCAGAAACTGGGCTGGCGAAGTGGGAGAGTATTCTAAAACGGTGACAGTGTATCATCATTGTCCCATCATAAAAGGATCATTTTAATCAGTACATGACTTGTTAGCAATCTATAGCTTTTTTCTTCGTTCATGGGATGTGGGCGCTGCTGCATCCATAACTGCTGAAATGTGGGTAATAATTTGAAACGCTGTCACCTATTTATATTATTCAGTAGCCTTTGGGCATAATTCTAGTTATTTATGTGGAAATTTTGATAACTTTACCCCAAAACTTAATCATCTTCTCGCTCTTTGCTTTAGGGGAGGAGCGGTATATTTGTTGGTACTGCTGGAGAACATTCAAATATCCGAACACTTTAATCGCTCATATCCACTTCCACTGTGCTCTGAGCAACGGCAGGGGTTTCATCAACAGCGATCAATGCAGAATTTCGGAGACTTTCACCAAATCTCCGAAGGTAGCCGACATATCTAGTTCATCAACACCTCTGAGGAATGGCCATCAAATCTCCTCTGGCTCCACAGAGGGGGTTAAACGATCAGCGTCGCCAGTTTTGGCCAAAATGGTTATCAACAAGAAAATGGTGGGACATGAGGATGAGCAGGACAGGGCCTTGGACATGAGCGTTAATTCAGCCAGAAGCCATGGACCTCTGACGACGATCAGTGGGACCTCTTCAATTGTCAATGCGATGGGCTTTCATCCCGGGATTAGATCCGCTTTTAAACCTACGGGATTATCAAAGTTAATATCGTCTGATCCAAGCGGAGACAGCAGTACGAAAACAAACGGATTGGGTTTCAATAAACTTTTAAGCAGTATGAAATCACCACGTTCTACCAGTGAGAGCACAGGGGGAAATCACTCTGCCAAATGTGTCCATTCCATAGAGCCCTCACTCCCTGCACTGCCATGCAGCAATACCACCAGAGGCTTTCCTTTATTTCCGAATTTTGAAGAGACGTCTGCATTCAAACATGTCGAAAGGGGCCTTCACGCCAGTTTGTCTCCTAACCGTTACACTCCGCTTCCAACGGGCGTTCATTTTGAGCGGTTCTCCATTCCGCCATTTGAAGGAGTTAAACCTTTCTCCGGGGAATGCAACATTCCCATAATGCCCTTAACAGTTTATA
This sequence comes from Heterodontus francisci, assembly GCF_036365525.1. Lineage (NCBI taxonomy): Eukaryota > Metazoa > Chordata > Chondrichthyes > Heterodontiformes > Heterodontidae > Heterodontus > Heterodontus francisci. Next base: position 128,705,567 of record NC_090373.1, read on the forward strand.
ATGGTGAACTTCTCTACAGCCCTCCCTATTACCCCTTAAAATTCCACTTCAGTAACTTAATCAAATACCCAGAATCTGTCACCTACTTTGGAGCTCCATCTCTCAACCCAGAACTTGGTTCCATCACCAATATTGACAGAGAGATTGCCATGCACACCCAACAACTATCGACTATTGCTGCAGAAAAGAGTCGATCCAGATTGGAGTGCATGTCGAGCGCCACCACATCCAGCGGCAAGCCCAAAAAAGGCCACCTCTGCTTGTACTGCGGGAAACTCTACTCCCGGAAATACGGACTGAAAATACACATGCGGACACATACAGGGTACAAACCTTTAAAATGCAAAGTCTGCCTTCGACCCTTTGGAGATCCCAGCAACCTAAACAAACATATCCGTTTGCACGCGGAGGGTAACACGCCTTACAGGTGTGAATTCTGTGGCAAGGTACTTGTGCGTCGCAGAGACCTGGAGAGGCACGTTAAATCGAGACACCCAGGGCAAAGTGTGCACAAAACAGAGAGCAAAACGGAAACTTCCTTCGACAAGACTGAGCAGAAAAGTGACCATAGTAACGAGAGCGACGTGGACGTCTGTTTTACAGATGATCAGAGCGATCAAGATTCAGGAAAGAACAACGATCAATGAATAGCTTTGAAGAACTGACGCGAATAAACACCGAATTGCCAAAAACGAAAATGCTTGAAGCATCTAAAAATGCCTGCTTATTTTGTACATAAGATGATAGGAATTGTGCCTTTCGGTGACTGTTTTCGTAAAGGGTATTTATTAGGGCTGAGCAATATTCATAGTTCCGGCTAATGCAATTTATGAATGCCAAGTGATGGCCGTTTAATAAATTAGTATGAAATTACAAATGAGCTCAAAGCGTCTGTAAAAAAAACTGAACAAATTGAATAACACGAACGTGATTAAAACAAATCATCAATGCACTTCCTTTCAGTTTTTAGCCGTCGATGTAATATTGTCATAACGTAAACATTAATATCACCGACACATTTCAATAAATGGAATGACCCTCATCTGGAAATCATGATGATTAATAAGTCGACAGGTCCAGAGTGAATATCAATCATTTAAGCAAATGTGTGAAGGTCAACTTACTTTATTATCAGACAAAGCTAAAAGTGACCTATGATGTAGAGCTGGGAGCAATTATTCAATTTTGTGTGAACTCGCGTCTTTAAAGGGACAAGCATTTAAAGCACTATAAGACGCGCGCAAAACATGACAGAGGGACCTTTGTTGATAGATCAGTAGTTAAACTATTTAAAATAGGGCATCCTTGATTGTTTTGATCATCTTTATGTACCTATGTTTTCTGGAAACATATTAGGAGCATGAATCTGAAAGTACGTGATAATGCTATATATAATTTCAAAGAAAATATAATTTTTTGTGAAGTAGAACAATATGTTGTGTATTTTGGTTTTTATATTGAATGATGTACAGTGCACTTGATATTCGCCTTTTCGTTGCAATGCATTGTGCGAGAATTTTCGAATAAACTTACTTAAAATTTTGAAGATTTGTTTGGGTCAATCTTGCTTATGGGTGGGTTTGTTCAAATTTTCTGTTGTATGGTTTTAAAACCTAAAATAAGCTCAATGAGTTCGAAATAGCATTTGGAAATATTTTCGGATATTATCAATTTTCTGGGCATAATTAAACAAAATCGTTTCCCCTTTCATGTGTTTCAGTTTTCTAAGCTCATGTTAAAGCTATAACACACACCATAAGTAACTCTCCTGCCAAACAGGACCGGGGTGTCGGAAGTGTGACAACAGTGACAGATTCGTGTATAAATTAATGCTGCAATTAAGAATGTCGCCATTGAAATTTGTTTTGGTTAGATAATAATTTTACATTGCAAGTATAACCATTAAACGAATTATTTTGCCGGTTGATCAAAAAAAAAAATTCAAAGGGGACAGACTTCAACATTGGATTACTGATACCGTGGACCAACCATTGCGTTTCCGTTTAGTTTCGAATTTCTTTCTTTTTTTAAAAAACCCTTCATAATAATAAAAACAAACTTTTTGAAAAACATAAAATGTTACTGAATTTGTACAACAAGCAAGTGTTTTAACATTTGGAGTATGGAACACTATGTGTATATTTACAATCATATGATGGGATAACAATTTCACCAGAGAATGTGTTAAATAGTCTGACCAATTGGTCCCACTACACCATAAATGTTAACTAATTAACGGCCCACAGATACTGGCTGATATGCTGTGCGTTTCCAGCAATTTTTTGTTCTTGTTTAGATTACCAGCGTCTGCAGTTGTTTTATTTTAAGCGTTCAAGAGTTGCAGTTTTATCTACAGCTTCTGGTCCTCATTAATATTCAATACTAGAATTTGTCAGATGTCATGTGCTCCGTCACTCGGCGGGTTTTCGCGGGTTGGATTCTATGTGTTACAAGAGGGAGCGAGAATAGTTTGGATGGCTGGTCAGAACGCCTCCATGGGAATAAAGCGCAGCTTCCGAATGCCACCCCCGATCAGCCCCGGTATGCAGTCAAGTAGATTGGAAAAACTTACATCCTTTTCAATATAACCCGGCCTTTTATTATAATTTAGTGAAGTGAGATAAATCCAGGGGAAAGGCGCTGAAATAGGGCGTGATTAATCACAGATTGAATGCTTGTGAAGGCCAGTGTATGTTTGGTGAGCCATTGTTCCTTGAAGAACGGGTGAATTATTATAGGGGTGTAAACAGCCTGAAGTTTTTTTCGGACAGTATGGTTCATGAGTGATGAAGTCCAATTATCCCCATACTAGCAGGGACTCTCTTCACCCATAGTTTTTGCCTTTGTATACCATAGATAAAAGTGCGTTTTTAGCCATTTGTTTCTTGCTTGTGTCATGCAGGCCCCCACCTGCTAAGAATGAGGCACACATTATTTTGCCACATGGACATTAAAAACTTAAAAATGTTGCTGGGCAGAAAAGAGAGCCTATCACAAGGAATTGCCAGGCCCCTCGCCAGAAAGACCTTTTTTTGTATGCTAGTAGATAGTGTTGGAACAAAGGACCCAGTCCCTACTTCTCCAATACACAGAAGACCAGGTCAGAACAGTTTAGTCGCATGACTAACTGGCTGTTTGAATATGAACTTGCCACAGAGTGTCTGAAAGGGAGAAATCTCTTTTCTCCTGGACTGAGAACACCTCTGTCCTGTCTGCTCCCGTCTCTTTCTCACGGAACTAAAAACAAGCGGTGAACAAAGATTCATCAAAGGTGAGCTCAAAACACAGTCTGTTTAAAAAAAATCAAACCTTGTTACAATAAGACTAGGTGAAGACAATAAAAGACCGCTAGACAACTTTCTCACCCGGTCGTAACAGAAATTTGATTTTTGAAACACACAGTGTTTTGAGCTCACCTTTGATGAATCTCTGTTCACCACTTTCCAATTATAAGACAAATAAATGAGCATAAACAGGTTTTCTTAGGTCCTCCCGGACCTCCTTTAACCTGACCTCTTGGTCACTTTTTCCCCTTGTCTTTCCAAACTTCTGCCAGCCATGTGCCTGCCTGTCCCCTTTTGTTCTCAGTGGGGGTCCCTTACAGTTCACCAGCCCTCGGCTGGAGGGTCCTCTTAACACCGGGACAGGACTTAGGGGTGCAGGTTTCACTGTAGGTTGGGGTTTCACCTCAATCTGGCACATGTGGCCACTCCTGTAGTACTCTACCACATCCATGTGGAATGTTGCCCAGTCAAACTGCTGTCTTATGCTGGCTTTGGTCTTTCGTATACTGGCCTGTACAGCCACTGTCGTCTTGTGGGCCCTTCTTAATATTTCTCCCCGGTACCTCTGGGGCATCCCTAACTGGTGAACTACTGTCCACTCTATGCCCTCAGGTCTGTGAGGAGAACTCCATTTCCTCATCAGTTCCTCATTTTTCAAATAGTAGCAATCAGGATCTCTTCACTTTCTGCTTCAATCTGCTTCACTTTCAGACTGGCCAGCCTGTGCTAACTCTTGCAATACTGGGTCAGCTCGCTGAGCCTCAGCTAGGGAAAATCCATTCAATTCATTCCCTGGATCTCCTAACTTTCCGCAGAAAGTCTCGGACAGGCAGACCTCATGGTCATCTGCCTGCAGTGCCAATTCAGTCTCCGCTGGGGGAACTGGCTTTATCATGGCCTGACCTACTACACATTCAGGGACTCTGCAGAGGACTGTCTCCTGCCACTGCCCTGTCTCTCTGACCTCCTGCAGTCTTTCTTGGGGTGGGGGGGGGGGGTTACCACCTTCACTGCCGTCAGATCATTACCTAGGAGCAGGTCAAGCCAGTCCGCAGGCAAAATAGGGACAATCTCTACGGTCACCGGTCCCAAAACTAGGTCACACTCCAGGTGTGCCCGGTGTACAGGTACAGGCATGCACTGTCCTCCAATACCATTCACCACCATTTTGTTGTTCACTGCACTCTCTGGAGGAAAGGTCAGGCCTTTTCCCAGTAAAAGGGATCTAGTCGCCCCTGTGTCCCTGAGAATCACTATGGGCTTGCTTGCCCCACTTGGGGGGTATGGGGTTATTTTCCCTTCAGACACAAAACCCTGATAACCTTGAGGAATCCTATTAACTTTTCCTGCGCTAGCCTTAGTAAGTTTCCTTAGTTGCAGTCTTACTGCAGTTAAAGCCACAGCTTGCTCTGCGTTTTCCATCAGAGTCTGTTTCACTGAATGGGTGTGCCCTAATTAATCCTACCGGTTTTCCTTTTAGTTTCCAGCAGTCAGCTGTTGAATGCCCTGCCTTATTACAATGGAAGCACACAGGTTTCTGGGTCTCACACTTGCTCATGGCACCTTCCTTTTTGGCTGGAGGAGGACCCCCTGTGTCTCTTGCTTTCCAGGACTGCCTAGGTGGATATCACCTTCCCACCCTTTGTCCTTTTTGGATTTTTGGGAGTGTTTAGGAAAGGTTTTCCCCTGGGAAACTGACTTATAAATTAAAGCAAATATATTCGCCAGAACAGGGACTTGCCAGGCTCCCTGAACCTGTTGCTCTTCTACATGGGTCGTTATTGAGAGTGGGAGAGACTTTTTAAATTCCTGGAACAGAATTACTGCTCTGAGAGTCTCATAGCTGAGCTGCATTTTAAGAGCCCTCAGCCACTGGTAAAAAGCCAGTTGCTTACACCTTTCAAACTCCAGATAAGTTTGATTTGCTTGTTTTTTGAGGGTTCTAAACTTTTGGTGGTAGACTTCAGGTACTAAATCATCTGCCCCGAGGATTGCATTTTTGGTCAGCTCACAATTTGATGAACTCTCATCTGGCAACAAGGAATAAACCTCATGGGCTTTTTCGGTTAGTTTGCTTTGCCATAAGAGAGAGCAGGTCTCAGCTGGCCATTTTAGCTGCCTTGCCAGTTTCTCAAAAGACACAAAAACACTTCCACATCGTCCTCATTGAATTTTGGAATTAATTGAATGAGTTTTAGCAATTTTGTATCCAACTCTGAATTCTGCTCCTTCATATTGGCCATGCTTTCATTGGGGTTACTCTGTCACCCCCTAGCTAACTCAAGCTGCTTCAGCTCTCTCTCTTCAGATTCTTTCTGGAATATTCATTTTCTCTCTCCGTCTCGCCTGCTTTTTACTCTCTTCACGTTCCTTTTGGAAAGCTTTCTCTTTCTCATCCCATTCCTTCTGGAAGGCTCTCTCTTTCTCCCTCTCCTGCCTCTCTCTTTTCCTCTCATTCAAGTTTTCTTTATTCCAATTGTAACTTTGCTAGCAGTACCCTGTCTGGGTCTACTTCTAACACTGCTTCTGTATCTTCAGATTCAAGGGTAAAATGATTGGCCACTCGCCTTAGCAGTTCAGACTTCCTAGCCTTGCCACATACAGTGATCCCACACTGTTCAGCCATGTTTCTCAACCCCTCCATAGACAGTGCTTTTAACTTATCCCAAGTTTATTTTCCCTGGCTTGGAGAGCTACTCACTTCAGTTGCAGACATGTTAGTATTCAATCACACATAACTGCAAGAAAACCTCTATTAATCTTGCTCTTTTTTGCTTGGGAACAATTTGGCGTCCCGCTTCCAATTTCTCTCGTTTGTCTGTGGGTACAATTCCAGATGCTAGCACCCAAATTTCTGTTATAACCAGGTGAGAAAGGTGTCTAGGGGTCTTTTACTATCTTCACCTAGTCTTATTGTAACAGGGTTTGATTTTTTAAACTCACTGTGCTTTCATCTCCCCCTTGGTGAATGCTTGTTCACCACATTCCAATTTAAAGGCAAAGAAATGAGCATAAACAGGCTTTCATAGGTTTAAAGAAGAAAAGTTTATTCAAAATTAAACTTAAACTCTAATTTGGTAAATGCCTACGGATACACGCTGAGCCCCATGCTAACATGCATACGTGATACGCACATGCAAATAGGGACAGAAGAGAGCAGAAGAAAAATAAAGTAGAGAGGATTGAGGCAATATCAGAAGAGTTTCGAGTTTACTGTGCTTCGAGCTCACTGTAGTCCATTTGTAGTTAGTCTTACTTTTCATTGGGGTCCAGTATTCTTCTTAAACCTTGTTCACTGTAGGAGACTTTTCTCTCTTGGGGTGCAAGTGTCTTCTATGGGTCTTCAGTTCCATGAGAAAGAGGCGGTAGCAGACAGGAGAGAGGTGTTCTCAGTGTTTCAACAAAAGAGAAAAGAGCTTTCTGTGTGGCAAGTTCAAATTCAAACAGCCAGTTAGTCATGTGACTAAACTGGTCTGACCAGGTCTTCTGTGTATTGGAGAAGCAGGGACTGGATCCTTTGTTCCAACACTGTCTGCTAGCATGCAAAAAAGATCTTTCCGGTGAGGGGCCTGGCAATTCATTGTGATAGGCCCTCTTTTCTTCCCATCAACATTTTAAAATTTTTAATGTCCATGTGGTGAAATAACATGTGCCTCATTCTTGGCAGGTGGGGGCCTGCATGACACTTGCAAAAAATGCCTATTAATCTTTTGGGGAGGGAAGAACTCCCTAGTGAGAAGCATTATGTCTGCGAGGTGGAAGACAACAGAAAACAGGTGCCTGATCCCAGATGAAATAAAATATATATCTACATGTAATCTGCAACAAAGTTGTTTGCATGTGTATTATTTTCAGAGAACAGGTTGAAGAATATATATTGTTATGACCAGGTGAGCAATGTCTTGGGGTCTTTTGCTGTCTTTACCTGGTCTTATTGTAACAGGGGTTAATTTTTTAAACACACTGTGTTTTGAGCTCCCCTTTGTGTGAATCCTTGTTCACAGTTTCCAATCATAAGGCAAAGAACTGAGCACAAACAGGTTTTCTTTGGTTTAAAGCAGAAAGATTAATTTATTAAACCTAAACTCTAATACGGTTGACACCTACGGATATACAGTGCACTCACATTAGCATGCACACGTGATATAAACATGCAAAATAGGGACAGAACAGAGCAGAAGAAAAGACAAGTAGTACATTTTGAGGCAATATCTTGTTACTGTTTCTTGAGCTCGCTGTAGTCCTTGATTGAAGATATAGTCTTGCATTTCATTGGGGCCCAGTAATCTTCTTAAAACTTTGTTCACATGGCAAACCTTTCTCCCTTTGAGTTTCACGGGGGTCACAAGATTGAATGGGAAGAGATGAAGGCAGGCAGACAGGAGACAAGCAGGCAGAGAGGATCTTCTCAGTCCATGAACACATGGCATTCTCTGTCCTCAAAACCCTTTTTTTGGGTGTTCAAAAACTCTGCAACAACCCGTCAGTCATGTGGCTAAAACTGGTCTGACAACTTCTGTGTATTGGAGGAACAGGGATTGGCTCCCTTTGTTTCCACATTGTCTGGTACTATGCAAATGTCCTTCCAGTCAGAGATTGCAATTTTTAAAGTTTTAATGTTCATGTGGCAAAATAATGTGTGCCTCAGTCTTGGCAGGTGCGGTTTGCCTGACAATATCTATATCTATCTTACAAATAGAGTTTAATGGAAAGCAAAGCCTTTCACTTCTATACAGTTTAGTATTCTCTTAATCACTTTCTGGAGATTTTTTAACTGAGATTTATGTAACACATGCACACAAAGACATTTCAAGGTAGCTCTTATAAACTTTTCAAGTTTAAAGGACTGGAAAGCTATGCCTAACAAAAATCCTTTCAATACACATTGGTTGGGTGGGTTGGAAATTTTAACTAACAGGTCGAAAAATGTCAAGCTTTTCTTCAAAAAGAAAATATTTTTTATCATTACAATGATTCCTTTTGTTGTTAGAAAGGTTTATATAGATGTCTGATGAAGAGACCTAACATATAGCTACATTTTACAAGTGGGCTGACTTGATAATTCACAAGTAATGAAGCACAAGTGTATTATATAGGGACAATGCATGTAGTTCATCTAGGGATGAATTAAATAGGGAGAAATAAAATAGGAGTTCTGCATGAGGATTTAAAACCTAATGTTAGAGGATGTAACATGCTTTGGTGTACTCCCACTATTTGGGAAAGGAGAGGATTGGGATTCAATTATACCAGAGACTGGAAGCTGGGAGAGTAGGAACTTTGATAGGACTTAACTCAAAGAAATGAGAGAATAGTTAAGACAAATTGATTAAAGGGGAATATTTGTCCTTCTTTGTAGAACAGAAATAGAATACATTTAGAAGAATAATACTGAATATCAGTGATGGAGACAGAGTTTTTGAGGAAGGGGTGGGTGAAAGTGGCATCTGTATATGAATTTCCAGACCAAACAAAATTATTCCAAAAGTTCATTCTTTCAAAAAGAATTTCACAATAAGGTTCAAATAGAAACATTATTACTTCAATTAATCTAACAATTAAAACAAATGTAAAATATAAGCAGCTTTGTCAGACCAAAACTCTAAAGCATGAAGTCGAAGCACCAATTATGCATCACTAGTCTAACAATAACTGAGCTACTATTCACTGCAATATTCTGGTGAACATTTAGAAGTGCAAGAAAGAACATTTTCTTTCTTGCACTTTAAGAATTTAAAAATCAAATGATTTAAAGTACATTCTTTTGCGAGAATATCAAAGAATTTCTTTCAGGGGTGGGGCGGGACAATTACGTATCGAAGATCATGAAAGCCAGACTCAACAAACATGATCTTAAATGGATTAAGAAAAATTTTAAGAGTGAAATTAAAGAAAAATGACCTCTCTAAATCTTACAAGGAAAAAAGGGAGGAGATTCATTGGGATGAATATAGGATAATGCACAAATACATTGAAAGATTGATCAGAGGGGAAAAGAGGGATCTAGAATAAAACATAGATCCTGAGGCAAAACATAATCGTAACAATTATTTCAGTAGCACAATAGTATGAGGCCTTTCAGCTAAAGGCCTGTCAACTGAGATGCAAAAACATTAAAAGATGCAAATAGCCTTGAAATTAAGGATAAGCGCTAGATAATAAAATTCTAATTCACTACTTACTTGAAGTATTTTCAAGGGAAGTCAAGGTAAAATTTAGATCAGCTATATAAATGAGATGAAAGACCTAGACAAGCTGAAAGCATTGAAAACAATTAAATTCTTAAAGTTAGATGGTTGGACCAAGCTGATGAAGGCTCAGGACCCAGTGTTCAAATAGACACACAGACTAGTTCTTAAAATAAGTGAGGTTTATTCACCTATGTGGTGTCTTTACTTGCAGCGATGAACAAGATTGTGGTATGTATTATGATTTTTGAAAACTATACCACTTTTTATATAAATTCTTAAAGTTGCATCCCTATCTTGGATACAGAGCTTCCAAAATCCTATGGCTTACATATTGTTTGTCTCTCACTCTGTTACAGTGCTAATTATCCAAAGTGTTGAGAGAGACTAGCAAGGCATTGACAATCAATATGAGGGAATAAATGAACTCTGAAGAGCTACCACTAGATTGGAAATAGGTTAATAGTGCCATCTTCAAAAATGATAACAAAATAGACACAACGAGGTCATGCTGCAGCTGTACAAAACTCTGGTGAGGCCGCACCTGGAGTATTGCGTGCAGTTCTGGTCACCGCATTATGGGAAGGATGTGGAAGCTTTGGAAAGGGTGCAGAGGAGATTTACTAGGATGTTGCCTGGTATGGAGGGAAGGTCTTACGAGGAAAGGCTGAGGGACTTGAGGTTGTTTTCGTTGGAGAGAAGGAGGAGGAGAGGTGACTTAATAGAGACATATAAGATAATCAGAGGGTTAGATAGGGTGGATAGTGAGAGTCTTTTTCCTCGGATGGTGATGGCAAACACGAGGGGACATAGCTTTAAGTTGAGAGGTGATAGATATAGGACAGATGTCAGAGGTAGTTTCTTTACTCAGAGAGTAGTAGGGGCATGGAACGCCCTGCCTGCAACAGTAGTAGACTCACCAACTTTAAGGGTATTTAAGTGGTCATTGGATAGACATATGGATGAAAATGGAATAGTGTAGGTCAGATGGTTTCACAGGTCGGCGCAACATCGAGGGCCGAAGGGCCTGTACTGCGCTGTAATATTCTAAAAAAAAAGACCTAATAGTCTTCACTTCTGTGTAAAATAATGGATTCAATTATCAGGAATAAACTTGAGGATTATCTGTACAACAAAAACCAAGTAAACAGCAGTCGTAGTTTTAGATGGGAGAATATGCTATCTGACTAAGTTTCTTGATTAGTTAATGAAATGAAAATCAAAGTTGACTGATAAACTCTATAATATTGTTTATGAAAGTTCCAAAAGACATTTGATCAATTTCCACACTAATTAAGCTCAATGCTGTGGGGATTCAGTGCAAAAGTTGCGAATAAATAAGAAAGTAGAAAAGTAGAAAATAAAGGGTGCGAGAGCAAAATACTGCAGATGCTGGAAATCTGAAATAAAAACAAAAAATGCTGGAAATGCTCAGCAGATCTTTCTGATGTAAGATCCTTGACCTGAAATGTTAATCCTGTTTCTCTCTCCACAGATGCTGCCAGATCTTCTGAGCATTTCCAGAATATAAAGGGCTCTGGTTATATATGTTATGTTAATGTTGATGGAAGGTGAAGGGCTGAGGGGAGTGCTCCATAGCTTAATGTTGGGACCAGCACTGCTTCTAATTTACATAATTGGATTGGATTAAAAAACGCAGCGCAAATTGGTCAAGTTTGCAGATGGTACCAAATACGTAAGGACAATGGAAATGGAAACTGAAGGATGCTGCCCAGAAATCACAGAATGGTTAAGCAAACTATGTGAGTGGGCTGATTAATGGTAGGTTAAATTTAATGCAGACAAGTGTAAAGTATTGCACATAAGAAGGAAGGTTGGGAAACTTCAAGAATGATGCTAAAATAGCTAAAGATGAAGTTGAAAGACACCAGGGGAAAAAATCACCACTAGCACCACTTCAAGCGGTGCTACGCAGGCTATTCAGATTCCCTGAGGGCAGACAGAGCTGCAGGATGCTACCTGTGTGATCAATGTGGGTTTCCTCATTACTATAATTGAGGAACACCGCATGAGCGCACAGGTGGCATTTTGCAGCATTGGTAAACCACGGGGGAATCAACGTAAGTCTGCGTAGTGCAACTTTGGCACTATGTGAATGAACTTTTCCCCCCTCTGTGCCCAACCAATGAAGATAAGGAATCTACAAAGCCAATAAAACATCCAGCTACATAGCCAGAACAGTAAAATATAAATCAGAGGAAGTCGCGATCTAACTGTACAGTGCTCTGATCAGATTGCAGCTTGAGTATTGCAGCCATTGCTGGGTACTGAGAAACAAGGGAGACAGTCAAGCCCTGTAAACATTGCAGAGAAAAACCACAGGGATCCCGAATGTTAGGGATCTGTGTTATGATGAAAAACAGAAATGAGTTGGGCTTTTCAGCTCAGCTATGAGGTATCTGAGAGATGATCTTATACAGGTAACTAAGAAAGTAAATGATATGGAAAATGATAATCAAAATATGAATTTAAATGATGGGAGTGGAACAAGTGGCTATAGGTTCAATGGTAGCTGCTGTAAATTGCATTAACTGTATTACTACTCTCCAAACATATTACCTTTGAAATCAACATTTCTCATCAAATTCTTCAATACAATACCTTGTTTCCAGTGAGCAAGAGATTTAAAATGGTGAGACATAGGTACAAGAGTAAATGTAAGAAATTTAGGACAGAAAGCTGAGAAAAACTTTTCTACATGTAGGGTTGGGTGACTATTGGCAGACTGGTTGGGCCAAACCAGAAGGATATTCATGGACCATCATACCACGGCTGGATGTGGCAGGACTGCAGAGCTTTTAACTGATCCGTTAGTTGTGGGATTGCTTAGCCCTATCTATCGCATGCTGCTTCCGTTGTTTGGCATGCAAGTAGTCCTGGGTTGTAACTTCACCAGGCTGATACCTCATTTTTAGGTATGCCTGGTGCTGCTCCTGGCATGGTCTCCTGTACTGTTCATTGAACCAGGGTTGGTCCCCCGGCTTGATGGTAATGGTAGAGTGGGGGATATGCCGGGCCGTGCAGTTACAGATTGTGGTTGAATACAATTCTGCTGCTGCTGATGGCCCACAGTGCCTCATGGATGTCCAGGTTTGAGTTGATAGATATGTTCGAAATCTATCCCATTTAGGATGGTGGTAGTGCCAAACAACATGATGGTGGGCACCCTCCATGTGAAGACAGGACTTTGTCTCCACAAGGATTGTGCGGTGGTCACACTTACCAATACTGTCATGGACAGATGCATCTGCAACAGTTAGATTGTTGAGGACGAGGTGAAGTAGGTTTTTCCCTCTTGTTGGTTCCCTACCTGCCGTAGACCCAATCTAACAGCTATATCCTTTAAGATTTGGCCAGTTTGGTCAGTAGTACTGCTACTGAGCCAATCTTGGTGATGGACATTGAGGTTCCCCACCCAGAGTAGCCCTTGCTACCCTCAGTGTTTCTTCCAATTGGTGTTGGACATGGAAAAGCACTGATTCATCAGCTGAGGTGGAGGGGGAGGGGGAGGGCAGTAAGGTAATCAGCAGGAGATTTCCTTGTCCATGTTTGACCTGATGGCATGAGACGTCATGGGGTCCAGAGTCAATGTTGAGGAGTCCCAGGACAACTCCCTCCCAACTGTATACCACTGTGCCACCACCTCTGATGGGACAGGACATACCCAAGAAATGTGATGGTGGTGTTTGGGACATTGTCTGCAAGGTGTGGTTCCGAGCATGACTATGTCAGGCTGTTGCTTGACTAGTCTGTGGGACAGCTCTCCCAATTTTGGCACAAGTCCCCAGATGTTAATAAGGAGGACTTTGTAGGGTTGACAGGGCTGCTTTTGCCATTGTTGCTTCCAGTGCCTAATTCGATGTCCGGTTTCATTCCCTTTCTTAGGCTTTGTAGCAGTTTAATACATCTGAATGACTTGCTAACACATTTTTGTGGGTCTGGAATTACATGTAGGCCAGACCAGGTAAGGACAGCAGATTGCCTTCCTGAATAGCGCATTAATGAACCAGATGAGTTTTTGCAACAATGGACAATGGTTTCATGGTCACCATTAGACTAGCTTTTAATTCCAGATTTCTTTTTATTAATTGAATTCAAATTTTACCATCTGCCATGGTGGAATTCAAGCCCAATGATCAAAATTGCAAAACACACATTTTGAGGGGCTGGGAGGAAGGGGAGAGGGGAAAGCTAAGGAGAGAGCATGCAAAAATAATAGGAAATTTAGACCTTTGTCTTCCTACATTTGTCTACCACAGAGCTCATTACAAAGCAGATATTATTTATGAAATATAATTACCCTCAGAAAATTTGATTAAAAATATTTTGTGTAGACTAGGCATCTGGATTACTACTCCAGTGACATTACCACCATGTCACGCCTCCTGCCACATCCAGTTGTGAATGGTGGTGGACAATTTGACAACTGACAGGAGGAGGAGGCTCCACAAATATTCCCCTCCTCAATGATGGGGGAACCCAACATATCAGTGCAAAAGACAAGACCCTGACAACATTCTGGCAATAGTACTGAAGACTTGTGCCCCTAGCCAAGCTGTCCAAGTACAGCTACAACACTGGCATCTACCCGGCAATGTGGAAAATTGCCTAGGTATCTCCTGTGCTCAAAAAACAGGACAAATCCAACCCAGTCAATTACCTCCCTATCGGTCTACTCCCGATTATCAGCAAAGTGATGGAAGGTGTCATCAACGGTGCCATCAAATGGCACTTGCTCAGCAATAACCTGCTCAGTGACGCTGAGTTTGGGTTCCACCAGGGTCACTCAGCTCCTGACCTCATTACAGCCTTGGTTCAAACATGGACAAAAGAGCTGAACTCCAGAGGTGAGGCGAGAGTGACTGCCCTTGACATCAAGGCAGCATTTGACCGAGCATGGCATCTAGCAAAACTGGAGTCAATAGGAATCAGGGGGAAACTCTCCTGCTGGAGTCATACCCAGCGCAAAGGAAGATGGTTGTGGTTGTTGGAGGTCAATCTTCTCAGTTCCAGGACATCACTGCAGGAGTTCCTTAGGATAGTGTCTAGACCCAACCATCTTCAGCTGCTTCATCAATGACCTTCCCTCCATCATAAGATCAGAAGTGGGGATGTTTGCTGATGATTGCACAATGTTCAGTTCCATTTGTGACTCCTCAGATACTGAAGCAGTCCATGTCCATATGCAGCAAGACCTGGACAACAACCAGGCATGGGCTGATAAGTTGCAAGTAACATTAGTGCCACACAAGTGCCAGGCAATGACCAGCTCAAACAAGAGGGAATCTAACCATCTCCCCTTAACGTTCAATGGCATTACCTTCACTGAATCCCCTACAGTTAACATCCTGGGGGTGACCATTGACCAGAAATAGGAGCAGCCACCTGAATGCTGTGGCTACAAGAGCAGGTCTGAGGCTGGGAATTCTGCGGCGAGCAACTCACCTCCTGTTTCCCCACTGCCTATCTACCATCTACAAGGCACACATGAGGATTGTGATGGAATACTCTCCACTTGCCTGGATGGCTGCAGCTCCATCAACACTCAAAAAGCTCAACACAATCCAGGACAATGCAGCCTGCTTGATTGGCACTCCATCCAGCATCTTATACATTCACTCTCTCCACCACCAATGCACTGTGGCAGCAGTGTGTACCATCTACAAAATGCACTGCAGCAACTCACCGAGCCTCCTTCGACAGCATCTTCCAAACCCGCGACCTCTCCTAGCTAGAAAGGCAAGGGCAGCAGGTGCATGGGAACAGCATCACCTACAAGTTCCCCTCCACGCCACACACAATCCTGACTTGAAACTATATTGCCGTTCCTTCTCTGTCACTGGGTCAAAATCCTGGAACTCCCTTCCTAACAGCACTGTGGGTTTACCTATACCCCAAGGACTGCAGCATTTCAAGAAGGCAGCTCACCACCACTTTCCCAAGGGCAATTAGGGATGGGCAATAAATGCTGGCCTAGCCAGTGACACTCACATCCCCCAAATGAATAAAAAATATACTTTTTTGGAGGTTCTGAGGTCAGTGTCTGAGGTTGTGCAGCCACTAACAGGAGTGACTGCAATCTACAGCTCTCACTTACAACAACAAGAGGGAAGCTTTTGCTGCATTGTAGATATCAATGGAGCATAAGGCATTGGAACTTGCAGCAGTGTTCACCCCGCCCCATGTCAGATTCGGCCAGGACCCAGTGCTGTCTCTTCCTCCTCCAGGGAAGCATAGACTGCAGCTCTTGTGGCAGGAGGGTAGAGAATAGATAGTACCGTGCATACTAGCTTCCAGACCTTGGGGCTAGGATAAAGGCTTCTATATCTGAAATATCAGGATCTGATAGCTACAATTAGACCAGCCATCCCATTGATCAGTGAACCCATTGGCATGGCGATGGCTGAATTAGACCTGATCCAGCTGGACCTCAGGACCGCAGTACATGCCAGGCATCTGTCCTACCTCTTCAGAGCACTTAACCAGTGGCATTCGGGAGGCAACACCAGGCAACCCAGGCACAAGATTAAAAGATGCAGCCAGCAGCAACTACAGCTGTCATTAGAAGAGAGAATTAGAGACAGTAAGCAAAATTATGAGGGGCATTGATAGGTTAGATAGGAAGAAACTTTTTCCCTTAGCGGAGGGATCAATAACTAGGGGGCATAGATTTCAAGTAAGGGGCAGTAGGTTTAGAGGGGATTTGAGGAAAAATGTTTTCCCCCAGGAATCTGGAACGCACTGCCTGAAGAGGTGGTAGAGGCAGGAACCCTCACAACATTTAAGAAGTATTTAGATGCACCTCGGTGAATTGCTGCAGTGCATTTTGTAGCATACAAGGCTATGGGCCAAGTGCTGGAAAATCGGATTAGAATAGTACTTGATGGGCAGCACAGACATGATGGACTGAAGGGCCTGTTTCTATGCTGTATAACTCTATGACTCTATGAGAGGAGCCTCTGTTCCATTAACATTTTGTAACAAAGGAATAGCCAATCATCTTTCATGATATTGGCTCTTGGGTTGCACCTAAGGTTTGAATTAAAGTAGGAAAATAAAAGGCCTGCTAAGACATCCAGGAGATGCACTATGTTAGGAAAGAATAGGAAACAGTTCTGTTCATTTGGGTGTTTATTGTGCTAAAGGAGAATGAGTATTATGTCATGCTTTGATATTCATGGAGATTAGGGCCTTACAGGAAAGGATGCACTCGTTTTATGCTGATTTATTCAATCAGGTCATTATTTTTGGGATAGTCATATATGTTCCAGGATGGCACCAAATTGAAGGTTTGGTCCTTCATTTGAAGGTGGGCTAACAAATATTCAAGGCAATGGTGACAAAGGTAGACTGTGTTAAACAGAAGAGAACACTGCAGTGATCATTTGTGCTCTGATGTCCCTTGCAGTAGTTTTCAGTGGGTCTACAGCATTAAATGAGGGCGAGTACTCTCTCTGATCAGTAAACAATGTTCCGAGGACTTCATTGTAAAAAAGCTATTGGAACTATGGTGTAGGTGCAACGTAGGTTCACTAGAATCATACCAGAAATAAGAAAACATGGTTATGATGAGAGACTTGATAAAAAGGGAGATCTAATGGAATTAGTCAAATTTTTGAAAAAGTGACAAGTTAGCCAAAACAGAGAATACATTTAAGGTTAGTATTAGAAGCGTAAGTGTGAGAGGTAAGAAGAAATATTTTTTCTGGAATGCATTATTCGAATGTAGATGCACTACTGGGTCAAAATCCTGAGACTCCCTTCCTAGCAGCACTGTGGGTGTACCTACAGCACATGGACTGCAGCAGTTCATGAAGGCAGCTCATCACCACCTTCTCAAGGCAGTTAGAGATGGGCAAAAAATGCTGACCTAGCCAGTGATGTCCACATCCTATGAACAAATTAAAAAAAAACTGCTGTTAAGTGGGTGCTATTGAAACTGAGTAAATCATGAAATCATAGAATGGTTACAGCACAGAAGGCCAATGCAGGCTCTCTGGAAGAACAATTTAGCTAGTTCCACTCCCTGTAACCCTGCCAATTCTTTGCCTTTAGTTGCTTATCCAATTCCCTTTTGAAAGCCACGATTGAATCTGCCTCCACCACTCTTACAGGGAGTGCATCTCAGATTGTAACCACTCACTGTGTAAAAGAGATTTTCTCCATGTCGACTTTGGTTCTTTTGCCAATCACCTTAAATCGGTATCTTCTAGTTCTGGACCCTTCCACCATTGGGAAAAGTTTGTCTTCAGCTACTTTGTCTAGAGTCCTCATGATTTTGAACATCTCTATCAAATCTCCTCTTAACCTTGCCTTCTCTAAGGAGAACAACCCCAGCTTTTCCAATCTATCCATGTATCTGAAGTCCGTCACCCCTGGAACCATTCTCATAAAGCTGTTCTGCACTCTCTGTGAAGCCTTCACATCTTTCTTAAAGACCGATGTCCAGAATTGGACTCAATACTTGGTTGATGTTAAACCAGTGTTTTATAATTATATTTTAGAAGAAATTATATAACTACTGAATGAAAAATAGTGAAGGATACAGGCAAAGGACTGATAGCTCTGTAGAGTTAGCCTTGGCTCAATGATTGCTCTACAGTACTGAGTGAGCACTTCAGTGTTTGAGATGCTGTCTTTCTGATGAGATGATAAATCAAGGCCCTGTATGCTCCCTCAGGTGGATGTAAAGGAACCCATGACACTACTCAAAGAAGAGCGAGGGCATTCTCCCCGGTGCCCTATCCAATATTTATCCCTCAACCAACATCACTAAAACAGATTATCTGGTTACTATCACATTGATGTGGAATATTTCAATTTGTGGGATCTTGCTGTGTGCAATTTAGCTGCAGTTTCGACATTGTTACTTGAGCATGAAGTGTGTTCTGTTTCTGTGGGATGTTATCTAAAGCACGCTAACACCTATTCAGACCAATACCAGGACTTGGCTGCAAAGCCTAGGTTGGCACTCCAGTGTAACACTAGGGAGAAGGCATTGTCAGTGACTGCATTTCAAAAAAAAGTACTTAATTGACTATAAAGTGCTTTTGAGACACCCTGAGGTTGTGAAAGGCACTATATAAATGCAAGTCTTTATTTCTAATGCTAGCACTGGATCAGGCACAATGAGCCAAATAGCCTAATTCTGTGCTGAAGTTTCTCATACTTTGATAATTTCCTGCCCTTTGAATAGTTCAATGGAATCTTTATTTCCACATGGACAGACAGATGGTACTTCTATTTAACATTCGATTTGAAGGACAGCACTATTATGGTTGTCTTGTGTTTACAGTCAAAGACAGTTCACGTAAGCAGATTGAGCTCCCTCTGAACTAAAACTAGTGCTCTTGTCCTTGCAATGCATGGGTTTGCTAATTAACCCCTAATTTGGGTATATTGTTCACTGGAAATCACATGGGATGTCTTCTACGTTCTCCTGTCTGTACCAAAAGTCAGAAAATACTACGTCAGTGGTTTAATGTACACAAGCTAAAACTATTCATTCAGATTTATTTATACATTAATTACAGTAGCCAAATGATACAAGATGCTGAATCAACATAATATTTAAAAGCAATTAAATTAGGATGAGTTCATAAGGGATTAAAATACCTTTTTTAAAACATGTATATTATATATGATAAGCAACAGGACTTTGGCTAAATTAGTCAAGTAGATCTTGGTAGATCTTCCAGGTGCATTGTTATACATGAATGATGCAATCTTAGTTCAACCAAGCAAGCATCCACAAGTACTTTTTAGACCTTTGAAGTAAGAGCTGTCAATTATCCATGATCAAAGACACAATAGTAGTAATTATGCATAGAATGGCAATTAGCAGATTCTCACACATGGTCCTGAATTTTACTGGCCCATCAATGC
This sequence comes from Heterodontus francisci, assembly GCF_036365525.1. Classification (NCBI taxonomy): domain Eukaryota; kingdom Metazoa; phylum Chordata; class Chondrichthyes; order Heterodontiformes; family Heterodontidae; genus Heterodontus; species Heterodontus francisci. The sequence continues at coordinate 128,724,945 of NC_090373.1, forward strand.
CGTGGGTTGTGGCGTGGGGGCCGGTAAAATTCTGCGGGGAGAGGCCCGCCTCGACTTGTGACGTCAAGAAGGGCCCGATGAATATTACCGGTGGCAGGGCGACCTCGGTGCGGCCCCCTCCGCCTGGCGGCGGGCCCTTCATCTGCATATTTGAATTACCATTGATAACATGTAAATAAACTTAAATAAAAGCAAAATACTGCGGATGCTGGAAATCTGAAATAAAAACAAGAAATGCTGGAACCACTCAGCAGGTCTGGCAGCATCTGTGAAAAGAGAAGCAGAGTTAACGTTTCTGGTCAGTGACCCTTCTTCGGAACATTACCTGCAGGCAGCGGCTATCCCACACCGATTTTACAGCCACCGCTGGTGTTTTGCGTGCCTTTGGAACTCCATGCAGAGTTTCGGGTGAGAACCTGGTGGGGAGGGGGGAGGAATAACATTTTCAGGGTGGGAGGGGTGGGCGAACGTAGAAATCAATTTTTATTGGTTGTGTGTATGGTGGGAAGGGGTTGAAGGGCAAATGATTGAAGGTTGCTGGGGGGAAGTGCGGGTAGGGAATAAAGTGTATTTTGTCAATGAGGGCCAATTAAAAGACCATTGGGCAGCAGGGGGGGGGGGGTGGGGGAGGGGGAGGTTGGGGAAGGGCCTCCATAACATAAGTGTTTATTTAATAAAGATCTATACTAATGTTCCTTTATAACTTTAAATCTTTGCTAAGGGCTTAAAGCCCTTTAAAAATGGTGCCGACGCCTGCGTAGCGGCGCCGGACGCCATTGCCAGGGACATGGCGACCGCCCCCTCTATGTCATCCCTCATTCCGTACCCTCTATTTAAATGAGCTCCCACGTGTAATATCGCGGGGGCTCAGGGATGGCGCATCCGCACGGGATGCACACCATCATCAGAGTGCCACAAACTGCGACTCATTCATAAAATTCAGCCCATGGTCTAAGTTCAAGTACCTTTAAAGTTTAGAACACATATAATTCAATTTACATCTTTAGCAAAGTCCCTGTATCCTGACTTTTTTCTGAAAGACAACTCATTTTCCATCCTTAATTTTGAAATTTGATAAAATAAGACAGGTTTTATTTTAACTTGTAGCTATTTCAAAACTGCATGAAATAAAGACACAAGCACCACTGACAATGCACTCTCCCTTAGTGTTGCACTGGAGTGCCAACCTAGGTTATGCAGATAAGTCCTGGTATCAGACTGTACAGTTGCTAAAAGGCTTCAGCTAACATCCGGCAGTAACAGAACAGACTTCATTCTCATTTAACAATAAAGCAAATATTCTCATAAACTGCAATATAAATAATTATTACTGGTAAATTGAAACCCAGTCGAGATATCTGCGCTCCTCTTCAGCATCCCCAATTTTAATTGCTCCAGCATTGGTGGATGTGCCTTCATTAGCCTAGTCCCTAGGCTCTGGAATATCCTCCCTACACCTCTCTACCTTGCTTTTCTCCTTTAAGGAGAAAACTTACCACTTTGACCAAACATTTGGCCATCTGATCTAATATCACCTTATGTGGTTTGGTGTCATATTTTGTTTTATAAGGCTCCTGTGAAGCACCTCGGGACATTTTATTATGTTAAAGGTGCTATACAAATATAAGTTGTTGTTGGTATTCAAATCTACCCTGTGAGCCCCTTTATATACAGTAGTATACAGTAAGGGATATAAATGAATGTGATATTATTCAATGAAGTTGCTAATGCGCAAAACAAAAATCAGAAGGGGAAAGGCAACCAGATCTCTCCAATTTGTGCTATTTATTCTCATCAGTTTGCCAAACATCAAAATGTGTTCTTTAGATAAACATAAAACTATCAACACCCAAAGGAAGCATATACAATTGCACAATGACAGCTAAAAAAATTAACAAAGTCCTCAAGCTTCTTTGAACAGTGCAAGATTGTCAGATAAGAATCAGTGAGCTGAAAGGATTTGTAAAAAAACAATCAGGAGTGTATTGCTGAAAGGTAATTAATTCTCAAAGGACACCATCAAGGTAGTAATCCACTCAACAAATGTTGAACTTGGCTGGAGGGAAAGATTGCAAAGATCTCCAAAATTATTCCTCAGGCCAAAACATCTACCCAAATGCTCCAGAGCTTTAACGTGCAGTTTCTCCTTCCATGCAATCTCACAGAATTGTAAAAATCAATTGAAAAAAACACTGTGCATAAATATAGCTTAAACAGCAAACCAGTAACAAAATCTTGAATATATACACAGAAAATCCTTTATATAAGTTCACAGTTGCATCTCACTTGCACATATAAATCTCTTGTCCAACGCTGTCTCCAATTATACAATGCATTTAATTTCTTTCTTCTTTTGGGCGTCCTTATCTCGAGAGACAATGGATACGCGCCTGGAGGTGGTCAGTGGTTTGTGAAGCAGCGCCTGGAGTGGCTATAAAGGCCAATTCTGGAGTGACAGGCTCTTCCACAGGTGCTGCAGAGAAATTTGTTTGTTGGGGCTGTTGCACAGTTGGCTCTCCCCTTGCGCCTCTGTCTTTTTTCCTGCCAACTACTAAGTCGAATTGATAGTTGGCATATTGTCCTTTTTGTCTTCATACATGGTTGCAGTTGAGTTTCTGCCTGTTCACCTGCATCCAATGTGTAGGCTCTTACTATATGAGAGGAGACAGTATGTTTCTGATGAGGAAAAGTTGTTCTCTGCAGACACCAAACAATATTCAATCAAGTAGAGAAGCCAACAGTCATCTATTGATTCATTGATCTTGCCCATAGGGCATATTTTCAGGAGGGTCTGTACTGACAATCAATGGACAGTCACCATTGATCCCGCCACCAGCGTCAGAATGTAACCGCGTTACACCCTATTTCTCAACAGCCCAGAGCCTTGCTAAATGCATTATGCACCTGCTGAAACATGCCATGGACAATGTTCATGCCTACATGCAATCTGGCAGCAACCAGGTGCGCTGGACATAAACATGGTAAGAATCCAGAATGGGTTGAATGTTGTTATTGAAACAGTCAATCAGTCCAGAAATTTCTGTAAAACCATTAACCATGTTGATCCAGGATGTAGACATTCACAACACTGCAGAGCCATTGGAATGTTTTTTTGTTTGAAACTTGGGGCCACTAACTACTTCACCTGTGATTAAAGTGAGTATCCCCATAGTAACTGTGAAGTATCATTTGAGGGATCTAGTCCCATAGCTCATCAACCAGCATTTCTTAACTGTAAAAATGAAACCATCAATTAGCTATTTTTTTTCAAATGCATCCTGGCATTCTTTCGGCAAAAATTTGGGTTTTGTAGCTCCACTGGTGCCAGTGCTGAGGAAATTCTGAAGTAAGAAAATTGCGTCACCTACCCATCCAGTCCACTTCTGGCGTGGCCCACTCTGCACCCCATGCAGAGAAAGGCACTAGCACGGGTGTGCCGTGCTTGTGTCAGAAGAGTCAGGAGTGGAGCTATCATGACGTCGACTGGCCATTCTGGCTAATTTGACATTACTTTTTGTGCATGCACAATGACAGCTGTGCTGATCACTCCCAGCTGATCAGACATTCAGCAGCATGAGGGCCCACCCTAAACAACGTTATTTTAAAAGGGCAGACATTAACTTGCAGGTGAGGTGCTTTTGATTTATAGTTGCTTAGGCAGAGTTTGTGGAAATACTGTTGGAGGTGTTTTGGAGGGCTGGTGGTTAAAATCAGGGTGGGCACAAGATTTGGTGACCAAGGAATGGAGGCTGTGAGTGCAGTGCCTCTTGCTCTGCAACATGACCATGACATGGAGTGAAGGCTGCAGAGAGGGGAAGCTCTGCAAAGAGAGAGGAGGAGACGGGTTCTCCACTGAAGGTCCTACACACCACAGGATTTTTGGAAGCACTTCTCCTACCTCCTACTGCCACCCAGGGATAGGCACCAACATGTTGCACAAAATTATTGACAAAATTATTGACAGCCACGGACATGGGTGCAATTGATCTGTATATAAAGTGTATAGTCAACCTAATGCCATCAAAACACAATCCAATTTAAAACACATTTCTCCCCATTTAGTGAGATACCTGGTATTGTTCTTGTTTGCACAAGTAGTCAATGTCTGTCCACATGTAGAAATGCGGAGAATCCGTACAGATGTCTATCTGTCAGGAGTGATCTCTCTCTCTCTCTCCATCCCTCTCTCTCCCTCCCCTCTCTCTCCTACTCTCCCCGTGTCCCTCCTCCTTCCCCCCCCACCTCTGGCCCCTCCCTCACCCCCTGCTTTCCCCCCTCTCTTAACCACTCTCCATGCACCAGGAGCAGAAACTCATTGCTGCTCAGCGTCAGTCACGCACTCTGAGAGAAACCAAAGAAGCCTTGCCTTTCCAGTTCTATCATTTGTTCCTGTGTGCTATCCTGTCTGTTCAGACACGGGCAGGGAGCAGCTGATTGGCGGCTCCAGTCTTCCCAGCAAGTCCTGCCTCCTCTGCTCTGATTGGACAGATATCTATGCGCAGGCAAACCATTCGTGCTTTTGATTGCGAGCCGGATACGCAGGTGTTAAGTTTCAGTTAGGAACTGATGCTGGGTGAGTGATGGGACTGCTTTGCATTGAGCAGTGTGAGGGGTTGATGGTGTTTTTAAAAATTAATTTGTGGGATGTGGGTGTCGCTGGCTAGGCCAGCATTTATTGCCCTCGAACTGAGTGACTTGCTAGGCCATTTCAGAGGGCACTTTAAGAGTCAACCACATTGTTGTGGGTCTGGAGTCACATGTAGGACAGTAGATTTCCTTCCCTAAAGGACATTAGTGAACCAGATGGATTTTTACAACATCCTCTCAGGGAATTGACCTCCTGATCACCATTAGATTACCTTTTTTAATTCCCAGATTAATTGAATTCAAATTTCACCATCTGCCATGGTGGGATTCGAATTCATGTCCCCGGAGCAGTAGCCTGGGTCTCTGGGTTACTAGTCCAGTGACATTACCACTATGTCACCACCTCCAATTTTAGTGTGGTGGGTATGATATGTCTTTTGAAGATGCATTCACTGATCTTTACTACTTGTGTGAGGTCAGTAAACGTCTTGCGCACTGCTGTCAAGTCCGTAAAGCCAGACTCTGGGAATTGACCTCCTTGGCCACCTGCTCCGATTCCCTTCAGAGGGTGGACTTTAAGGGCCTCCTGACCCCATAGAAATATAGCCTCCTTCCGACTGTCCCCCTCCATGACTAGGGCCTCCAGCGCTGCATCTGTGAACTGTGCAGCTCTCTCTCTGCCCCGATGGTTCATCTCCTTTGGTTGCAGTTATATCAGTGCTATTCAACAGCAGCCTTCTGTGAAATAACTGCTGCTTCCCTTTAAGGGACAGAATGTCTTTAAGAGATGGAAGCCAGCTAAAAAGCGTACTGGCCTAACATGTTATTAGGCCTCCTGTTGTATTTGGAGCCAGCCAGCAGCATGGGTCACGCTGGGCTGGCTCTGAAATCACTTAAATGATAAGGCAGCACGACATTTGCATGCTACCTGCCTCAAGGCGAACGGGCGCGGGCCAATTGTGAATCACAACCTCTGTACCCAAAACTGTGTGTAGACCCATATTTAGTCCTTTATCATTTACAGACTACCTGCAAAGAAACACAATGTGACATTAGGCTGGCAACAGTAGCACTGAGAAATAGAGTGGATCAGAAGTCTAGCAGTAGCACCACTGAAAAATTGAAAGTATCAGCAGGTATGCATTAATAGCAGTGAGGAATGCATTGCAACAGTAGACGAGTAATAACTGCACAGATATATTTAAGCGATTTCTATATAGAATCTATTCAGTCAAACTATAGTAATAACAACTCTAGTTACACATGGGTTGAATTTTATTCTCTCACCGCCGGGAGAGGCAGGGGGTGAAAAATATGGCAGCCCACCATGCCGTTGCGATCTAGCACGCGATGGCTCACTTCCATATGCAGGTCGGCCTGCCCCCATCAATCACATGGCGGGGGCGGGCTCTGCGACGCCGGTAACTGCATTAGCTACCTCTGTGCAGGCGCTGGTGCCATTTTTAAAGGACTGCCAGACCTGCACAGAGAGTACAAAGTTCAACCCCGGAACCTTCCCCCCCACTACACTGTACATAAAGGTGTGACCCGTTCCACCCCCACCATGCACAGAAAATAATTCGTAGTCCCGTTCCACCCCCCCCAAAACACTTAAATTGAATAGTTGACCGCTCCCCCCACAACTGCACAAAGTGCAGAGGTCACCCCTTTCTCCCCTCCCACACTAGAAATGCAGAGTTGACCCCGTTACCCCACCAGACTACACTAAAAGTCCTAACCCCCCCTTCCCCACCTCGGTGGCGCCAGCTTTCCTTGGACAGGAAAGTGAAGGCACGTGAGTGCTGCCAGTTGCACAGAAGGTTGCAGACAGCTGTTAAGATCACAGTGAAAGGTATGTTAATTTATTCTTGTCCTTTATATCAATATAAAGTTGGATCCCATGGCCGAGTGGCAGCAGGTTCCCCACAGAGCCTCGCCGCCGCCGGGAAGATCGGGTTCAACAATCGCTGCGTTGGGCTTCATGGTGGGCCGCTGCCGCTGCAATCTTCTGGCCACTCCCGCCATGGAGCCCGATGTCGGGAGCTGCACACAACTCAGCCCATGTAGTGTCCTTATTTACATCATTTATCTATGATATTTTGTTAGTGATCACAGTAAAATATGTTTTTCTTTTCCTCCCAAGGTTGACCCTTTAAACACAGTTCATGTATAAAGTCTGCTCTAAGGAATGACTGATGCTCAGCTTCACAGGCGAGCTGTCATTGTTTCTGTAACTGTCTATTTGCATGCTTCTTATCTAACATTATTGTAGTATGCATATAAAGGTGTTTTGCCTAGTGCCAGTTGCGAAAATGAAAATAATGGAATTAAGTCTTTCTAGTATAGAGGAGAAACACCAACTGACCATGAACGTCTTCTTCTTTGGCCTCCTTGTCTGGGGAGACAATGGGTAAGCTCCTGGAGGTGGTCAGTGGTTTGTGGAGCAGTGCTTGGAGTGGCTATAAAGGCCAATACTAGAGTGACAGACTCTTCCACAGGTGCTGCAGAAAAAATTGGCTGTCGGGGCTGTTACACAGTTGGCTCTCCCCTTGCGCTTCTGTCTTTTTTCCTGCCAATTGCTAAATCTCTTCGACTCACCACACTTTAGCCCCGCCTTTATGGTTGCCCGCCAGCTCTGACGATCGTTGGCAACTGATTCCCACGACTTGTGATCAATGTTACAGGACTTCATGTCGCGTTTGCAGACGTCTTTAAAGCGGAGACATGGACGGCCGATGGGTCTGATACCAGTGGCGAGCTCGCTGTACAATGTGTCTTTGGGGATCCTGCCATCTTCCATGCGGCTCACATGGCCAAGCCATCTCAAGCGCCGCTGAGTCAGTACTGTGTATAAGCTGGGGATGTTGGCCGTCCCGAGGACTTCTGTGTTGGAAATGTGGTCCTGCCACCTGATGCCAAGGATTCTCCAGAGGCAGCGAAGATGGAATGAATTGAGACGTCGCTCTTGGCTGACATACGTTGTCCAGGCCTCGCTGCCATAGAGCAAGGTACTGAGGACACAGGCTTGATACACTCGGACTTTTGTGTTCCGTGTCAGTGCGCCATTTTCCCACACTCTCTTGGCCAGTCTGGACATAGCAGTGGAAGCCTTTCCCATGTGCTTGTTGATTTCTGCATCGAGAGACAGGTTACTGGTGATAGTTGAGCCTAGGTAGGTGAACTCTTGAACCACTTCCAGAGCGTGGTCGCCGATATTGATGGATGGAGCATTTCTGACGTCCTGTCCCATGATGTTCATTTTCTTGAGGCTGATGGTTAGGCCAAATTCGTTGCAGGCAGCTGCAATCCTGTCGATGAGACTCTGCAGACACTCTTCAGTGTGAGATGTTAATGCAGCATCGTCAGCAAAGAGGAGTTCCCTGATGAGGACTTTCCGTACTTTGGTCTTTGCTCTAAGATGGGCAAGGTTGAACAACCTGCCACCTGATCTTGTGTGGAAGAAAATTCCTTCTTCTGAAGACTCGAACGTGTGTGAGAGCAGCAGGGAGAAGAAAATCCTAAACAGTGTAGGTGCGAGAACACAGCCCTGTTTCACGCTACTCAGGATAGGAAAGGGGTCTGATGATGCACCGCTATGCTGAATTGTGCCTTTCATATTGTCATGGAATGTGTGATGATACTTAGTAGCTTTGGTGGACATCCAATCTTTTCTAGTAGTCTGAAGAGACCACGTTTGCTGACGAGGTCAAAGGCTTTGGTGAGATCAATGAAAGCAACGTAGAGGGGCATCTGTTGTTCGTGGCATTTCTCCTGTAACTGACAAAGGGAGAACAGCATGTCAATGGTCGATCTCTCGGCTCGAAAGGCACACTTTCAGGGTAGACACGCTCGGCCAGCTTCTGGAGCCTGTTTAAAGCGACTCGAGCGAAGACTTTCACCCCTATGCTGAGAAAGGAGATGCCACGGTAGTTGTTGCATTCACCGTGGTCACCTTTGTTTTTATAGAGGGTGATGATATTGGCATCGCGCATGTCCTGTGGTACTGCTCCCTCGTCCCAGCACAGGCAAAGCAGTTCGTAGAGTGCTGAGAGTATGACAAGCTTAGCACTCTTGATTATTTCAGGGGTAATGCCGTCCTTCCCAGGGGCTTTTCCGCTGGCTAGAGAATCAATGGCATTACTGAGTTCCGATTTTGTTGGCTGTACGTCCAGCTCATCCATGGCTGGCAGAGACTGGGCTGCATTGAGGGTGGTCTCAGTGACAACATTCTCCCTGGAGTACAGTTCTAGGTAGTGCTCAACCCAGCGGTCCATTTGCTTGCGTTGGTCAGTGATTGTGTCCCCTGACTTAGATTTGAGGGGGGCGATCTTCTTGATGGTTGGCCCAAAAGCTCTCTTAATGCCATCATACATTCCTCTGATGTTTCTGGTGTCTGAGGCCAGCTGAATATGACTGTATAGGTGTTGCCAGTAGTCATTTGCGCAGCGCCTGGCTGTTCTTTGTGCAGCGCTTCTGGCTGTTTTAAGTGCTACGATGACTGATTGGGTTGAATGGCTTATTTCTATGTTGTTTTTTTTCTGTCTTTGCAAAGCAGCAGCTAGCAGGGGTGTCAGAGAGAGGTGAGGGTTGGGTGAGGGTCAAGGATCATTTTAACTTCTTGCTTTGTCAAAGTGACAGACATTATTGTCTTAAACTTGACTGAGGAGTTGCTTCCTGGATCATTGTCTTTAAGTAAACAACAACATTTCATGGTCAGGTTCAAGCTTATCTAAGGTCAAAATTCCACCAAAATTAAAACGTTGCGTAAAACAAATACTCTGGAGGACAATCTATTAAATCAATCTGTCTCCATAACATTATTCTTATTCTTCTTTTCAAAGCTACAGATTTTTGCATCTTATTTATTTCAGTAAATATCTGACCCTCAGATTTCTTTATTCTGAAGACAGTAAAACATTGGTTGATTTGATGAACATTTGGATTGAAGAAAACAATAGTTAAAAATCGACTGAAAAGAGTGAAATTACAGAGTAATATTCTAAAAATGAATTAAAAAATTATTCCATCAATATGAAGAAATAAGAACAAATATTTTCATCAAGTAAATATTAAAATTACTGATTCTAAAATAAACTGTTTAGCTCTTCACTCCAACTTCAGTAAAGAAGTTACTGAAGTTATTTGCCTGAATAAATATAAGGTTTATAAAGCAATTCATACTTGAGAATATACTCTTGAGAATTTTGGTAATTAGCAGTACATCTTAACTGTTTTATGAATTATCAATTTCATAAAAGATTACAAGAAAGATAGTAATAATAGTTGCCTTAGTAATTAATCAGCAGTTTTTGCCATATGGTAACATTACAGAAAACATTAAAAGCCGGGACAAGAAGAAATGTTTTTCTGCATTGGTTTTCCTTGGATTTATCAAAATCTTGATTCCTAAACCTACAGTGAAGAAAATTAATATTGAATTGGAAGAACAGTCCTATTCTAGATGGAAGGTGCAAGATATGTTTGCATCATTATATGTTTAGTTGCTGGCTACTTAGCTACTAGTTTTCTAATGAAGCTGGTCACAATTTGAAAAACTTAAAAAAGAGATTTTGCTTTAATCAGGAATTTGTAAAGTTGAGAAACAAAAGCTCCATAATAGAAAGCATAGAACATAAGAAGCACGTAGCATATCAATTCTGCTAATCATACTGTAAAAACGAATGCATCTTCAGTATCGCTGTTCACAGAAAACCAGAGGATCCCTGACGGGTGCATTCTATCATGTAAACACAATGTACTAGTTAGTTGCTGAGGTACAGCTGTGTGTAACCCAGCACGGCTTGTCCACCTGTTTCCTTTCAATGATTTCCACCAAAAACAGATTTAACTGATCATTCATCTTATTGCTGCCGGTAGGACCTTGCTGTGCATAAAAGGGATACTGCATTCACCTAGAACGCACTATAACTACTCTTTAAGATAAATAATTGCTTGTGAAGGATCTTGGGATGGTGTGACATATCTGATAAGACATTACATAAATCCAAGTCTTTCTTTGAAAAACCACAAGTTATTGTTCTGCTTTTCTAAGGTCAATTAGAGGCCAAAAGGAACCAGAGGAAATGACTGATTTCTGTTATATAATGAATTTTTTATAGTTAGTGCTACAAAGGCCAGAATTTTACTCCCCATCCAGAAGCGGGATGGAAGATGAGGGGGTCTGGGGCATAAAATTGGTTGCGAGGTGGGTGGGTACTGGCCTGTTGCCTACCTGCCTCTGCTAGTATTTTACCAGCAGAGGGAGAGGTGGTGGGTAGCCACTTAAGGGTCTCTTCCTGCCACCACAGGCGTTTTACCAGCGGTGGATGGGCACTTCGCCATCCTGTGGGAGGCCATCCAGTAAAACCGAGTGGCTTCCCTGCGGGCCTGGGAGGTTTCTCCTGATTGGACACCCTGTACTCCACAGAATGTCTCCCCAATGGCACAGGCTGCCCCTTCTGGAAGACCACCACCTTCGGGATCAACCTAGCTGATTGGCCTCGACTATCCCCAACCCCACTTACTTGCACTCCCAAGCCTCCACGATGGCTGCTGCTCTGGGGACTGCTGCAGTCACAGCAGTGGCCACCACTCCCAGTGATGCTGTTGGACTGAAGAGCTGCCAGCCCTCTGATTGGCCGGCAGCTCTTGGAGGTGGGACATCCTGCCTCAGAGAGATGGAAGCCAGGGCCTCAGACAATTAATTGCCTGAGCCATGCAAAATAGCAGATTGGCTTTCTGGGCCATGGAGGCAGGCTTGCCCCCAGCTTTCCGGTAGGTGGGCAGGGCCACTGCCTCCTTGTTAAACTCTGGCCAAAGTGTGATATCTGGTGGTAGGATGAGGGTTGGGGGTGGGGGTGATGGTGGTGGGGTCCATCTTCCGTGAGAAATGACGCAAAGTCAACAGAGTGGAAGTGCCACCTGTCCATAGGTGTTGGCATGAGGCCGAAGTTACTTTGAGATCCGTACCTCATTAGCATGCTTCGGGCACCAAGTGTGCACTATACTGCAACTTGCTAGTTGTAGGGGTGCTGGGAATCAGCTAGTTCCCATGCTGAGCCAGCCCACAGGTTGGGCCTGGTGTTGGGGGTGTGTGGCAGGGGTTACAGCGGGTAAGATGATACTAGGACTAGGGGGATATTCAAATGGGCTGGCAAAGTATTTTTTTGGAGGCCCAGGAGGAGAAGGCGTGTTCCATCTGGGCACACCAAAAAAAGTTTTTTTTTTGTGCAGTCGCTAGAAGCCCATTTGAGTACAACTGCTTGGGACTTTTAACAGTTGTTAATGTGCGCGGTTCCACCCATTTGTACCTGATCATTGTAATTGGGCTCTTCGAACTGGTGTCGGACTCTGATTTTGAGGTTAAACAACCTTGTGCCTGTTTCAGGTGGCGTGCTGCTTGCCAACTTACAGGCCTGCCTGAAAATTGCATTTGGTGTGACTTGGGCACAAATGGGGTGGCCGAGGTGTGAGTCTCACTCTCTCTGTCTCTCTCCTTACACCAGCCCCTGCAATGTTCACTTGCTTGTTGCCCATTTTTCAGGGAAGAAAACTTGAAAATTGCCCCTCTGCAATGTTTAAAATTTTTAGATATATACACTCACAGCTCTCCAATGATATATATATCTATCATGCTGAGCAAGGAGTTTCTGATGGCGAAGCCCACTCCACACTGTCTTGGTTCTTCAGGATCCCTGCCCTGCCAGAAGAAGGTGTAGTCTTGCTCTGCTAGAGATCCACTTGCAGGGAGGCGAGTCTCCTGAAGTGCTGCAATGTCTACATTGAGTCTACTGAGCTCGTTGTTAATTATGGCGGTCTTCCGAGAATCGTTGATTTGTGTAAGGTCTTCCGACAGGCCAGGACACATAGTTCTGACGGCATGGCATGCGCCATGGAGAGGTCACTCCATAGTTGCCTCACAGCGACTGAAACAACACGGAAGGCAGCAGTTACGGGTTTTAGTCCAGATAAATTGGCGTAGAAACTGGTGCCACGGGTTGCCTTTGTCAGTGGGAGAGGTCATCACACCTCACTGGACAGCTACCGCCCGCCTCAAACCGGGCAGCCCCCGGTCAATAAGGTTCTGTCCCGCCACAGTCTACCTGCTTCAATGGGTGCTTGGAGCTCAGGGTCATTGCCCGAAAGGTGGACTGAAACACCGCACCAAACAACACGAAAAAAGGAAAGAAGGTACCAGCCCTTCGCTTTGCAAGCTGGAACGTCAGAACTATGTGTCCTGGCCTGTCGGAAGACCTTACACAAATCAACGATTCTCGGAAGACCGCCATCATTAACAACGAGCTCAGCAGACTCAATGTAGACATTGCAGCACCTCAGGAGACACGCCTCCCGTGAGTGGATCTCCAGCAGAGCAAGACTACACCTTCTTCTGGCAGGGCAGGGATCCTGAAGAACCAAGACAGCATGGAGTGGGCTTTACCATCAGAGACTCCTTGCTCAGCATGATAGAGCCTCCCTCAAATGGCTCGGAATGCATACTGTCCATCCGACTGCTCACCACCTCTGGTCCAGTACACCTACTCAGCATCTATGCTCCAACACTCTGCTCCCCACCTGAAGCTAAAGATCAGTTCTACGAGGAACTCCATAACATCATTAGCAGCATCCCCAACACCGAACACCTGTTCCTGCTGGGGGACTTTAATGCCAGGGTTGGGGCCGACCATGACTCATGGCCCTCCTGCCTTGGGCGCTATGGAGTTGGAAGGATGAATGAGAACGGGCAGAGGCTGCTTGAGTTGTGGACCTATCATAACCTCTGCATCACCAACTCGTTCTTTCACACTAAACCCTGTCACCAGGTTTCATGGAGCCATCCAAGATCGCGTCGTTGGCACCAGCTAGACCTAATTGTCACAAGGCGAGCTGCCATAAACAGTGTTCAAATCACACGCAGCTTCCACAGTGCAGACTGCGACACCGACCACTCCCTGGTGTGCAGCAAGGTTAGACTCAGAACAAAGAAGTTGCATCATTCCAAGCAGAAGGGCCACCCGCGCATCAACACGAGCAGAATTTCTCACCCACAGCTGTTACAAAAATTTCTAAATTCCCTTGTGTCAGCCCTTCAAAACACTCCCACAGGGGATGCTGAGACCAAGTGGGCCCACATCAGAGACGCCATCTATGAGTCAGCCATGACCACCTACGGCAAAAGTGCGAGGAGAAATGCAGTCTGGTTTCAATCTCATATTGAAGAGCTGGAACCTGTCATAGCCGCTAAACGCATTGCACTGTTGAACTACAAGAAAGCCCCCAGCGAGTTAACATCCGCAACACTTAAAGCAGCCAGAAGCACTGCACAAAGAACAGCCAGGCGCTGCGCAAACGACTACTGGCAACACCTATGCAGTCATATTCAGCTGGCCTCAGACACCGGAAACATCAGAGGAATGGATGATGGCATTAAGAGAGCTCTTGGGCCAACCATCAAGAAGATCGCCCCCCTCAAATCTAAATCAGGGGACATAATCACTGACCAACGCAAACAAATGGACCGCTGGTTTGAGCACTACCTAGAACTGTACTCCAGGGAGAATGTTGTCACTGAGACTGCCCTCAATGCAGCCCAGCCTCTGCCAGTCATGGATGAGCTGGAAATACAGCCAACAAAATCGGAACTCAGTGATGCCATTGATTCTCTAGCCAGCGGAAAAGCCCCTGGGAAGGACAGCATTACCCCTGAAATAATCAAGAGTGTCAAGCCTGCTATACTCTCAGCACTACATGAACTGCTATGCCTGTGCTGGGATGAGGGAGCAGTACCTCAGGACATGCGCGATGCCAATATCAGCACCCTCTATAAAAACAAAGGTGACCGAGGTGACTGCAACAACTACCATGGAATGTCCCTGCTCAGCATAGTGGGGAAAGTCTTTGCTCGAGTCGCTCTAACAGGCTCCAGAAGCTGGCCGAGCTACCCTGAGGCACAGTGTGGCTTTCGTGCAGAGAGATCGACCGTTGACATGCTGTTCTCCCTTCGTCAGCTACAGGAGAAATGCCACGAACAACAGATGCCCCTCTACATTGCTTTCATTGATCTCACCAAAGCCTTTGACCTCGTCAGCAGACGTGGTCTCTTCAGACTACTAGAAAAGATTGGATGCCCACCAAAGATACTAAGTATCATCACCTCATTCCATGACAATATGAAAGGCACAATTCAACATGGTGGCTCCTCATCAGACCCCTTTCCTATCCTGAGTGGCATGAAACAGGGTTGTGTTCTTGCACCCACACTTTTTGGGATTTTCTTCTCCCTACTGCTTTCACATGCGTTCAAGTCCTCGGAAGAAGGAATTTTCCTCCACACAAGATCAGGGGGCAGGTTGTTCAACCTTGCCCGTCTAAGAGTGAAGTCCAAAGTACAGAAAATCCTCATCAGGGAACTCCTCTTTGCTGACGATGCTGCTTTAACATCTCACACTGAAGGATGCCTGCAGAGTCTCATCGACAGGTTTGCGGCTGCCTGCAATGAATTTGGCCTAACCATCAGCCTCAAGAAAACGAACATCATGGGACAGGACGTCAGAAATGCTCCATCCATCAATATTGGCGACTACGCTCTGGAAGTGGTTCAAGAGTTCACCTACCTAGGCTCAACTATCACCAGTAACCTGTCTCTCGATGCAGAAATCAACAAGCGCATGGGAAAGGCTTCCACTGCTATGTCCAGACTGGCCAAGAGAGTGTGGGAAAATGGCGCACTGACACGGAACACAAAAGTCCGAGTGTATCAAGCCTGTGTCCTCAGTGCCTTGCTCTATGGCAACGAGGCCTGGATAACGTATGTCAGCCAAGAGCGACGTCTCAATTTATTCCATCTTCGCTGCCTCCGGAGAATCCTTGGCATCAGGTGGCAGGACCACATTTCCAACACAGAAGTCCTCGAGACGGCCAACATCCCCAGCTTATACACAGTACTGAGTCAGCGGCGCTTGAGATGGCTTGGCCATGTGAGCCGCATGGAAGATGGCAGGATCCCCAAAGACACATTGTACAGCGAGCTCGCCACTAGTATCAGACCCATCCATGTATCCGCTTTAAAGACGTCTGCAAACGCGACATGAAATCCTGTGACATTGATCACAAGTCGTGGGAGTCAGTTGCCAGCGCTCGCCAGAGCTGGTGGACAGCCATAAAGGCGGGGCTAAAGTGTGGAGAGTCGAAGGGACTTAGCAGTTGGCAGGAAAAAAGACAGAGGCGCAAGGGGAGAGCCAACTGTGTAAGAGCCCCGACAAACAAATTTTTCTGCAGCACCTGTGGAAGAGCCTGTCACTCTAGAATTGGCCTTTATAGCCACTCCAGGCGCTGCTCCACACACCACTGACCACCTCCAGGCACTTCCCCATTGTCTCTCGAGATAAGGAGGCCAAAGAAGATCTCCAATGATATATATATTGTATAAAGTGAGTTAGGGCTACTCATTTCTCAGGGGAGGGCTGATGTGATTTCGAAGTGGGGAGATGCGCACATCTGCAGTGAAAGAATTTGGAATGGAGCTTGTAAGAAATCAGGCAAGTGTCAGCGAAGGCAACGGTATTTGAATGGTCAATAGAAAATACCAAAAATGGCTGCTTTCGTAAACATAAATTCTATAACCAAAGAGTCTCTTGTGCAATGTTATTTGCCTCAGGAAAAGTCCAGAATTTTATTATTTTTCCAATTTTGAATACAAACAATTCAGTTGTCTCATGGGGTTTCAGGCTTTTTCCAGGGAATTGAGGTGACAAACAGCAAATTCTGATGCTCCTAACTGCTTTCTTGGGACAAAAGGAAGCAAGATTTGTTGTGATTAACATCAACAGAAGCCAATAAGGAATAATCAATGCATTTGCAGAAAAAATGGGCAGCAAAGCCCAACACAATCGTTCAAGTTCTAGTCCAAATAAGCATCAGAATAAAAACAAGAAATGCTGGAAATACTCAGCAGGTCTGGCAGCATCTGTGGAGAGAGAAGCAGAGTTAACGTTTCAGGTCAGTGACCCTTCATCAGAACTGACAAATATTAGAAATGTAATAGATTTTAAGCAAGTAAAGTGGGGGTGGGGCATGAGATAACAAAAGAGGAGGTGTTGATAGGACAAGGTCACAGAGAATAAGTGACCAGGAGGTCATGGAGCAAAGGCAAAGTATCAGGATGACAACATTAGGAGTAGAGTTCTCCAAGAAAACCTTGTCCATAAATGAATTAAACTGCACTAGTAGTTCTATGAGTAAGGATAAGCATTTTATGCAGATTCTTTTCTAGTTTGAGTGGTTCAGCTTCCTGTTTGCTTTATTGGGAGTTTTTCTTTGCTGCTCATTCTTGATTCATTGCTTTATATGTGCATACTGCTTCTTCATTGACGCACTGACACGGAACACAAAAGTCCGAGTGTATCAGGCCTGTGTCCTCAGTACCTTGCTCTACGGCAGCGAGGCCTGGACAACGTATGCCAGCCAGGAGCGACGTCTCAATTCATTCCATCTTCGCTGCCTTCGGAGAATACTTGGCATCAGGTGGCAGGACTATATCTCCAACACAGAAGTCCTTGAAGCGGCCAACACCCCCAGCTTATACACACTACTGAGTCAGCGGCGCTTGAGATGGATTGGCCATGTGAGTCGCATGGAAGATGGCAGGATCCCCAAAGACACATTGTACAGCGAGCTCGCCACTGGTATCAGACCCACCGGCCGTCCATGTCTCCGCTATAAAGACGTCTGCAAACGCGACATGAAATCGTGTGACATTGATCACAAGTCGTGGGAGTCAGTTGCCAGCATTCGCCAGAGCTGGCGGGCAGCCATAAAGACAGGGCTAAATTGTGGCGAGTCGAAGAGACTTAGTAGTTGGCAGGAAAAAAGACAGAGGCGCAAGGGGAGAGCCAACTGTGCAACAGCCCCAACAAACAAATTTCTCTGCAGCACCTGTGGAAAAGCCTGTCACTCCAGAATTGGCCTTTATAGCCACTCCAGGCGCTGCTTCACAAACCACTGACCACCTCCAGGCGCGTATCCATTGTCTCTCGAGATAAGGAGGCCCAAAAGAACTGCTTCTTAATTGCTAGATTTCATTGGGACATTTCTACTTAATGAGCTCTGATGTATTGCTGTTTTAATGGTATGAGATTCCAATCAATCAGATAAAATTTTCACACAGAAATTTGGAAGTGGCTCTAAAGTGCGATGCAGGAAGTGTGACATCTGAGATATGTTGGGCAGGAAATCTGGATTAGATGCCATATTTTCACTGTATTAAAGATCAATGGATATATTTATATAGGGACTTACAGCTGAATGATTAGCTAATCTTTAGGGGTCAGCCTTAGCTCAGTTGCAGCTCCCTCATTTTTGAATCAGAACGTCATGCCCACTTTGGGACTTAAGCACATGATGTGGGCTGAGGGAGTACCACTCTGTTGGAGGTGCTGTCTTTCGGATGAGACACTAAACTAGGGCCTTGTCTCCCATCTGAATGTAGATCCCTTGGTGCTATTTGAAGAGCAGAGGAGTTGCTCTGGCCAATATTTATCTCTCACTAAATTAGCTGCTCTTTTATCTGATTGCATTTTGTGGAATTTTGCTGTGCACAGTTTGGTTGCTGCATTTCTCTAAATTAGAATAGTTCAAAAGTGCTTCATTAGCTGTCAAGTGCTTTGGATGTCCCGAGATTGTGAAATACATTATAGAAATGTCAGTCCTTTCCTTTTTCTCTCCATACAATGTTGACGCCATCAGACCTGTGCTTAATCCTATCAAAGTGTTTCATTCTATGTGTTTAACCAACTGCTAATGTCTGTATGTTGAAAGATGAATACATTTATTATGCACAATGTGCTATTAGCCTGCATTCTAAACAATGCACAGCAAAGGTACCATGTACAGAACAGAATTATCACTATATAAAGGTACAGATGAGCAGAATATTAAGAAGATAAAGGATTATTATTATGCAATTTAAATATTTTTAAAGGAAAAATGTAAGTAGAATGCTATAATGCAGATTAATTCTGGAAAAAATAGGGATTATGATTGCTTAGCACATTTAACTTTAGTATCGAAGTGACTATCAGATTTAATTACTTTTTGTGTAATGGTACTCCTGAATCTCCTGTGACATACTGGGTAAAGTACAATATATTAATTACAGTGTTAGCTGTGGCACAGTTGCTAACACTCTTTTCTCGGAGCCCTAAGATTGTAGGTATAGGTCCTACTACAGGACTTGAGACTAAAATCAACACTGACACTCCAGTGAGGGAGTGTTGCACTGTTGGAGGTGCAGTCTTTCAGGTGAGATATTAAACAGATCCCATGGCATTCTTTTGAAGAGCAGCAGAGGAGTGGTGCCTAGTGTTCTGGCCAATAATTATGCCTCAATCAACAAAACAAAAATAAATTATCTGGTCATTATCACATTGCTTTTTGTGGGAGTTTGCTGTGTGCAAATGGGCTGTGTTATTTCCTACATTGCAACAGTTACGACAGTTCAAAAGTACTTCATTGGCTGTGAAGTACTTTAGAACGTCCAGTGATTGTGAAAGCAACTATATAAATGGAAGTAAAAACAAGAAATGCTGGAACCACTCAGCAGGTCTGGCAGCATTTGTGGAAAGAGAAGCAGAGGTAACGTTTCAGGTCAGTGACCCTTCTTCGGAACTAGCAAATATTAGAAATGTCAAAGGTTATAAGCAAGTGAGGTGGGGGTGGGGCAAGAGATAACAAAGGGGAAGGTGCAGATTGAACAAGGCCACATCTCTTTGGCCTCCTTATCTCGAGAGACAATGGATAAGCGCCTGGGGGTGGTCAGTGGTCTGTGAAGCAGCGCCTGGAGTGGCCAATTCCAGAGTGACAGGCTCTTCCACAGGTGCTGCAGAGAAATTTGTTTGTCGGGGCTGTTACACAGTTGGCTCTCCCCTTGCGCCTCTGTCTTTTTTCATTGAACAAGGCCACATAGCTGACCAAAAGGTCATGGAGCAAAGGCAAACAATATGTTAATGGTGTGTTGAAAGACAAAGCATGAGTACAGATAGGGTGTTAACGGACTGAAGATTGAACAGCAGCAAGTAGAAACATGAAAAAAAAATAGTGGGTAAGCAAACTGAACAAAATAAGATGAAATGAAATAAACCAAAAAAAATGTAAAAAAGAAAAAAAGAAAAAATAACTAAAAATAAAAGTAAAATGGGGGGCCCGTCATGCTCTGAAATGATTGAACTCAACGTTCAGTCTCATTTACCAATTAGGCACACTACAGCCTGCCGGACTGAACATTGAGTTCAATAATTTCAGAGCATGACGGGCCCCCCATTTTACTTTTATTTTTGGTTATTTTTTTCTTTTTTACATTTTTTTTGGTTTATTTCATTTAATCTTAGTTTGTTCAGTTTGCTTGCCCACTGTTTTTTTTTCATGTTTGTACTTGCTGCTTTTCAATCTTCAGTCCATTAACACCCTATCTGTACTAATGCTTTGTCTTTCAACACACCATTAACATATTGTTTGCCTTTGCTCCATGACCTTTTGGTCAGCTATGTGGCCTTGTTCAATCTACACCTTCTCCTTTGTTATCTCTTGCCCCACCCCCGCCTCACTTGCTTATAACCTTTGACATTTCTAATATTTGCAAGTTCCGAAGAAGGGTCACTGACCCGAAACATTAACTCTGTTTCTCTTTCCACAGATGCTGCCAGACCTGCTGAGTGGTTCCAGCATTTCTTGTTTTTATTTCAGATTTCCAGCATCTGCAGTATTTTGCTTTTATATAAATGGAAGCCTTTCTTTTGTTTATTATTCTTTTGCTACAATGCAACTGTATTTACATACAATTATATAGAGTCTATAGCACAGAAACTGGCCATTTGGTCCAACCAGTCTATGCCAGTGTTCATGCTTTGCTTGAGCCTTCTCTCATCCCTCTTCCTGTAAGCCCATGACCATATCCTTCTATTCTTTTATCCATTATGAGCTTGTCCAGCTATCCCTTAGATGCATCTGTGCTATTCATCTCAACTACTCCTTGTGCTAGCGAGTTCTATATTCTTATAACTCTTTGGGTAAAGAAATTTCTCTTGAATTCCCAATTGGATTTATTGTTGATTAATTTATATTTATGGCCGTTAGTTTTGGTTTCCCATAGTGGAACTATCGTCTCTACTTCTACCCTATCAACTCATTTCATTATCTGAAACACCTCTATCAGGCAACCCCAGACTTCTCTTTTACAAGAGAGAGAGAGATAAAAGGGACAGGAAGAAAAATTAAAAAATATATAACTTAAAAAAATCTCCGACACTAATTAAATTCTGAAGCAATGAAACTCCACATTTATGAAATTCAATTTTCAGTGCCAGAGAGGTTTTTTGGGAATAAGTATGACTTATCGTGCCTGACTGCACAACCTGTTCTACTTTTCATAGCAAGTATATACTCTCAGTTCTGATATCATCTTTGAAAACCTTATTTGCACTTTCTCCAGTGCCCCTATATCCTTTTTATAATATGGAGACCAGAATTGTGCACATTACAAGTGCAGTCTAATGACTGTTCGATGTGAATTTAGCGTTACTTCTCTTTTTTCAATTCTATCTCTCCAGAAAGGAACTCCAGTGCTTAATTTATCTTTTTTATGGCCTTATTAACCTGTGTCACTACTTTAATGATTTGTGTATCTGCACGCCTAGATCCCTTTGCTCTTCTACTCATTTAGACTCTTATTATCCAAGCAGTATGTGGGCTCCTTTTTCTTCCTACCAAAGTGCACCACCTTCCATTTAACTACATTGAAATTCATTTGCCAATTACATGCCCTTTCAGCAAGTTTATTAATGTATTTACCTTGCTGTGTTTTGTATAAGACCACAAGATGTTGGCCCAGATTTTGCAGTCAATGGTGAAGGAAGGGTGCTTGCCATTCATTATGCTGACAGCTGCCCACAGATATTTTACGGGCTTTTGAGTGGCAACTTACTGTCATCAGGTGTCTGATCCAGCACTGTGCCCTCTACAGGGGATCTGTGGCGTGTGTAAGCAAAGCAAGCAACAGCGTGGCTCTTCAACCAATCAATTTGAAGGATCCTCATTGAGCCATGCAATCTAAACCAGGAAGTATAAACCAGGAAATAAAAATTAGATTTAAATCATGAACAGAAAGCTATACAAAGTGAAGGAAAGAAAATGGGAGAAAGAGAGAGATAGAAGGGATAGAAAGAAAAGGTAAAAAGAAATTAAATTGCTAACACTAATTTAATTCTGAAGGAATCAGACTCCATACTTGTAAAATTACATTTTCAGTGAAAGAGAGTTTTTTTGGGGGGGAACAATTATGACTTGTCACACCCTTAAAAATTCATCTACACCTGAATGCACCCACACTAAACGTTTCTGTCATGTTTAGTGGATAACTAGTAGATACAGCAAATTCACACCCTTACATGGATTTCAATGCCAAGTCTTTCGATGAGGTATCAGTATAGCCCAGCCTGTGGAGGAGTAAGGTAACTCAAAAAGCATCTTCCAGATTTCCGCATTTAACTGCTCATGTGTGGACTCCGGAAGCTACTTTCTGATTTACTCCTTAATAACAGTGAGCGCTAATTATCTCACCATTATTCTCAATGCAAAATATGGGCCTATCTATTCCTCAGATCAGTTGGGTGTGATTATTCTTAAAAGACAATCTGATCAATTAGAAGTTCCTGTTAGTAAGGGGGAATTTTCTCTTTATTAAAAATGATCAGCTCTCTTTCTGTATTTAAAAAATATATTTAAGTGTGACACAAAAGTTTATATTCGTTATAGTGAGTTATATCTGAAGTGTGAGTAATGTATTTTTGGCTGTGGGTGCTAAATGTAATTATGCTATGAGGTTAACAAGGCAGTTTAATCTCTGAAAATTGCATGCAGGGAGTTATGGTTACAGTGAGTGTTCCTACATGTTTTATATTGGAAAAGGGAATGTAGAACTGATTAAAGACACTAATTATTCTCGTATTATTCAAATTTCCAAGCATAACCAATTACCTATTCAAGGACATAACATGCTGGATTTTTATAGCAGGGCTTGAGGCCTTCCTCTCATGCTATAAAATTCCATGCATCCCTCATAATGTATTTTTTTCTGCATAAAAAATTAGACAATTAAACATATATGTTTATTATTATTTTTGTTTTACATACAACTTAACTGCTGTCCTCCAGTCTTTTCTCGTCTTGGGCTGAGATTATCTATTTTCTCCACAGTTCACTGACCAGAGGCATCTCACATAATTATCCTTCCAATTGTTCATCGAACAAGGACTCATTATCTTACCTTCTTGCTTACCCGTCCATCAGCCCCCCACTGCCAAACTAGCATGTGCATGTTGCATCCAAACACTAACCACACTGCTGCCTTGCACATGGACTGGCTTGCTTTTCTCTCTCTCTCTCTCTCCATCTCTCTCTAAATGTCAACCAAAACCTGTGTGAACATAGACGTACCCTGACCACTGCTTGTCCCTTTCTGCACATTTTCCAGTTATTTTTGTAATAAAAACAACTCTTTTCACCATTCTGTGAACGTTCATTTTTTCTTGTGGATGACCCTGTTGAGAACCCCTGTAAGTAGGAGTCGGCCCTTCAGTCCCTCAACCTTGTTCCAACATTCTATTATATCATGGTTGATGTACCTCAACTCCGTGTACTAACCATTGCTTCATATTCCTTGATATCCTTACTCAACAAAAAATTTATTGATCTCAGTCTTGAAAATTTCAATTAACCCAGTATCTACAGTTTTGGGAGAATGGTGCTCCAGATTTCTACTACCCTTTGTGTGAAAAAGTGCTTTGTCATTTCATTCCTTAATGGCCTAGCTCTAATTTTAGGATTATAACCCCTTGTTCTGGAGTTTCTCACCAGAGCAATTATTTTTTCTTTGTTTATTCTATCAATTCCTTTTATCATTTCAAAGGCCTTGGTGAGATCACCCCTCGACCTTCTAAACTCAACCTGTACTCATAATTTAACCTTTTAAGCCTTATCATGTTGATGAATCTGCACTGTGCGACATCTGGGCCAATGTATCCTTCTGATGCCAAAAACTGAAAGCAGTGCTCCTGATGGGGTCTGACCAAGGCTCTGTAGCATCACCTCCTCTCTTTTGTATTCCAACTATCTTGAGATAAAAGCCAACATTCCATCAGCCTTTCTGTACCTGAAATATAGCTTTCAGTGATTTGTGTACAAGGACATCAAAAACCCTGTGTTCCTCCACAGCTCTTAGTCTTTCATCATTAAGAAAATATTTTAATTTAATTTTTTATTTAGAGATACAGCACTGAAACAGGCCCTTCGGCCCACCGAGTCTGTGCCAACCATCAACCACCCATTTATTCTAATCCTACACTAATTCCATATTCCTACCACATCCCCACCTGTCCCTATATTTCCCTACCACCTACCTATACTAGGGGCAATTTATAATGGCCAATTAACCTATCAACCTGCAAGTCTTTTGGCATGTGGGAGGAAACCAGAGCACCTGGAGGAAACCCACGCAGACACAGGGAGAACTTGCAAACTCCACACAGGCAGTACCCAGAATTGAACCCAGGTCACTGGAGCTGTGAGGCTGCGGTGCTAACCACTGCGCCTTTCTTGGATCCAAAGCTGATGCCCACATACTTCCTCAGATTTAACACCAACTGCCACAGTTTTGTCCATTCACTTAATCTGTCTAGGGCCTTTCGTAACTTCCTTTTTCCATCCACACAACTTATTGTACCTCGTAAATGTCATCCACAAACCTGGTTATGCATCTCTTCATTGATTTATTCAAATCATTGATATATATAGACATATATAAAAAAAAGGTGGCTCCAGGACAAATTCCCGAGGCACAACACTTGTCATATCCCGCCAATCAAAGTGCATTCACTTTATCCTCTCTGTCTTCTACCTCCCAACTAATTACCAACACATGTCCTGATGAAACCCATTCTGACCAAAGTTCATCGACCTGAAACGTGAGCTCTGCTTTTCTCTCCACAGATGCTACTTGATCTGCTGAATATTTCCAGCATTTTCTGTTTTTATTAACAACTCTTTTCATGAGGGTACCTCCAATTCTGTGCACTTTCATTTTTACTAATAATCGCTTGTGCGGAACATTACGAAATGTCTTCCAGAAGTCCATGTAGAGATCATCCATAGATACTCCCCTTTCCAATATGCTAGTGACCTCCTTAAAAATCTGCTACATTAGTCAGATATGACTTACCCTTCACAAATCCGTGCTAATTCTTCTTGATCCGTTCACAATTGTCCAAGTTTTTAAAAATTCATTCATGGGATGTGGGCGTTGCTGGCCAGGCCAGCATTTATTGTCCATCCCTAATTGCCCTTGAGAAGGTGGTGGTGAGCTGCCTTCTTGAACTGCTGCAGTTCATTTGGGGTAGGTATACCCACAGTGCTGTTAGGAAGGGAGTTCCAGGATTTTGACCCAGCGACAGTGAAGGAACGGCGATATAGTTCCAAGTCAGGATGGTGTGTGACTTGGAGGGGAACTTGCAGGTGGTGGTGTTCCCATGCATTTGCTGCCCTTGTCCTTCTAGTTGGTAGAGGTCGCGGGTTTGGAAGGTGCTGTCCAAGGAGCCTTGGAGCGTTGCTGCAGTGCATCTTGTAGATGGTACACACTACTGCCACTTTGCATCAGTGGTGGAGGGAGTGAATGTTTGTAGATGGGGTGCCAATCAAGCGGACTGCTTTGTCCTGGATGGTGTTGACCTTCTTGAGTGTTGTTGGAGCTGCACCCATCCTGGCAAGTGGAGAGTATTCCATCACGCTCCTGACTTGTGCCTTGTAGATGGTGGACAGGCTTTGGGGAGTCAGGAGGTGAGTTACTCACCTCAGGATTCTTAGCCTCTGACCTGCTCTTGTAGCCACGGTATTTATATGGCTACTCCAGTTCAGTTTCTGGTCAATGGTAGCCCCCAGGATGTTGATAGTGGGGGATTCAGTGATGGTAATGCCGTTGAATGTCAAGGGGAGATGGTTAGATTCTCTCTTGTTGGAGATGGTCATTGCCTGGCACTTGTGTGGCGCAAATGTTACTTGCCACTTATCAGCCCAAGCCTGGATATTGTCCAGGTCTTGCTCTTGTTGCATTTCTACATGGACTGCTTCAGTATCTGAGGAGTCACGAATGGTGCTGAACATTGTGCAATCATCAACGAACATCCCCACTTCTGACCTTATGATTGAAGGAAGGTCATTAATGAAGCAGCTGAAGACGGTTGGGCCTAGGACACTACCCTGAGGAACTCCTGCAGTGATGTCCTGGAGCTCAGATGATTGACCTTCAACAACCACAACCATCTTCCTTTGCGCTAAGTATGACTCCAGCCAGCGGAGGGTTTTCCCCCTGATTCCCATTGACCTCAGTTTTGCTAGGGCTCCTTGATGCCATGCTCGGTCAAATGCTGCCTTGATGTCAAGGGCAGTCACTCTCACCTCACCTCTTGAGTTCAGCTCTTTTGTCCATGTTTGAACCAAGGCTGTAATGAGGTCAGGAGCTGAGTGGCCCTGGCGGAACCCAAACTGAGTATCACTGAGCAGGTTATTGCTAAGCAAGTGCCACTTGATGGCACTGTTGATGCCACCTTCCATCACTTTACTGATGATTGAGAATAGACTGATGGGACGGTAACTGGCCGGGTTGAACTTGTTCTGCTTTTTGTGTACAGGACATACCTGAGCAATTTTCCACATTGCCGGATAGATGCCAGTGTTGTAGTTATACTGGAACAGCTTGGCTAGGGGTGCGGCAAGTTCTGGAGCACAGGTCTTCAGTACTATTGCCGGTATATTGTCAGGACCCATAGCCTTTGCAGTATCCAGTGCCTTCAGTCGTTTCTTGATATCACGCGGAGTGAATCGAATTGGCTGGTGTCTGGCATCTGTAATGCTGGGGACGTCAGGAGGAGGTCGAGATGGATCATCAACTCGGCACTTCTGGCTGAAGATTGTTGCAAATGCTTCTGCCTTATCTTTCACACTGATGTGCTGGGCTCCCCCATCATTGAGGATGGGGATATTTGTGGAGCCACCTCCTCCAGTTAGTTGTTTAATTGTCCACCACCATTCATGACTGGATGTGGCAGGACTGCAGAGCTTAGATCTGATCTGGTTATGGGATCGCTTAGCTCTGTCTATCACATGCTGCTTACGCAGTTTGGCACGCAGATAGTCCTGTGTTGTAGCTTCACCAGGTTGACGTCTCATTTTGAGGTATGCCTGGTGCTCAGTTACTTTGTCCCTGATAATAGATTCCAGTAACTTAATTACATCTGATGTTAAATTGGCAGGTCTGCAGATAACTGGCTTCTTCTTCCCTACTTTCTTAAATAATGGAGTGATAGTTGCAATTTTTCAACACATATGCACAATTCCCAAAACTAGAGATCTTTGAAAAATTACAATAAATGCATCTGCAGTTTTCTGCCTATTTCTTTTAATACTTTGGGGTGGAAACCACCACATCATGGAGTTATGTCTATCTTAAATCCCATAATTTTTTCCATTATCATTTTCTTCATAGGTGTCTCCTCTGGACTTATTTTTAGGCTCTCTTGTGCCTCTGGTATTTTGTTCTTTTCCTCGACTGTGTATTTCTATGATTGGTACACAGCTAGCATTATAACTATTAAGCTCTAAGAGGTTTGGTAATTCTTCAGACATGGGCTTTCACCATGCATTAATGCTTTTGCTTCCGACCACTAGAATTGCCAAGCATATTTACATTCAGCACTTCTGGAGCATGACACATGGCTGAGTGGTGACTATGTACCCTCTCTCCATGTTTATCATGGTAAAATTAATTCCCTTATTTTGATAGAATCTATGGGCAAGATTTTGCCAAAGTGGCGGAGGTCCCGTTGTCGGGTGGTTTTCAGGTTGCTGGTCTGCTCGCGTGGGAGGTGAGACCTCCCCCATGATATTGCCAGGAGCAGGCAATTAAGAGCTGGCAGGGCTGGGAGGTGGCTAATTAAGGACAGCGGGTGGGCCTTCCACTCTGCTGGCCCAATTCAAGGGTCATCACCTCTGGATCCTCCGCAGTGACACTGAGAGTGGTGGCCCCCACTGAGGCAGCAAGGAGGTCAGAAGGGCACCGCAAAATGAAGGCACCCTCTGAAGGGTGAGGATTATGTACATTTTTAAATGGGCCAAGCAGGCTGGCCCTGCAGAATAGGGGGGAAACCCCTCCAACAGCAGTGTGGGGGTTGCTGGGGTGACCTTTGCCACCGGTGGCCCCCTCCCTGGGCCAAAGAGCCTCCGGCTCCGATGGCCCCCCTACACCCTGGGAAGCCACTGGGAGGCTGCCTCCATTCAGCTGGCAGTCTCCATATGCAGTAGGAGCCCCTCTGTTGCTGGCATTTTGCCAGTGACTTGAGAAAATCATCCTTAATTGGACCTTTAAGTATTCAAATTGGCTACCCACCTCCATTCAGCGGACAGTCGAACTGCAACTGTTCCCGCCACTGGGAAACATCCCTAGCGGCACGACTGCGTTGGGGAGCCATCCTGCTGCAGCTCTCCAGCATTTTACTGGCCCCACCCCCTGGCTCTGTTCCTGTCACCCTGGGACTGGTAAAATTCCACTCTATGATTCTGCCACCTGGATAATGGGGCCAGATTTAGCAATGAAAATATATGAGTTTGTGCATTAATATCAATCTCTTGTCATTCAAACTGCAGAAGCACTAACCATAAAAGCTCCTTCATTGTTCTTTATCAATGATTTCTCCCTTACTTGTGCAGTTACATTTAAGCAGTACATTTATAAAGTAGTGCTCAAAACTCTATACCTGAGGTGTGAGTTTGTAAAATTATGACAGTACTGCTAGCAGCTTCTCACACTCAAAAATTCGGGGAAAACATTCTTCGTAAGTGTCATAAAAATGGACAGGAATAAGTTGCAGCTAACAATGGAAGATCGCTATTTCTTCTGTTTTTCTGTATTCTAAAATAACCTGTTATCTGCAGGATCCAAAAGTGCAGACCAGAATTCTGCAAGGTCATACATCACAGCCCAAAATCTTTTTTTTTTATTTCCAAAATATACTTTATTCATAAGAATCTGTAAAAATTACATTACCAGTTTCAAACAGCACCAAGTCAAAAAATGCAAACAGTGCAAAGGAGGTCCGTTTGCTTCATTACAATCATGAGTTGCCTCACAACCCTTCCATTTCACATTTGTCATGCCAATTACATTTTTACATTTTTACAGCAAATGAAAATTTTCCCGATACAGTTCGAGGAGTTTTCCATGGATCCAGCCCCTCAGCTTGGTGGGGGGACCTTACACTGTGGTCTTTCCCCATTGAGCCTTTGCTGTGGCTGCCCCAAGCTTTAGTGCATTCCTCAGCACGTAGTCCTGGACCTTGGAATGTGCCAGTCTGCAACATTCGGTCGTGGACAACTCGTTGCACTGGAAGACCAGCAAGTTTCGGGCAGACCAAAGGGTGTCTTTCACCGATTTGATAGTCCTCCAGCAGCAGTTGATTTTTGTCTCGGTGTGCGTCCCTGGGAACAGCCCATAGAGCACAGACTCCTGTGTTACAGAGCTGCTTGGGATGAACCTCGACAAAAACCACTGCATCTCTTTCCACACCTGCTTTGCAAAGACACATTCCAGGAGGAGGTGGGCAACCATCTCTTCCCCACCACAGCCACCACGGGGGCATTGCGCGGAGGGGGCGAGACTTCGGGCGTGCAGGAAGGATCTGACAGGGAGGGCTCTTCTCACCACCAGCCAAGCTACATCTTGGTGCTTGTTTGAAAGTTCTGGTGATGAGGCATTTCGCCAAATGACTTTGGCGGTTTGCTCGGGGAACCATCCGACAGGATGCACAGTCTCCTTTTCCCGTAGGGCCTTGAGGACATTCCGTGCAGACCACTGCCTGATGGATCGGTGGTCAGAGGTGTTTTCCGGCAGAAACTGCTCCACGAAGGATAGGTGGTACGGCACGATCCAACTGCATGGAGCATTCCGCGGCAATGTGACCAGGCCCATCCTTCGCAACACCGGGGACAGATAGAACCTCAGCATGTCGTGACACTTGGAGTTTGCGTACTGGAGGTCTACACACAGCTTGATGCAGCCGCACACGAAGGTGGTCATCAGGATTAGGGCAACGTTGGGTACGTTTTTTCCATCCTTATCCAGAGGTTTGAACATCGTGTCCCTCCGGACCCCGTCCATTTTAGATCCCCAGATGAAGCGGAAAATGGCTCGGGTGACCGCCACAGTGCAGGAGTGGGGTATGGGCCAGACCTGCGCCACGTACAGCAACAACGTGAGCGCCTCGCACCTGATGACCAGGTTCTTACCCACAATCAAGAGCGATCGCTGCCCCCACATGCTCAACCTTTGTTGTACCTTGGCTACTCGCTCCTCCCAGGTTTTGGTGCACGCCCCGGCCCTTCCGAACCATATCCCCAGCACCTTCAGGTAGTCAGACCTGACGGTGAAGGGGACAAAGGATCGGTCAGCCAGTTCCCAAAGAACATGGCCTCGCTCTTGCGGTGGTTAACTTTGGCTCCCGAGGCCAGTTCGAACTGTCACAGATGCTCATCAGTCTGCGCACGGACAGTAGATCCGAGCAGAAGACGGCGACGTCATCCATGTACAGGGAGGCTTTAACCTGAGTGCCTCCACTGCCTGGGATTGTCACCCCTCTTATGCTCGCATCCTCCCTAATAGACTCAGCAAAGGGTTCAATACAGCAAACAAACAAGACTGGGGAGAGAGGACAGCCCTGTCTGACTCCAGATTGGATCGGGAAACTTTCCGATTCCCACCCATTGATTGAGACTGCGCTACTGATGTTTGTGTAGAGCAGTTTGATCCAATTGCAGATTCCCTCCCCAAACCCCATTTTGGAAAGCACGTCCATCATGTAGGTGTGCGATATCCTGTCAAAAGCCTTCTCCTGGTCCAGACTGATGAGGCAGGTGTCCACCCTCCTGTCCCGCACATAAGAGATCGTATCCTTGAGTAGCGCGATACTATCAGAGCTCTTCCTGCCGGGTACAGTACAGGCCTGATCAGGGTGAATCACCAAATCCAGAGCAGACTTGACTCGACTGGCTATGACTTTGGACAGAATCTTGTAGTCAAAATCGTGTAAAGTTCTATGTTCTCAGTGGCACATATACTCAATGAAACTGCTTGCTCTGGTTACCTTTATTAAACAACTATTGACTTTATCGTCAGACTTGTCTCAGGGGTAGCAATCTTACCTTTGACTCAAAAGGCTTAAGCCATGCTCAGGATTTGAGCAAATTATCTAACACTGCAGTACAATACTGAGGAGATGCTGACTTTCAGATGAAATGTTAACCTGAGAACTGTCTGCCATCTTAAGTGGACATTAAAAAAAAATCCCTTGGCAATGTACAAAGAAGAGCAGAGGAAGGTTCCAGGTCAACATTCAGCCCTCAGTTAATACCATCAACAACAGATCACCTAGTTATTTATCCTGTTGTACATGGGCCCTTGCTGCACATAAATTGACTGCCGCATTCTTTCTTTTTAAGTAAACAATGTGTATCAAAATGTACAAATTTCTTATTTAAGTAAATGGGAGCTGTACCTGATCAAACAATATTTTAGTCGTGTATCCATAACTATGAGTAAAAAAAACTGAACACTGAAATTCTTGTTTTTTTACCATGAAATTTATAATTGTGAGCAGAGTGGAAGAATTTGGGATGGAACGCAGTTCTGACAGATTTTTGTCCTCTTTCTGCCCTTGTGCACCAGCTGCCCCCTCCCGCCCCCACCATCCCACTCTTCTGACATGATAAGTGATGAAATTGTTGTGATGATGTCCTCTGCCAGATATTCCATCAGTTCCACCTCTGCTGCAACCAATGTAGAGGACACAAGCATGATGAAAACATACCTGCCATACATTGGGACCCACAATGCATTTTCCAAGAATGGTCAATTGCAGAACAATTGATTGACATTAGAAAATCTGGGGGAAATGGTGGTGAAGTGGTAATGTCTCAACAGAGGTTTTTTTCCGGGTTTTTTTTCAGGTTTGCACATGCTGCTGTTCAATATTCAGTGTATTTACACCTAATCTGTACTAATGCTTTGTCTTTCAACACACCATTAACATATTGTTTGCCTTTGCTCCGTGACCTTTTGGTCAGCTATGTGGCCTGGTCCAATCTAGACCTCCTTTGTTATCTCTTGCCCCACCCCCACCTCACTTGTTTATAACCTGTGACTTTTCTAATATTTGTCAGTTCCGATGAAGGGTCACTGACCCGAAACGTTAACTCTGCTTCTCTTTCCACAGATGCTGCCAGACCTGCTGAGTGATTCCAGCATTTCTTGTTTTTATTTTATAATCCAGAGGCCCAGGCTAATTCTATAGGTACAATGCTTCAGATCCCACCACAGCAGCTGGTGAAATTTAAATTTAATTAATTAATAAAAATCTCAGATTGAAAGCTAGTCTCAGTAATGATGCCATGAAGCAATCATCAATTGTTGTAAAAACCCATCTGGTTCACAACTGTCCTTTCAGGAAAGGAAATCTACCATCCTTACCTGGTCTGGCCTACATGTGACTTCAGACTCACAGCAATGTGATTGACTCTTAACTGCCCTCTGAAATGGCCTAGCAAGCCACTCAGTTGTCAAGGGCAATTAGGGACTGCAACAAATGCTGGCCTTTCCAGTGGTGCCCACATCCTGTGAAACAGCAAGAAAAAAGCGCACTGTTGGTTTATCAGAAAGATTTCTTCTCTTTTTGGCCTGACCCCCTGACAAGCAACAAAGTGCCATCCTGAATTTCCTGACACCCCACAGGTGACACCCAGGGAATGCGATTAATGTTATGTTGCCTTTCTCCTTTATGTTAAGGACCCTGTCCCATTGGTTTAAGACAGGGTGAACACTCGTAGCAATTAATGGGGCAAGTCTGCACTTCTAGTGGGTCTGCAGCCTGCCAGGAATTTCAAAATTCTGGTCTTCAATAAAGAAAATGACATATTTGCATAGTTTCCATTTTTAAGATAAAGTTTCAAAAAGTAGATCATTTTGTTTTATTCTCAGGTCATACTGAAAAACGCTGGACAAGTACAGCTTCCTGCCAGACCAATAAATTTCCTTTAAAAGCATATGTATAGCAGCCTTTGCTAAGGCTTCCAAGACAATGGCTCTGTTCTGATAGAATTATTGCCTTAAATCTATTAGCACCAAAAGGAAGCAAGGTTGCTTTGATGCTGTAACTCTGAGGCAAAAGAAAACATATAAATGACTCCAAGTCAGGAAACCAATGAAGCTGAAATAAAAATTATGGCCAAGATTTTCAACAACTTCAATTCCAACAATGGCGCTGCCACCTCATCTCAAAATAAAGACTGCCTACTTGGGTGGTTTTGTGTTCTTGGTGAAAATGTACTGTAGGGATTAAGGCCAGGTTGCTGACTTCCAGCATGCCTACGGCTTTTGTTCTGAGGCATGATCCACAATCTGCACAAGCAAGAGGTGACGATGGATGTGTCAGTAGAGGCAGTTCATGTTTCAGATAATGGAGCCAACAATTCAAACACTCCTAGAGGTATTCTTCAAGGCGAGGATGAAACCAGTCGCTAATCACCTTGTGACAGGTGTAGATTAACAGTCACAGGTCAGAAAACAGTACTCAGGGATTTAAGGTTGTTTAAATCACTAAGTACTCAATATGGACTGCATGACAGTAACATTTTAAGAACTTGTTACCTCTTAGAAATATGGGAGAGTAAAAGGCAGTTTCAGCAAATGTTTGTGTTTGTTTTGTTCTGTGACATTGTTCATCTGCCAATCCTACAATTATATGCTTTGAGTTTGCTAGTTTATCGCTCCTACATAGTTGCAATTATAATTTCTTCTGCAGAGCGGTACTATTTGAATGAATTCCATTATTTAGATTGGGTTTCCTCTGTACACGGTTTTCTGCATACACTATGTAATCAATTTGCGAACTGGATAATTGATTGTGCAAACTGTACGCCTATCATGAGCTTCCAAAAAAGTTCATGCATAAGATAATACATTTATCACAGCAGCTGGCAGTATTTAACTCTATTTCAAGAGTTCTGGCTCAGAGTCCATTCCCTATTGATGCAACATTAATAAATTACTTCAATTTATTAATTATCCATTTTAGACATCTCCCATCAATAAGCAATGTTGGATCCATCCTTGTGCAAAACCATGGAATAAATAATGGAATTTTAATTCCTTAGTATTATTTCACTTTAATTACTGTTTATTTCCATTATAAAATAGTTTTGGTCATTTTTTAATTTTATAATAATACTGGTAGAGATATTTCAGTAACACCTGAGGGGTGTTGTAAGTTTGCAAGCAGATGTGTTTTCACCAATACGCTTATTTAGAAAAAAAGGGGATTTTTGTTCTCTTGAGTGTTAAATTGGACTTTTCTTTTCTTGCCGCTAGTTTCAGTTTTTCTTACAGCCTGAAGTGGGTGTAAGGACAGTTGTAAAGAAATACTTCAAGTTATGGTGCGTGAAGCCCTTTTAAAGGCCGAAGCTATAGGGTGCTATAGAAACAAAGAGGCTGAGAAACTGCTGGGATTGTGCCTGCTGGTGGCCTCCATTACTAGAGACTGTGGGGTCAGTGGGGGAGGGGCATTTAATTTGCTGCCAGGTGCCTGCTACGCTACGGGCAGATTACGGAAACCCGCCTGCCTTAAACTGCCAGAAACTCTTGTGTCTGTCAGTTATCTGAACCTTGGGGGTATAGTCAAAGATTCCACTCCTCCCCCAACAATGTTGAACCAATACGAACATTTATTTTTAAAAGTGCCCAGCTGCAGAGGTCCATGCTGCTTCCCTGGCCTGAATCCCTAATGTGGGGCTCACATCTACCTTTCTGGAGGTCTGTACACATAATCTGACTTGGTGTACCAGCCTCCAGTCTTGCACCAGGTTTGTTATGGGCTAGGGTAGCTGGAACTCCCAGCGAAGGGAATTCTGGATACTGGTTTCTCCCTTCAGAAATGGCGAGCCTTGTAAAATGATCGTGGAGACTCCGATCCTCCCAAAACTCAGAGGGATTTCACAATTGGCGTTGGAACCTTCTGTATGCAGGTTCTGACATTTTACTGAGTCATTTTGCCAGACTTCTGATGGAGTTATTGTAGGAGTCTGGCAGAATGACCCAAGAAATTTGGGCCCAAAAAGTATGTCTTGTACACCCATTGAGAATAGGGGTTACTACCATAAAGGAAGAGGAACATTAGCAGGAGCAGTATTTTTGCACTGGTGGATGTTGAAGGGATGTTGCTGCCTTTCCCTTATTAACTTGATTCACACAGGTAATATTAATCTGAGGTAGACCAACCAAACTCAATCTGACTGCTGTTAGCAGCCTGATTAAATTAACTGTTCCATAAAGACCTCCAACTGTTCCCTGACTCTTTTCCACACTAGTTCTTTTACATCCAACTCACCAAAGCTTCTTCAGCAGCACCCATAGGTTGCCCTTGTATAAATAGAGCACAAACTGTCAGACTGTGTTGAAACCAGGAAGTGCAACAAGATGTTTGAAATTGTTCAGTATCTGACTGGGTTTTGGATTATGATTTTTTGCAGGAATTTGTTATTCCTCTGGGCAACAAACCCTCTAAATTTTTGGGAGTGCACGGGTGATTTGTTTAATTGTACAGCCCCTTTAAGTTATCTTGTGTACAGCCGCACAAGAAAAATTAAAGGGGCTGACTTGTGCACGTGGTGGCTGCGCAGCTTAGAAGGAACATTGTCTCTGGGTGTACTGGAAGGAAGTTGTGTTGGGCAACCCGGGGTGCTTGGATAGACAATATCCCTGTATGAAGAATGCCTTTTTCTTTTTCTTGGCATTTCTTTGCGGAATAAAATTTTGGGAAGGTTGTAGTCTTCGGTTGCAGGCCCGCTGGCGTGAGTCAGGCCTATCCATGACTGGCAGATTATCCCACAGTGGGTACAAGTGAACGTGTAGTTGCTGCTGGGGGCAATTGGATCTATCCTTTTCCTCCATTTCTCTTTTATGCTGGTTCTTCACTCAGTGTCAAAGGTGTCTGTAGCCCTCCTGATGTAGCATCTCCAGGATTCATGATCTATGGCCTGCGCTTCCCACTGGCGATGGTTGATATGGCACACAGAGAGGGACCTCTTCAGGGAGTTCTTGAAACGTTCCTTTTACCCATGGTCAGCTCTCCATACAACACGATCTTGGGCAGGCGACTGTTGTCCATCTGGGCAACGTGACCCGCCCAACGCAGTTAGCTTTGCAGGAGGATGGACTCAATACTGGTGATGTTGATGTTTCCAGGACTTAAATGTTTGAAATGCGGTCCTGCCAGCGGATCTTGAGGATACTGCGGAGGCAGCACTGATGGAAGCGGTCTAGAAGACTTACATGACGGCGGTATAGGACCAATGACTCGCTGCCATACAGAAGGGTGGTGAGGACTAAGGCTTTGTACACTTTGAGTTTCGTCTGTACTCTGAGGCTATGGTTGCTCCACACATGTTTGTACAGTCTGCCAAATGTAATATTTGCTTTTGAGAGCCTATTGACCACTTCCTTTTCTATGGTAGCATCAAACGAGATGATGCTCCCCAAATAAGTAAATTGCTTGACGACATTCAGCTGGATTCCCTTGATGACAATGCTTGATTGGGTCTGCGGCAGGTGTTGGGGGAACCAACACGAGGGAAAAACATACTTGACCTTGTCCTTACCAATCTGCCTGCCGCAGATGCTTCTGTCCATGACAGTAGGATTGGTAGGAGTGACCACCGCACAGTCCTGGTGGAGACAAAGTCCCACCTTCACATTGAGGATACATCCATCGTGTTGTGTGGCACTATCACTGTGCTAAATGAGATAGATTTCGAACAGATCTAGCAAGGCAAAACTGGGCATCCATGAGGCGCTGTGGGCCATCAGCAGCAACAGAATTGTACTCAACCACAATCTGTACCCTCATGGCCCGGCATATCCCCCACTCTACCATTACCATCAAGCCAGGAGACCAACCCTGGTTCAATGAAGAGTGCAGGAGGGCATGCCAGGAGCAGAACCAGGCATACCTCAAAATGAGGTGTCAACCTGGTGAAGCTACAACCCAGGACTACTTGCATGCCAAACTGCATAAGTAGCATGCAATAGAGAGAGCTAAGCGATCCCATAACCAACGGATCAGATCTAAGCTCTGCAGTCCTGCCACATTCAGTCGTGAATGGTGGTGGAAAATTAAACAACTAACTGGAGGAGGTGGCTCCACAAATATCCCCATCCTCAATGATGGGAGAGCCCAGCACATCAGTGCGAAAGATAAGGCTGAAACATTTGCAACAATCTTCAGCCAAAAATGCAGAGTTGATGATCCATTTCGGCCCCCTCCTGAAGTCCCCAGGATTACAGATGCCAGGCTTCAGCCAATTCGATTCACTCTGCGTGATATCAAGAAATGACTGAAGGCACTGGATACTGCAAAGGCAATGGGTCCTGACAATATTCCGGCAATAGTACTGAAGACCTGTGCTCCAGAACTTGCCGCACCCCTAGCCAAGCTGTTCCAGTATAGCTACAACACTGGCATCTATCTGGCAATGTGGAAATTGCCCAGGTATGTCCTGTACACAAAAAGTTCAACCCGGCCAATTAACGTCCCATCAGTCTATTCTCAATCATCAGTAAAGTGATGGAAGGTGTCATCAAAAGTGCCATAAAGCAGCACTTGCTTAGCAATAACCTGCTCAGTGATGCTCAATTTGGGTTCCGCCAGGGCCACTCAGCTCCTGACCTCACTACAGCTTTGGTTCAAACATGGACAAAAGAGCTGAACTCAAGAGGTGAGGTGAGAGTGACTGCCCTTGACATCAAGGCAGCATTTGACTGAGTATGGCATCAAGGAGCCCGAGCAAAACTGAGGTCAATGGGAATCAGGGGGAAAACTCTCCATTGGTTGGAGTCATACCTAGCACAAAGGAAGATGGCTGTGGTTGTTGGAGTTCAGTTATCTGAGCTCCAGGACATCACTGCAGGAGTTCCTCAGGGTAGCGTCCTAGGCCCAACCATCTTCAGCTGCTTCATCAATGACCTTCCTTCACTCATAAGGTCAGAAGTGGGGATGTTCACTGATGATTGCACAATGTTCAGCACCATTCATGACTCCTCAGATACTGAAGCAGTCCGCGTTGAAATGCAGCAAGACCTGGACAATATCCAGGCTTGGGCTGATAAGTGGCAAGTAACATTTGCGCCACACAAGTGCCAGGCAATGACCATCTCCAACAAGAGAGAATCTAACCATCTCCCCTTGACATTCAATGGCATTACCATCGCTGAATCCCCCACTATCAACATCCTAGGGGCTACCATTGACCAGAAACTGAACTGGAGTAGCCATATAAATACCATGGCTACAAGAGCAGGTCGGAGGCGAGGAATCCTGTGGCGAGTAACTCACCTCCTGACTCCCCAAAACCTGTCTACCATCTACAAGGCACAAGTCAGGAGTATGATGGAATACTCTCCACTTGCCTGGATGGGTGCAGCTCCAACAACACTCAAGAAGCTCAACACCATCCAGGACAAAGCAGCCCGCTTGATTGGCACACCATCCACTAATATTCACTCCCTCCACCACCGACGCACAGTGGCAGCAGTGTGTACCATCTACAAGATGCACTGCAGCAATGCACCAAGGCTCCTTAGACGGCACCTTCCAAACCCGTGACCACTACCATCTCGAAGGACAAGAGCAGCAGATGCATGGGAACATTACCACCTGCAAGTTCCCGTCCAAGTCACACACCATCCTGACTTGGAACTATATTGCTGTTCCTTCACTGTCGCTGGGTCAAAATCCTGGAACTCCCTTCCTAACAGCACTGTGGGTGTACCTACCTCACATGGACTGCAGTGGTTCAAGAAGGCAGCTCACCAACACCTTCTCAAGGGGAATTAGGGATGGGCAATAAATGCTGGCCTAGCCAGTGGCGCTCACAACCCATGAATGAATAAAAAAAAAAGTCGATATTCTTCTTGGGGCTGATGCAGGATCTCAGTTTTCTTTAAACTGCTGTTTAGTCCAAAGAGTTCTGCTGCCTCGGAAAAACGCATTGTTTTACGTTGCAGGTCTGATTGACTGTGGGCCAGGAGACTACAGTCATCGGCGAAAAGAAGTTCACAGATGAGGTTTTCTTGTGTCTTTGTGTGAGCCTGAAGATGCCTGAGATTGAAAAGGCCCTCAGTCCGGAAGCGTACATAAACTCCGTCCTTAAGGTCTTCCATTGCCTGCTGCCGCATCATTCTGGAAAAGATGGTAAATAGGGTCGGGGCCAGCACACATCCCGGCTTCACGCCATTGGAGATATGTGAGGCACTTGAGAGGTCGCTGCTCACCATGGCCAGGAACCTGGGTGGGCATCCAAATTTTTCAAGGATTTGCCAAAGTCTATCTTTGCTCACAGTGTTGAATGCCTTGGTGACGTTCAGGCCTTTGTTTTGCTCACAACACTTTTCTTGTAATTGTCTGAGTGCAAATGGTCTGTGGTGCCTCTGTTTGCTCTGAAACCACACTGGCCCTATGGAGGTTTTCTTCTGCCTGTTCAGAAGCCTGTTCAGAAGTATTCTAGCCAGGATCTTCCCAGCAATAGAAAGGAGGGTGATCCCATGGTAGTTGGAGCAGTCTGATTTTTCTCCTTTGTTTTTGTACGAGGTGATAATAACGGCATCACGAAGATCCCGTGGAATCCTGCCCAGTTCCCAGCAGACCATGAAAAACTCATGCAGCTTGGGGTATAGGCAGGGTCACCATGCTTCAAGGCTTCGGGTGGAATTCCATCGGCTCCGGGGGCTTTGTTGTTCTTCATCTGGTTGATGGCGGTCACCGTTTCCTCCAGAGTTGGGCTCTCATCCAGTCCTTCTTTGACAGGCTGTTGTTGGATGCGATTGATGGCAGTTTCATGCACTGTGCGCATGGCACTGAAGAGAGTTTCAGAGTGCTCTGATCAGCGATCCAGGACTGACTTCTTGTCGTTGTGTGGGGTCTTGCCATCGGTGCTCCTCAAGGGGTTTTGGGTTTGATGTGCTGGTCCAAAGACAGATTTTAGTGCTTCATAGAAACTTCTTATGTTGGCAGTATCAGCGTACAGTTGAGCTTTTTCTGAAAGTCATTTTGGATGTTCCTCAGTTTATATTGAAGGGTGTTGCATGCTTGATGATAGGCTGTCTTTTTCTCTTGGCTGGCCGGCTGAGCCAAGTGAGCCTGATGAGCTGACCTTTTTATTTTTAGCAGATCTTGAATTTCCTTGTCATTGTCATTAAACCAGTCCCTATTCTTCTTGGTGCTGTGTCTGATGACCTTGTTAGAAGTATCCAGAACCGCAGCTTTGATGTGTTCCCAGAGTTCTTCTGGAGTGGAATCAGCAGTGAGATCAGGATGTTTCAGTTTAGTCTGTATGATTGCTTGATCTCTATCTGTGCAAGATGAGGTTTGCAGGTTGCTGACTCGAAATTTCTTTGATGGGTTGTCTCTAGGCTTGTTATTGGGCTTAGGCTTGAAGTGGAAGTTCAGCTTTGAACGCACGAGCCGGTGGCCTGTATGACAGTCAGCAATGGGCATGACTGTAGTATGCAGGATATCCTTTAGGTCACACTGGCGCACCAAGATGTAATCTATCAGGTGCCAGTGTTTAGAGCGGGGATGCATTCATGTGATCTTGAAGTGATCTTTTTGTTGAAAGAAGGTGTTGGTTATGGACAGCTGCTTTTCTGCACAGAGTTCCAAGAGTAAAACGTCCGTTTCATTACATTTTCCAACTCCATGGTTTCCGAACACTCCCTTCCATGCCAGGCTGTCACAGCCCACGCTGGCGTTGAAATCGCCAAGGATGACAATTTTGTCCTTGGAAGGGGCATTCTGGATGAGTTCATGGAGATCTGTGTAGAACCTCTCTTTGTCAGCTGGGTTCGCCTTCAGGGTTGAAGCATAAACACTGATGAGGATTGCCAACTGCTGGTCTTCGAGGGGCAGGAGCAGGGACATGATGTGTTCGGAATGGCTGATTGGCAGGCTTGAAAGTTTAGTGGAGATAGTCTTCTTCCCCATGAAGCTGACGCTGAAGAGGCTTTGTTCACCTTGAGGTCTACCTGACCAATAGAGGGTGTAGCCAGCGTGTGTTCTGTTACCACCACCTAACGAATCGATTAATTGGGCATCTATTACATTGCTCTTTTTGGGAAGTGTAAACATAAATGAGTTACTCCCACAGCCAATCATGCTCATGTTTTGTGCTTTCCGGGTTTTTTATGTTGGTTCAAGATTAAAATCATCTGAATCAGGCCTCACCCACAAAATTGTCCATGCCTCCAGATCAAAATTGCAAGATTCTGTCGATTGCAGAGGTTTGGGAAGGCTCTTCAAATTGCATTCATTTTCTTATGCCATTGTTACGACCAGGTGAGAAAGGTGTCTAGATTTCCCTCTCAGCCTTCACCTGGTCTTACCGTAACAGGGTTTAAGTTTTAAAGCACCGTGATTTTAGTTCCCCCTTGGTGAATCCTTGTTCACCACTTTCCAATTATAAGGCAAAGAAACCAGCACAAACAGGTTTTCTTAGCTTTAAAGAAGAAAGGTTGAAATTTATTAAACTTAAACTCTAATTCGGTTAACGCCTACGGATACATGACACGGCCACGCTAGCATGCATACGCGATACACACATGCAGATAGAGACAGGAAAGAGCAGAAGAAAAATAAAATGGAAAAGTTTGAGGCAATCTCTGAAGAGGGTTTTTGTTACAGTTCTTCGAGATCACTGTAGAGTCCTTGATTATAGGTAGATCTTGCTTTTCGTTGGGGCCCAGTATTCTTCTTAAACCTTGTTCGCTGTAGGAGACTTTTCTCTCTTGGGGTTCATGTGCCTTCAGTGGATTTGGAGTTCCATGAGAAAGGGATGGAGAGCCAGACAGGAGAGGCTGCGGTGAGCCAGCCAGGAGAGATTTCTTTCAGTCCCTTAGCATTCTGTGGTCTCTGAGTTCAAACTGTCTGTACAATTCAGAAAAAACAGGTTGCCAAGCAGGCTAGTCATGTGACCAGCTGGTCTGATTATGTCTGTTTGTGGATTCTCTGGTCTTAGCCGACCCTGGAATGTATCTTCTTACAATACCTGGTGCTCAAAGTCCATTGTTGGTTAAATTGGATAAGGGAAGTAACCCCTTTGTTTCCACAAGCACTGTCTGGAAATATGCAAATATCTTTCCAGCCAAGGGCTTGGTGATTTTTTTAAACAAGTCCTTTCTTCACTTCAGGAACAGTTTTCAAATCAATGTTCATATGACAAGATTAATATGCCTCATTCTTGGCAGGTGGCGGTCTAGCATGGCAGCATAAACACTAGTAGGCACATTTTTAAAGATGTTTTATGTCTAAAAAATGATTTACTAAGAAACTACCCAGTGTACAGCAATGAAACTATTAAATGGTTCAGTATAGTTTTTTTAAAAGCCATTTTCAGTGATTTAAAAAAAAATTATTCGCATGTGAAGGACTGAACACCCTCATTAAAAATTACTATTTTTGGTGATAAACCCAGTTTCAGCTGTATTAATAAAACGATACTGTGTGACCACTCTTAAATACGTCAAGGAAATTTTTTTAATGAGAAGAAAAAAGAAACAATTACATTCTATTACGTTCCCCAATTGTGCAGATTCCTGGAAGATTTAATATTTGTTATTTATACAAATAAGTTTTAGCAGAAAGTTGAAGCTTAACCTAATCAGTGCAATTTCAAGCACATTTTGGGCACCATTTCCCAATTGTGCCCAAAGCAGAAATGCTACCGTTTTAGTTTAAGAGACAGCAGGTTGATTCTTTGCAGCAGGTTGATTCTTTCCCTGCTTGGGCCTTGGGAATTTTTGCTAGGGATATTTAATGTGGGATGTAGGTTTAGATGGTATTTTGGAGTTTTGCTTGATTTAACTTCTAAGATACAAGAGAAATTTTTCAACCTATCCTCAGGAGATTAAATGATAGACTCCAAACTGAAGCAGATTGTAGCTGGCCTGTGGAAGGAAATGGTTTGAAAGGCGAATTATCTCTTATTACATACTTGACATTTACTGATTTTAATAATTGCATAGCCAGGTGCAATAATAACAATCCCCATTGCCAAACACATACTGCAAGAAGGACAAGTCACAGTTAGACTGAATCTCTAACTTATTTTCAATGTGATATATGTAATTTGATTAGTCACAGCAGGTGATATTAGCCTGATCTGCTTGATCAAAATCAGAAGGATGGGCTGTTAAAAAATGAACAATTGCTTACATGCTCAAACCTTAACTCTTTCCAACCATTTCCAATTTTAACTTGCTGGACTCTACAGGCAGAGGAGGTGCCTAGCTGAAGTAGATGGGGCCTTAGGAATTTAAGCAAATCAGTGTCAATAGGAACTCGAACCAGAGCAGTTTATGCAAGAGGCTGAAGCAGGTCTACAGTTATACTGTAGATAGAAGAGTTCCTCCGTGGTAATTATGAAACTTCTCATCATGGGGCAGAGAGAGCTGGAACACTCCTCTGAGTCCAACAAGAAGACCCTCCCAAAACTCCCTCCCCACCACTTACCTGTAAGCCAAGTCAGCAAGGGCAACTTGATCTATTCCCAGTCGCTCGCTGCTTTGCGCCCTATTCTCCCAAACCCAAAAAATTCCAGGCAGAAAATGGACCGACAGCATTTAAATGAAAACTGGAAGTTAAAATCCCCATCCAGAAACATAAGCCACTGAGTGCATTTTGCTCCCACCACACACATGTGCTCAAAACCTGCTTCATAGTCTATTTTCTCTCATCTTGTCTCACAGATTTAAATTACTCTTTATTTTATGTGAAAGGTCTATACTGAATACTCCTGTATTCAGATAGGCAGGTGGGCAGAAAAGTGGCAAATGGAGTTCAATCTGGAGAAGTGTGAGGTCATGCAATTTGGGAGGACAAACAAGGAAAGGGAATACCCAAAAATGGTAGGACGCTGAAAGGTTTAGAGTAACAGAGGGATTTTGGAGTGCATGTCCACAGATCCCTGAAGGTAGCAGGACCAGTAGATTTGGTGGTTAAGAAGGCATATGGGATACTTGCTTTTGTTAGCTGAGGCATAGAATATAAGAGCAGGGAGGTTTTGCTAGAATTGTAAGAAACACTAGTCAGGTCACAGATAGAGTGCTGCGTACAGTCTGGTCATCACATTACAGGAAGGATGTGATTGGACCAGAGAGGGAACAGAGGAGATTTATGAGGATGTTGCCAGGAATGGAGAATTTTAGCTGTGATGAAAGATTGGATAGACTGGGTTGTTTCCTTTGGAACAGAGGAGGCCGAGAGGAGATTTAATTGAGGTATATGAAATTATGAGGGACCTAGATAGAATGGATGGGAAGGACCTATTTCCCTTAGCAGAGAGGTCAAAAACCAGGGGGGCATAGATATAAAGTAATTAGTAGAAGGATTAGAGGGAGTTACAGTGAAATAATTTCACCCAGAGGGTGGTGGGGTCTGGAACTCACTGCTTGAAAGGGTGGTAGAGGCAAAAACCCTCATTGCATTGGAAAAATTCTTGGATATGCATTTGAACATAGGAACATAGGAAATAGGAGCAGGAGTAGGCCATTAGGACTGTCGAGCCTACTCTGCCATTCAAACAGATCATGGCTGATCATCTACCTCTACGCCATTTTTCTCCACTATCCCCATATCCCTTGATCGATCCCATCTATCCCAACTATCGATTTCTGTCTTGAACATGCTCAATGACTGAATTTCCACAGTGAAGTGTTGTAACCTACAGAGTTATGAACCCGTAGCTGGAAAGTGGGATTAGGCTGGATACCATTTTTTTTGGCTAGCACAGATGTGGTGGATTGAATGGCCTCCTTCTGTGCTGTGGATTGTCTATTTTTTCTAAGTTAAACCCCACCTTTGGATTCAGTATCAAGACTGACTAGTTATCAAGTGTTAGACGGTCTGGTGAGCAGCAGGTACTAAGTACAGCCCACACCAGCTGAGGAATACTGGTAGGTACTTTAACAGGGCAACAAACACATGCAAATGAGATCCACTTTGCAATTTAACCA
This sequence comes from Heterodontus francisci, assembly GCF_036365525.1. NCBI lineage: Eukaryota > Metazoa > Chordata > Chondrichthyes > Heterodontiformes > Heterodontidae > Heterodontus > Heterodontus francisci. Next base: position 128,769,733 of record NC_090373.1, read on the forward strand.
GAATGAAGGTACATTCATTTGTAAATGAGTTTTTTCCTCTGTTTGATGTAAGAATAATGCAAAGCATTTTATTTGAGTCCTCAGAGAGATGCATCGTGTTGGAGAACGTTGTTTTTGAGAGTGCATCACTAACTAAAAAAAATGCTATTTTTATATTTTATTCAAGACTGCACTTTATTATCATTTAATCGAGATTATAGTTCATACTTCTGAACAAAGAACATTGGAACAATTTTATATCCCAGAATCCCTAATGAAATTTGCCAGATTTTAATTTTGTTCAGAATGTAATAATGTTACTAGTTGGAGACTCTTGTATATCAGGCCCTGAATTGAACTAATCTCAATGTCATTGTTTTGCTGGTTTTGATTGAAACTGATGTTTTGAATAGAAAAATCTATGCTTTCATCTTTAGTTGTTCACCTCAGGTGATATGGCAATTCTGTCACTTGGCATTAATCCAGGTGGAGAGTTTATTAACATTTGATGTTATCTCCAGCTGGGACCTGTGATCTGAAAATTAGTCCAGTCGATAGTACTGTGAAAAATCCCATTCTTTGAGGGAGTTACATCCTCTTTAACTCTGTGAGGAACTGACTGAGGAAAATTTATTCGAGGAATTTTATTCAGACGATATACAAATTATGGTACTGTAGCCATTTTGTATGAAACACAGACTTTGGAATTATAGTTCTTTAAACAAAAACTGATTAATCCTTGCAGCTATAAATAGAGGGAGATATTGTCCCTGACATTCTGCAGAGTTCTCCTTGTTTCCAGTTGTAACGTTGGTGAGAAATTGGCAAAAATCCCATGGATCCCACTCTTGAAGGAAGCTCTTGATGAGATTGCAGACCAGTTGGACGTTGAGGGAGTGGTAGCCCTTCCTGTTGATAGATCTCACTGGCTGCTTGCTGGGTGCCTTGATGGCCACATGGGCACAATCGATGATGCCCTGTGTTACGATCTGGTGAGGAGGGGTCACAAGGCTCCCCTCTTGTCCTTCCTCTTATTTGACTGCAACAGTGTTTATTCCCTTTTAAACAGTGGATGTGCTTACCACCGCAGTGAATGTTTTATCTTTAACCTTTGTTGTGATCGTAAAAGAACCAATTGGACAGGTTTTCTTAAGTTTAAATAAGAAAGAGGTGAGTTTATTATACTTAAAAGTCTAAACCCTATCTAAAAAAAAAATTTTGCTGCACATTCACACACACTCACATGAGAATCATACACACACATAGATTACAGAGTGATGAGGGGTAGACTTGTGGTTCGATTTGAGTCCAGAGCAAAAAAGAATTAATACACCGTCTGTAGGTTGGATAACTCTGTTGTCTTCTGGCTGAAGTTGTGTTCCTGCAGTCCTTGGCTGGTAAATGTGCAGTTTGTGGCTGGCCCACCTGGTTCAGGCTTTTCTTGTAGGCAGAATTGTAGGTGGCTTTCTTCCCCATGTGTCTTTGCCTTGGATCCAGCAACCAGCAGCCAGCAGCTAGGCTTCACACGTCCCCACCAGGCCTTCTGGGGAGAGAGAGAGAGAGAGGTGGGGGAGAGAGACACACCCCTTCTGGTTTCTGCACAGAATGAGTCACTGGCTTGACTGCCTTGTACAAGGGAAAACTCCCAGTTCTCACAGAGATGGACAGACTGCCTCAGTGTATTGCCTGGAACCTTCTAATGAGATTCAAATTTAGGAATTTCAGTCCCTTAGGCCTCATGATGTTAATGTTAACACCTGGAAGGGTTAGCCCTTTGAAGGGCTACCCCTTTGAAGAAATAACTAATGCCTGTAAAAATGGTATGACAATTATCATGGGGGATTTTAATCTACATGTAGATTGGTCGAACCGCTCAGTCAGGGTAGCCTTGAGGAGGAATTCGTTGAGTGTATCCGTGATAGTTTTCTTGAACAGTATGTAATGGAAACGACGAGGGAGCAAGCTATCCTAGATCTAGTCCTGTGTAATAAGACAGGAATAATTAATGACCTCATGGTTAGGGATCCTCTTGGAAGGAGTGATCACAGTATGGTTGAATTTAGAATACAGATGGAGAGTGTGAAGATAAAATCCAATACCAGGGTCCTGTGCTTGAACAAGGGGGACTACAATAGAATGAGGGAGGACTTGGCTAAAGTGGACTGGAAACAAAGATTTTACGGTGGGACAGTTGACGAGCAGTGGAGGACTTTCAAAGCAATTTTTTCAAAGTGCTCAGCAAAAGTATATTCCAGTGAAAAGGAAGGACTGGAAGAAAAGGGGTAATCTGCCATGGGTGTCTAAGGAAATAAGGGAGGCTATCAATTTGAAAAAGAAGGCATACAAATTGGCCAAAAGCAGCATGAAACTAGAAGATTGGGAAAACTTTAAAGCTCAACAGAAAGCTACAAAAAGAGCTATAAAGAAAAGTAAGATGGAACATGAGAAAAAACTAGCACAGAATATAAAGACAGATAGCAAAAGTTTCTATAAATATATAAAACGAAAAAGAGTGGCTAAAGTAAACGTTGGTCCTTTAGAGGATGAGAAGGGGAATTTAGTTATGGGATATGATGAAATGGCCGAGGCATTGAACAGGTATTTTGTATCGGTCTTCACAGTGGAGGACATTAATAACATGCCAGTAAGTGACAAAGAGACGAACGTAGGTGAGGACCTGGGAACAATCATTATTACGGAAGAGGTAGTGTTGGGCAAGCTAATGAAGCTAAGGATTGATAAGTCTCCTGGCCCTGATGGAATGCATCCCAGGGTACTAAAAGAGATGGCGGGAGAAATAGCAGGTGCACTGACGGTAATTTTCCAAAATTCGCTGGACTCTGGGGTAGTCCCAGTTGATTGGAAAACAGCAGATGTGACGCCACTGTTTAAAAAGGGAGGTAGACAAAAGATGGGGAATTATAGACCGGTTAGCTTAACCTCTGTAGTGGGGAAGATGCTTGAGTCTATTATCAAGGAAGAAATAGCAGGGCATCTCGATAGAAATTGTCCCGTTGGGCAGACACAGCATGGGTTCATGAAGGGCAGGTCATGCTTGACAAATCTTTTGGAATTCTATGATGACATTACGAGCAAGGTGGACAATGGGGACCCAGTGGATGTGGTGTACCTAGATTTCCAAAAGGCCTTCGACAAGGTGCCGCACAAGAGGCTGCTGCATAAGATAAGGATGCACGGCGTTAGGGGTAAAGTATTAGCATGGATAGAGGATTGGTTGACTAACAGGAAGCAGAGAGTGGGGATAAAGGAGTGCTATTCTGGTTGGCAATCAGTCACTAGTGGTGTGCCTCAGGGATCGGTGTTGGGACCGCAATTATTTACAATTTATATAGATGATTTGGAGTTGGGGACCACGTGTAGTGTGTCAAAGTTTGCAGATGACACTAAGATGAGTGGCAGAGCAAAGTGTGCAGATGACTGTAAAACTTTGCAGAGGAACATAGATACATTGAGTGAGTGGGCAAAGGTCTGGCAGATGGAATACAATGTTAATAAATGTGAAGTCATTCATTTCGGTAGGAGTAACAGGAAAAAGGATTATTACTTGAATGGTAAAAAGTTGCAGCATGCTGCTATGCAGAGGGACCTAGGTATCCTTGTGCATGAATCGCAGAAGGTTGGTCTGCAGGTACAGCAAGTAATTAGGAAGGCAAATGGAATTTTGTCCTTCATTGCTAAAGGGATTGAGTTTAAAAGCAGAGAGGTTATGTTGCAGCTGTATAAGGTACTGGTGAGGCCACACCTGGAGTACTGTGTGCAATTTTGGTCTCCTTACTTGAGAAAGGATATACTGGCACTGGAGAGGATGCAGAGGAGGTTCACTAGGTTGATTCCGGAGTTGAGGGGGTTGGCTTATGAGGAGAGACTGAGTAGATTGGGATTATATTCATTGGAGTTCAGAAGAATGAGGGGGGATCTTATAGAAACATATAAAATCATGAAGGGAATAGATAAGATACAAGTAGAGAGGATGTTTCCACTGGCAGGTGAAGCTAGAACAAGAGGGCATAGCCTCAAGATTAGAGGGAGCAGATTTAGGACTGAATTAAGAAGGAACTTCTTCACCCAGAGGGTTGTTAATCTATGGAATTCCTTGCCCAGTGAAGTAGTTGACGCTTCTTCAGTAAACGTCTTTAAAGCTAAGGTAGATATCTTTTTGAACAATAAAGGAATTAAGGGATACGGTGGGAGCACGGGTAAGTGGATCTCAGTCCATGAAAAGATCAGCCATGATCTTATTGAATGGCGGTGCAGGCTCGAGGGGCCGGATGGCCTACTCCTGCTCCTAGTTCTTATGTTCTTATGTTAATATGCCATGATGGCTTTGCATGTCCTGCTAATGAACACAGTCTCCTGTGGTTCACTGAATAGAGCAAGCCATTGTTTTGGGTACAGGCTCATCAGACATGTGTCTCCTCTTTGAGGCCTTGGAATGTGCAAAGTGTTCAAATGCAAATTGCAGTGGCCATCTTGGCTGCCAGCTTTTAAAAAAAATTGTAGAATTCCAGATCTTTCTGTTTCATTAAGAGTTTAATGTAGGTTTCCAATCGATGAATTAAAAAATCCCCCTTTGGCGACGCAAGTTTTCTTGACACCTGCACCTGGGGGAATCTAATAATGGAGGTGAAACCCAATATCCTCTGTGCCTGTGCAGGCTCATCTGTGCCATAGTGGATGTAGTCCCCCTCCCTCTTGAATATGGCATCTGTGACCTGCCTGATAGTGTGATGAGCTGCCAACTGCAAGATGCCACCTATGTCCGCAGCTGTTCCCTGGAATGAACCGGTTGTATAGAAATTCAGGTCAACGAAGACTTTGGCAGCTGCAGGTAAGGGACTGCCATGGGGGTCTCAAGGCATCAAGTCATTGTGGATCAGAGACAAATGTCTGAGACCATCTGCCTGGATAGGCGCAGCCGGCTATGGCACTAGCGTTCTGTCATTTGCAAATAGCTGTCCTCCTTTGGCCTCATCCTATCCTGGAGGTTGCATCTGCTAAAGCTCAACCTGGCTGCTCTGCCTAATGTCAGAGTAGCCTGTTCCCATCTGAACTCCTTCAGCTGGGCTTTGTGTGTTCACCAGGCCTTTCACTGGTGAAGGGACCTGGTGCCGAACTCCAAGAAGGCAATATTCAAATCACGCAAGCACCTACTTCTGCTCTCAACGGCTTTGAAAATCTGGCCCAAAATGTTTGTTTAACATTTCTGCCACTTCCTTATTCCTCATTATAATCTGTCCTATTTCAACCTCTAAGGGACCCACTTTTACTTTTGCTATTCTCTTCACATGGACAAGATGTACATCTGATGTTCTTCACATTACAACAGTAGAAAATGGTGGGCACGTCAACTCTCATCCCCAAATAAACATTTAAATTTTGTTCCCAGCCACTTGAGGCAGGCATTTGAGACAGGCACTTTCACCAGTCACCAGAATTTAAGATGGAAAGTGGGTTGGACAGTAAAATGGGTGGAGACTGGCACAGTCGCATTTTCTTTTGGCACTTGCCTAATTAATGCCACAAAGTCCAGTAGAAAATTTAGGCTTTTGTCTTTTGCTTCTCTTTATTGTGTTTGAAGGCAATGCTGTTGAACTTGTTGCTGTGATGGCCTCTTTTATCATAAGAGTTGAAGAGATCCCGTTGTCTTCAGAAACCTTCTATTGCCAAGATGTCTGAATGTTATATATTTCATTTTTTTCAGCTTGAACTAGCAAGCTTTTTGTATCTGAGGCCACTTTCTGTAGAAAGAGACAGCTTCTGCGCCAAGGTTTTCAAGAAAAAGTGCAGTTAATCATGTCTCCACAGGAGTCCTCTCATTGTTCACTGATAGCTATTTAGTATCTGGTGACAGAGACTTCCTCATAGATCCTGCTTAAATTACAGAACTACTTGCATTGAAAGCAGTTCTCATAAAAGCTCAATTTCCTTGTTGCCAAACCTGCCACATTGATATTGCAGGGCAGACTTATGCAGGCTGATGATGGGGAAATTAAACATTGCTTGGAGGTATGAGCAGTTACTTTACTTGTGGCCAAAATGATGACCTAACATAAATGCTGCAAAGGCATCTGGAAAATTCCCTCAAAAGGGAAGTTTTGGTTATGACTAGAGCACTGGTACAGTTTTTATTAATTCACAGACCTCCTTCCTAATGTGCTCTTGCAGTTAGGAAAATACCTATACAGTGCATGGGGTACAAGAAAGATTAAGTAAGATAGATTTCTTATGTCTATTATAAACTGGAATCCAGTTATTAATGGGATTACAGGGAGAATTAGTACATATATAATGTAGTGACAAGCAAAAACGCTACCCTAATGTAACTCTAACAGGTCTTAAATCTGCCAGCTTTACATGGGTTCGAAGTAATTTTTTCCTAATGTGGATGCACTGTCTATTGCAGCTCACAGTCCTCCAGTTTCCATTAGTTCCATTTGGCAAGCTGAAAATAAACAGGCATACATGCACATATATACAGGGTAGAACTTTTATCTTAGCAAACTAAATACACATTTGATAAGATATGTTTGCTATTTTACTTAAAGGTAATAGACAGGAAATTTAGATGACTCAATTGGATCTCAGACAGATTAGGAATTCCACCTACTTTGAGGTCACAGCATTGACCTCATTGTAAATTGTGGTGCCGGTTTATTTAAATACACAAAGGCATGCATGCTGTGTAAATATAGTCTGCAGTACTTCAGATACACTGGAGGGAGGGTTGAAAATGGTTGAGGGGTGGATATTAGGCCCCAAATTGGTACTGACTACCTAGCAAGGGTTGGGAGCTGAAGTGAGATGGAAAATGGCTGGGGGCGGAGGGGTGGCTGGAGGTTTGTCCGGAGTGTCTTGCAGCATGTGCCCAGAATTGACTCTTAAATTGTGGTAGATGTTATGTGCTTTACAATTTTGCAATCAGGAAAAGACTGATGTTAGATATCCCAGAGGATGTCTGAAAACCTGATGATCGCACTGTTGTTGTAGACCTATGAAGAATAGGAAGCAGGTGTAGTGGCAACAGTGGCTGGACACTTGAGAGACAGTCTCAGTTGGCACATCTTCACAGATGAACAATGCACTATGATTTGGAATTCTCAGCCCATTAAAGATCTGCCTACTCGCACCAAACTCTCAAAACTCTGCAATATCCTTGGTCCTAATAGCTAGATCTCATTTCCTAATCCTGAGTCATAATGCTACTTGTTTCCCATTATCACACAAGAGAATGAAATACCAAAAATCTGTACATCAAATATTCTAGTGATTTACTACAACTATTTACAAAAGCTTCATTTAGTTCTGTCACTGTGCTCATCCCTTCAAATCACTCGAGTTATTCTGTGCCCTGTTCTCACAATTCTATATGGCAGTTAGGGCCTGGAATCTGAAATGTAGGTCACTGTTGCATAATAGTATGAGCTACTTGGAAAGGAAATGGCCCTCTTCTTAGGGCCACCAAGTCCTTGGAAATGGATACCAGGCTGATTCGTGTACTCCTGCTCCTACAGGCGGCACAGTGGCGCAGTGGTTAGCACTGCAGCCTCACAGCTCCAGGGACCCGGGTTCAATTCCGGGTACTGCCTGTGTGGAGTTTGCAAGTTCTCCCTGTGTCTGCGTGGGTTTCCTCCGGGTGCTCCGGTTTCTTCCCACATGCCAAAGACTTGCAGGTTGATAGGTAAATTGGCCATTAGCAATTGCCCCTAGTATAGGTAGGTGGTAGGGAAAAATATAGGGACAGGTGGGGATGTGGTAGGAATATGAAATTAGCGTAGGATTAGTATAAATGGGTGGTTGATGGTCGGCACAGACTCGGTGGGCCGAAGGGCCTGTTTCAGTGCTGTATAACTAAACTAAACTAAAACTACAACATAGAAGGCATTTGGAGAGAGCTAGTGGCGTGCTCCTTTGTGCAGCTACTGAGGAGAATATAGCCGCACACCAGCTTCTCTATTTGGAAGAAGAAATCTTATGGAATTGGAAGGATCCTTTCCCCCTGGGAGAAAGTTAACCAGATATTTTGTAGGCCCTTCGAGATGCTGCCCTATATACTTTGCAATCCAGTTGAAAATGACCTGTCCAGATGATCACCCGACCATGACAGTCCTTGAGTTGATGTGACTCAATCTGTGATGAAGTAGGGGAAGGTTTCCAGATGTTCCTGCAGCTGCCATTTTTTTCCAGACTGCTGTGCAATGAATTGAACCCCTCTTGGCTTTTAGTGCACAGCAGGGCAGTCCACTGCTATCCCAGGAATTTGCTGCATACCTTGGGAAAAGTCACACAGAACTTACACTTACATACATGCTAACATGGGAGGGCTCCTGAGATCATCATCCTATTACTATTGAACCAGGGGCTCTGCTCAATGACATCAAATTCCAATTCAACCTTTGCATTCTCTAGATTCCTTTGTTCCGTGTCTCACCCTGTGTCAGTTCTTTACTTCAGTTATTTGTACTCTCTCAAGTGAATGTCTCTGGGCTGCTGTATGCAAACGAGATGAGGTGGGTAAATGGTTGTCAGTGTTGCTAGAGGCAAAGGGGACTGTAAGGGCTTGTTTTCACGAATGTTCTCTGTTGTTTGCTGGTCTGTAACCAGTGAAAGGAGAAACAGTACGGTTAACTTTGAGCAACATTCTATCTTCATCAGCTATTTATGGATTTCTTATCAGGAATGGAATAGCTGATGAAGAGATTGAAGAATACATGAAAACATTAAAGAAAGAAAAGGTGTATGTTCTCATGAACCAGCTGAAGGCACAGAGACTTGCAAAACACTTGATGGACCAAAGATTCACACATCTCCATCTCCAAGTGCCAGCCAAGAATGGAAGCCAATTTATGTCCATTGCTTCCTCATCGTGTGATGTTAATTGCCAGATGTGGTCACGTCCTCTTCTAGAAGCATGATATTCTATGCCATTATGTGTATTCTTCTCCTGCAGGAGAAATGCACTGTGTTAATTGGCTACAGTAGTCTCCAGATCCTGCAGTTACAAGTCAGGAGTCGTGAAATGGATGATAGTACGGTAATTGTCAGGGAGCAAGACTTCAGTATGCCTGGATAAGGGACACTTATCATGAATGCTGCCATGTGACCTTGGTTCTGGGACAACATAGTGTCATGAAATATCCTAAACTGCAATGTCTGACTATAGTTCCAGAGAATACTCAGGTGCTGCTGTGTGCTTCAGTTATTCTACCTGATATTCATCTGTAAAAACTCTTACCTTTGCTGGTCCATTGAGGTTATGAAACTTATTCTGAGACTGTAAAGAGTCCAGGGCAATATGAAGATCCCATTCATATCCATCTTCCAGATACTCACTGTGGCTGCATGCGATAGACTGTTCCATGGTTCCAACAATGCCATTCTTCCATTGTTAAATTTGTGTCAGCAGCACTTCCAGATCAACCTTTGAAAAATTAGCTTGTCTTTTTTGTTCTTTAGCACCACGCATGTCATTCTCTCTTCCAGCAACCTTCTCAACCCTATAAATGCATGGAACGCTTTAAATAGAAAAGTTTACATCCTTGCTCCCCACCACTTACCAAATATTCTGAGCTCCTCTGGTATACATGGCCCTGCTGGTGGGATCCCTGCCTTTGTCATTATTTATATGAACTAAGCTCAGAATTTCTGATGGGTCAATCTCCTCCAATTCTGGTAGTCATAAGTTTGGCTCTGCCACCCAGGAACTTCCTGGCCAACATGTTCACTAAAAAGACTTCAGGAACTTTTTTTGAGTATTTTCATTAGGTGGCTTTGTAGTATTTATAGAACATAGAACACAGAACAGTACAGCACAGAACAGGCCCTTCGGCCCATGATGTTGTGCCGAACCTTTAACCTACTCTAAGATCAAACTAACTACCTACCCTTCATTCTACTATCATCCATGTACCTATCCAAGAGTCGCTTAAATGCCCCTAATGTATCTGCTTCTACTACCACCGCTGGCAGCGCATTCCACGCACCTACCACTCTCTGTGTAAAGAACCTACCTCTGACATCTCCCTGAAACCTTCCTCCAATCACCTTAAAATTATGCCCCCTGGTGATAGCCCTTTCCACCCTGGGAACAAGTCTCTGACTATCCACTCTATCAATGCCTCTCATCATCTTGTACCCCTCTATCAAGTCACCTCTCATCCTTCTTCACTCCAATGAGAAAAGCCCTAGCTCCCTCAATCTTTCTTTGTGGGACATGCCCTCCAGTCCAGGCAGCATCCTGGTAAATCTCCTCTGCACCCTCTCTAAAGCTTCCACATCCTTCCTATAATGAGGCAACCAGAACTGAACACAATATTCCAAGTGTGGCCTTATAGAGCTGCAGCATAACCTCGCAGCTCTTAAACTCAATCCCCCTGCTAATGAAAGCCAACACACCATACGCCTTCTTAACAACCCTATCAACTTGGGTGGCAACTTTGAGCGATCTATGGACATGGACCCCAATATCCCTCTGTTCCTCCACACTACCAAGAATCCTGTCTTTAAGCCTGTATTCCGCAGTCAAATTCGACCTTCCAAAATGAATCACTTCACACTTTTCCAGGTTGAACTCCATCTGCCACTTCTCAGCCCAGCTCTGCATCCTGTCAATGTCCCGTTGCAACCTACAACAGCCTTCCACACTATCCACAACTCCAGCAACCTTCGTGTCATCAGCAAACTTGCTAACCCAGCCTTCCACTTCCTCATCCAAGTCATTTATAAAAATCACAAAGAGTAGAGGTCCCAGAACAGATCCTTTTGGTCACCGAGCTCCATGCTGAATACTTTCCATCTACTACCACCCTCTGACTTCTATGGGCTAGCCAATTTTGTATCCAGACTGCCAACTTTCCCTGAATCCCATGCCTCCTTACTTTCTGAATGAGCCTACCATGGGGAACCTTATCAACGCCTTGCTAAAATCCATATACACCACATCCACTGCTCTTCCTTCATCAATGTGTTTTGTCACATCCTCAAAGAATTCAATAAGGCTTGTGAGGCATGACCTGCCCCTCACAAAACCATGCTGACTGTCTCTAATCAAACCATGCTTTTCCAAATAACCATAAATCCTGTCTCTCAGAATCCTCTCCAATAATTTGCCCACTACCGACGTAAGACTGACTGGTCTATAATTCCCAGGGTTTTCCCTATTCCCTTTCTTGAACAAGCGAACAACATTTGCCACCCTCCAATCATCCGGTGCTACTCCAGTGGACAGTGAAGACGCAAAGATCATCGCCAAAGGCGCAGCAATCTCTTCCCTCGCTTCCCGTAATATCCTTGGGTATATCCCGTCTGGCCCCGGGGACTTATCTGTCCTCATATCATTCAAAATTTCCAGCACATCCTCCCTCTTAACCTCAACCTGTTTGAGCATATCAGCCTGTTTCACGCTGTCCTCACAAACGACCAGGTCCCTCTCATTAGTGAATACTGAAGCAAAGTATTCATTTAGGACCTCCCCTACCTCCTCCGACTCCAGGCACAAGTTCCCTCCACTATCCCTGATCGGCCCTACCCTCACTCTGGCCATCCTCTTGTTCCTCACATAAGTGTAGAACGCCTTGGGATTTTCCTTAATCCTACCCGCCAAGACTTTTTCATGTCCCCTTCTAGCTCTCCTAAGTCCATTCTTCAGTTCCTTCCTGGCTACCTTGTAGCCCTCTAGAGCCCTGTCTGATCCTTGCTTCCTCAACCTTAAGTAAGCTTCCTTCTTCCTCTTGACTAGCTGTTCCACATCTCTTGTCATCCAAGGTTCCTTCACCCTACCATCCCTTCCCTGCCTCATCGGGACAAACCTATCCAGCAGTCGCAGCAAGTGCTCCCTAAACAACCTCCACATTTCTGTCGTGCATTTCCCTGAGAACATCTGTTCCCAATTTATGCTCCCCAGTTCCTGCCTAATAGCATTGTAATTCCCCCTCCCCCAATTAAATATTTTCCCATCCCGTCTGCTCCTGTCCCTCTCCATGACTATAGTAAAGGTCAGGGAGTTGTGATCACTATCACCGAAATGCTCTCCCACCGAGAGATCTGCCACCTGGCCTGGTTCATTGCCACGCACCAAATCCAACATAGTCTCCCCTCTAGTCGGCCTATCTACATATTGAGTCAGGAAACCTTCCTGGACACACCTGACAAAAACTGTTCCATCCAAACTATTTGCACTAAGGAGGTTCCAATCAATATTAGGGAAGTTGAAGTCACCCATGACAACAACCCTGTTACTTCTGCACCTTTCCAAAATCTGCCTCCCAATCTGTTCCTCCATGTCTCTGCTACTATTGGGGGGTCTATAGAAAACTCCCAACAAAGTGACTGCTCCTTTCCTGTTTCTGACTTCCACCCATAATGACTCAGTAGACAAACCCTCCTCGACGACCTCCCTTTCTGCAGCTGTGATACTATCCCTGATTAACAATGCCACTCCCCCACCTCTTTTACCTCCCTCCCTCGTCCTTTTGAAACATCTAAACCCTGGAACATCCAACATCCATTCCTGCCCCTGTGATATCCACGTCTCCGTAATGGCAACATCGTAGCTCCAAGTATGTTCCATTGATTGATAGATTTTTCAAGTTTTTCAGTGAAGGCAACTATTTATAAATCAGTGTTGTACAATTTTTAAAGAACTTTTTGATTGGTATACTTTTAGTCAATGCGACATTTAAATTATCCAGTGTGGCTCATTTAATAGGTTCTGACTTGTGGTTTGTTATGTCAATGGGATATTTCTGTGAATCAGATTTTTTGGATTTTAGCTATTATCAGGTATGATATTTTATTGACATGCTAGATGCAAGACTTTATATAGATTGTTTAAATGGCATTTATTTTGGTTGCATAGGGTATTACACTAATACAGCTGAGTAGTTACAGGCTCCCTACAGTCGTTGTATAGTTGGACAGAGCATTAAGCAAGAAATAATAGGAGATTGTAATAAAGGCAATGTAATCTTGGGGGACTTCAATCTTCAAATAGACTGAACACATCAAATTGGCAAAGGTAGTTTGGAAGAGGAGTTTGTCGAATGCTTCCGCGATGGTTTCCTGGAGCAATACTTTGTGGAACCAACGAGGATAAAGTTATTTTAGATCTAGTACTGTGTAATGAGACAGGGTTAATTAGTAATCCCATCGTCAAAAAATCCTCTTGGAAAAATGATCATAATGCAGTTGAATTCCATATTAAATTTGAGATCAACATACTTCAGCACAAAACAAGAAAAGAGAAACTTAAACAAAGCCAATTACATAGGTATGAGGGAAGAGCTGGCTGAGGTTGATTGGGTAAATAGGTATGGTGGTAAATAAACAGTGGAAATATTTAAAGAAATGATTCAAAATTTTCAGCAAAAATACATTCCATTAAAAAACAAAAGCTCAGCGATAAAAAGCCATCTCTGGCTTACTAGGGAAGTTAAGGATAATATTAGATTAAAAGAAGATGCTTTTCCTGTTGCAAAGAATAGTAGTAAGCCTGAGGATTGGAAGAATTTCAGATACCAGCAAAGTGCGACCAAATAGTTGATAAAAAGGGAAAAGGTAAGATATGAGAGCAAACTAGCCATGAATATGAAAATGGATTACAAGAACTTTTGGAAGTATATGAATAAAGGAGAGTAGTTAAAGTCAACATTGGTCCTGGAGAGGCAGAGACAGGAGAAATGGGGAATAAGGAAATGGCGGAGGCATTGAACAAATAGAAACATAGAAAAATAGGAGCAGGAGTAGGCCATTCGGCCCTTCGACCCTGCTCCACCATTCAATATGATCATGGCTGATCATCCAAACTCAGTACCCTGTTCCCACTTTCTCCCCGTATCCCTTGCTCCCTTTAGGCCCAAGAACTATATTGAACTCTTTCTTGAATATATTTAATGATTTGGACTCAACTGCTTTCTGTGGTAGAGAATTCCACAGGTTCACCACTCTCTGGGTGAAGAAATCCCTCCTCATCTCAGTCCTAAATGGCTTACCTCTTATCCTTAGACCATGACCCCTGGTCCTGGGCTCCTCCACCATCGGGAACATCCTTCCTGCATCTAGTCTGTCCAGTCCTGTTAGAATTTTGTAGGTTTCTATGAGATCTCCTCTCATTCTTCTAAACTCCAGCGAATACAAGCCGAATCAACCCAATCTCTCTTCAAACATCAATCCTGCCATCCCAGGAATCAGATTGGTGATCCTTCGCTGCACTCCCTCCTTAGCAAGAACATCCTTCCTCAGATAATGAGACCAAAACTGCACACAATACTCAAGGTGTGGTCTCACCAAGGCCTTGTATAATTGTGGCAAGACATCTCTGCTCCTGTACTCGAATCCTGTCACTATAAAGGCCAACATACCATTTGCCTTCTTAACTGCCTGCTGTACCTGCATGCTTACTTTCAGCGACTGGTGCACAAGGACACCCAGGTCTCGCTGCACCTCCTTTCCCAATCTATCGCTGTTCAGATAATAATCTGCCTTCCTGTTTTTGCCTCCAAAGTGGATAACCTCACATTTATCCACATTATACTGCATCTCCCATGTATTTGCCCACTCATTCAACCTGTCCAAATCACACTCACAGCGCACACTCCCACCCAGCTTTGTGGACTCTGCAAACTTGGATATATTACATTTAATTCCCTCATCTATATCATAAATATATAATGCGAATAGCTGGGGTCCTAGCACTGATTCCTGCGGTACTCTACTAGTAACTGCCTGCCACTCGGAAAAAGACCCATTTATTCCTACTTTTTGTTTTCTGTCTGCCAGCCAGTTCTCTATCCATGTCAGTACCTTACCCCCAATCCCATGTGCTTTAATTTTGCATGTTAATCTCTTATGTGGAACCTTATCGAAAGCCTTCTGAAAGTCCAAATACACCACATCCACTCGTTCTCCCTTATCTATTCTACTAGTTACACCCTCAAAAAATTCCAATAGATTTGTCAAGCATGATCTCCCTTTCATAAATTCCTGTTGACTTTTTACGATCCTGTCACTGTTTTCCAAGTGCTCTGCGATTACATCTTTTATAATGTACTCTAGCATTTTCCCCACTACTGATGCCAGACTAACCGGTCTATGATTCCCTTTTTTCTCTCTACCTCCTTTTTTTAAATAGTGGGGTTACATTAGCTACCCTCCAACCCATTGGAACTCTTCCAGAGTCTATAGAATTTTGAGAAATGGCCATCAATGCATCTACTATTTTTAGGGCCACTTCCTTAAGTACTCTGGGATGTAGATTATCAGGCCCTGGGGATTTATCGGCCTTCAATCCTGTCAATTTCCCGAACACCATTTCCCTACTAATACTGATTTCATACAGTTCCTCCTTCTCACCAGACCCTATGTTCCCCAACATTTCTGGGAGGTAATTTGTGTCCTCCTTTGTGAAGACAGAACCAAAGTATGTATTTAATTGGTCTGCCATTTCTTTGTTCCCCATTATAAATTCCCCCGTTTCTGACTGTAAGGGTCCCACATTTGTCTTCACTAATCTTTTTCTCTTTACATATCTATAGAAGCTTTTACAGTCAGTTTTTATGTTCTCTGCAAGTTTACTCTCATACTCTGTTTTCCCCTTCTTAATCAATTCCTTTGTCCTCCTTTGCTGAATTCTAAACTGCTCCCAATCCTCAGGCTTCCTGCTTGTTCTGGCCTTTTTATATTTCTCCTCCTTGGATCTAATACTATCCCTAATTTATTTTGTAAGTCACGGTTGAGCCACCCTTCCTGTTTTATTTTTGTGCCAGACAGGAATGAACAATTGTTGTAATTCATCCATGCACTCTTTAAATGCTAGCCATTGCCTATCCACTGTCAACCCTTTAAGTAACATTCCTCAATCTATCATAGCCAACTTGCACCTAATACCTTCATAGTTTCCTTTATTTAGATTCAGGACCCTAGTCTTGGAATCAACTCTCTCACTCTCCATCTTAATGAAGAATTCTATCATGTTATAGTTGCTCTTCCCCAAGGGACCCCACACAACAAGATTGTTAAATAATCTTTTCTCATTACACAATACCCAGTCGAGGATGGCTTGCTCTCTAGTTGGTTCCTCAACGTATTGGTCCAAAAAAAATCACATACACACTCCAGGAATTCCTACTCTACAGTATTATTGCTAAATTGATTTGCCCAATCTATATGTACATTAAATTCACCCATAATTACTGTTGTACCTTTATTGCATGCATCTCTAATTTCCTGTTTAATGCCATCCTCTACATCACAACTGCTGTTTTGGGGTCTATATACAACCCCCACCAACGTTTTCTGCCCCTTGGTGTTTCTTAGCTCCACCCATACAGATTCCACATCAGGATTCTCTGAGCTAATATCCTTCCTCACTACTGTATTGATTTCCTCTTTTATTAACAACACTACTCCACCTCCTTTTCCTTCTTGCCTGTCCTTCCTAAATATTGAATACCCTGGGATGTTCAGTTCCCATCCTTGGTCACCCTGCAGCCATATCCCCGTACTCGCATCTATATTGTATCCATTTACATCTATTTGCGTGGTAAATCCGCCTACCTTATTGTGAATACTCTGCGCATTGAGACAAAATGCCTTTAGGCTTGTCTTTTTAACATTCTTAATCATCTTAGCATTATTTCACACTATGGCCCTATTTGTTTCTTGCCCTTGATTTCTATTCCTTCCACTTTTGCCTTTTTGTTTCCTGTCTTTCGTTTCTATCCTTGTTTCCTCCTCCTCAGTCTCCCCGTTCAAGTTCCCATCCCCCTGCCATTCTAGTTTAAATCCTTCCCAACAGCACTAGCAAACGCCCCTGCGAGGACATCAGTTCCGGTCCTGCCTGGGTGTAACCCTGCCCGCTTGTACAGGTCCCACCTTATCCAGAACCGGTTCCGATGTCCCAGGAATCTAAATCCCTCCCTCCTGCACCATTTCTTCAGCCACACATTCATCTGGTCTGTTCTCCTGAGATTACTACCTTTTGAGGACCTGCTTTTTAATTTAGCTCCTAACTCCTTAAATTCACCTTGCAGGACCTCATCCCTTTTTCTACCTACATCATTGGTACCGACATGTACCACAACCACTGGCTGTTCACTCTCCCCCTTCAGAATGTCCTGCAGCCGTTCTGAGACATCCTAGACCCTAGCAGCAGGGAGGCAACATACTATCCTGGAATCTCGAGTGCGGCCACAGAAACGCCTGTCTGTTCCCCTTACAATTGCATCTCCTATCACTATGACTCTCCCAGTCTTTTTACACCCCTCCTGTGCAGCAGAGCCATCCGTGGTGCCACGAACTTGGCTGTTGCTGCTTTCCCCTGGGAGACCATCCCCCCCAACAGTATTCAAGGTGATATATCTGTTTGAGAGAGCAATGGCCACAGGGGACTCCTGCACTACTTGCCTGCACCTACTACTCTGCCTGGTGATCACCCATCCCTTTTCTGGCTGTGCAGCCATTTTGTGAATATCTTCATAGCAGAAGAGACAAATTAGATACCAGAAATAGAGGGTAATCAAGGGGTTAATAGGAATGAAGAACTTAAAGTTACTAATATCAGCATAGAAAAAGTATTGGAGAAACATAAGGGACTAAAAGCCAATAAATCCCCAGGATGTGATGGCCTACATCTGAGGGTCCTAAAAGATGTAGCTGCAGAGAAAATGTATGCACTGGTTATGATTTACCAAAATTCCCTAGATTCCAGAGCAGTCCCAGCAGTTTGGAAGTTAGCAAATGTCACACCGCTATTCAAGAAAGGAGGGAGAGAGAAAACAGGCTACTATAGGCCAGTTAGCTTGACATCATCTTTGGGAAAATACTGGAATCTATTATTAAGGAAGTCTTAACAATACACTTAGAAAATTATAGTATGGTCAGACAGAGTCAATATGGTTTACGAAAGGGAAATCATGTTTAACAAATATGTTAGAGTTTTTTTGAAGATGTAACTAGTAGTGTGGATAAAGGGGAACCAGTACATGTAATATACTCTTGGATTTTAAAAAGGCGCTTGATAAGGCACCACACAAAAAGTTAATATCCAAGATAAGGGCTCATGGAGTTGGGGGCAATACATTAGTGTGGATGGAGGGTTGGTTAATGGACATGAAGCAAAAAGCAGGGATAAACAGGGGTACTTTCAAGCTGGCAAGCTGTGACTATTGGATGCCGCAAGGTTCAGTACTGGGGCCTCAGCTATTTACAATCCATATTAATGACGTAGACCAAGCATCTGCAATCTTTTTTTAATTGATGAGTCGTTTAAAAAAATATTGACTAAAATAAAAATTATTGGGAGACGCAAGCCGAAAATTCAGTATTTTTAAACCAAATACTTGGCAAATTGCCAAGTGGCTCTGGTGCAATGCATAATTCGCAAATAATAAATAAAATACATATGTTGAATTTATGTATCAATAGAAAAAAAATTGAAATTAAAATAGACCTAACTCTAAATTATTGTGTTATTTTGCTTTTTTTTACTATAATTTTGTCAGTAAAGCTATCTTTAAAACATCTTTATTGCCCCCAACTCCACGAGCCCTTATCTTGGATATTAACTTTTTGTGTGGTGCCTTATCAAGTGCCTTTTTGAAATTCAAGAGTATACTACATCTACTGGTTCCCCTTTATCGGTGCCACTAGTTACATCTTCAAAAAAACTCTAATATATTTGTCAAACATGATTTCCCTTTCGTAAACCATATTGACTCTGTCTGATGCAAAGAATTAAGACAATGTTTTGGTTATCGATTCTCATGCCAAAAAAAAGCTTCTCATAGCACATTCAGAATAGTTCATCATCCCAGCTATATTAGAAACAATAATAGTCGCAACCATAAAACCTGTTTCTTGAATCAGAGGTATTATTTATAGAACAATGATTTTTTTGTTAAAATGATCATTTGAAAATGTAAAATGCAGCATAATAGTGTAGTCTTTTATCCCCACAATAAAAACACAGCCCTTACTTTCCTGGACTTTTTTTTAGGCTTTTTTCATGTTAATGCCATCCAACTGGAGAAGGTTGGTAGCCACAAATGAGATGTTAAAGAGCCACATGTGGCTCCAGAGCCATAGTTTGCTGACCCCTGACTTTGACGAAGAGCCTGAGAGTAATGTATCCAAGTTTGCTGAAGATACAAAGCTAGGTGGGAACGTAAGCTGTGAGGAGGACACAAAGAGGCTGAAAACAGATATAGACAGGTTAAGTGAGTGGGCAACAAGGTGGCAGATGGACTATAATGCGGGGAAGTGTGAGGTTATTCATTTTGGTAGTAAGAAGAGAAAAACAGAATGTTTTTAATAGGTGTGAAACCCCTTCAGAGGACTTGGGTGTAATTGTACATGGAAAACAGACAGTTAGCATGCAGGTATAGCAAGCAATGAGGAAGGCAAGTGCCATTTTGGCTCTAATTGCAAGGGCATTGGAGTACAAGAATAAGGTAATCTTGCTACAAATGTACAGGGCTTTGGTGAGACCACACATGGAATACTGTGTGCAGTTTTGGTCTCCATATTTAAGGAAGGATGTACTTGCCTTGCAGGTGGTACAGTGAAGGTTCACTAGATTGGTTCCCAGAATGAGATGGTTGTGCTATGATGACAGGCTGAGTAAATTGGGCCTATACTATCTGGAGTTTAGAAGAATGAGAGGCGATCTCTTTAAAACATACAAGATTATGAAGGAGCTTGACAGGGCAGATACTGAGACATTGTTTCCTCCTAGGAAATGTGAGGTAATGCATTTTGGAAGGTATAATGCAGGTGGGAGGTATACAGTAAATGGCAGAACCCTTAGAAGTATTGACAGGCAGAGAGATTTGGGCGTACAGGTCCACAGGTCACTGAAAGTGGCAACGCAGGTGGATAAGGTAGTCAAGAAGGCATTCAGCATGCTTGCCTTCATCGGTCGGGGCATAGAGTATAAAAATTGGCAAGTCATGTTGCAGCTGTACAGAACCTTAGTTAGGCCACACTTAAAATATTGCGTGCAATTCTGGTCGCCACACTACCAGAAGGACGTGGAGGCTTTGGAGAGGGTACAGAGGAGGTTTACCAGGATGTTGCCTGGTCTGGAGGGCACTAGCTATGAGGAGAGGTTGGAAAAACTCGGATTGTTTTCACTGCAACGACGGAAGTGGAGGGGCGACATGATGGAGGTTTACAAAGTTATGAGCAGCATGGACAGAGTGGATAGTCAGAAGCTTTTTCCCAGGGTGGAAGGGTCAGTTACTAGGGGACATCGGTTTAAGGTGCGAGGGGCAAAGTTTAGAGGGGATGTGCGAGGCAAGTTTTTTTACACAGAGGGTGGTGAGTGCCTGGAACTTGCTGCCAGGGGAGGTGGTGGAAGCAGATACGATAGCGACGTTTAAGAGACATCTTGACAAATATATGAATAGGAAGGGAATAGAGGGATATGGGCCCCGGAAGTGCAGAAGGTGTTAGTTTCGGCAGGCATCAAGATCGGCGCAGGCTTGGAGGGCCGAATGGCCTGTTCCTGTGCTGTACTGTTCTTTGTTCTTTGTTTGTTCTAGCTGAGGAATCTGGAACATAGGATAACGGGTCGACCATTTAGGACTGAGATGAGGAGAAATTTCTTCAATCAGAGGGTTGTGAATCTATGGAATTGTCTACCCCAGAGGGTTGTGGATGCTCCATCGCTGAGTATATTCAAGACTGGGTTAGATGGATTTTTGATCTCTCAGGGAATCAAGGGATATGGGGAGCGGGCAGGAAAGTGGAATTGGTGAAGAAGAACAGCCATGATAGTACCGAATGGCAGAGCAGGTTCAAGGGGCCATACTATCCACTCCGGCTCCTATTTCTTAAGTTCTTATGCTTTTATGAGTAGTTTTATTACTATAATATTAACGCTAATAATATATAGCTCAAGATGAGAGCAAAAATCTTTTTAAAATTTATCTGGGAAGCTTAGATTTCCCTGTACTTGCCAGCAGACTAATAGTTAAAATGGATCAACACCTGCTAATTATTTTAGAAATCATTGAGGAATGTTGAAAAATTTTCATGCGTGTTGGATTCATGCTATACTTAATCTTGGAATGCTTGCTGCTGACACCATTATGGAGAGTAAATAAGGAGAAACTGTTTCCACTGACAGGAAGAACAATAACTGGAGGCCACAGATTGAAGCTAATTTGCAAAAGAATCAGACGTGATGTGAGGAGAACTTTATTAAGCAGCAAGATGTTATGATCTGGAATTCATTGTCTGAAAGGATGGAGGAAGTAAATTCAATAGTAATTTTCAAAAGGGAATTGGATATAAGGTCGAAAAGAAAAAATTTGCAGGGCTATGGGTAAAGAGCAGGGGGGTGGGACTAATTGGATCGTTCTTTTAGAGGCAGCACAGGCATAATGGCCAAATGGCCTCCTTCTGCACTGTACAAATCTATGAATGTATGATTCTATAACCAGACTGTAACATAAAACATGATGAACCCAGCATTGACTTCTTTATTCTGATGAATATAAACATGGCCAGAATTTTACATTGGGTGGGAGGCCCCATCCGCTGGACAAAAAGTCAGGGGCGAGCCTGCCTCTGCCAGGCCTGGGGAGCCGCATCAGGATTTTACACTCCCCCGGGCCTTAATTAGACTTGGAAGGGACTTCCACCTCTCTGAGGCAGGAAGCCCCACCACCAAGAGCTGCTGGCCATTCAGCGTGTTAGCAGTGCTACTGGGAGCAGTGGTCACTGCTGGGACTGCATCCAGCCAACCACAGGATCATGGACAGAGGCCCTGGGGCCTTGCCAGGGTCAATCGGCTGGGCCCTGGTGAGGCAAGAGGGGTCGGTTTTGGGTGGGGGCAGACTTTATTTCAATGGGGGCAGTTGGGGAATTCGGGGGCCCTCCGTGAGGCTCAGGGTGCTTGTTCAGGAGAGTCCCCCTGAGCCTACAAGGAGGCTGCCAGGTTTTACCAGGTGGCCTTCTATTGGGCCTAAGGCGCCCGTCGGCAGCTGGTAAAATACCAGTGGTGGCTGGAGGAGGCCCTTAAGTGGCAGTTAATTGGCCACATAAGGGCCTTGACTGGCCTGGGGCGGGTGGTCCGTTTCTCGCTGCCGCCACCCCTGGTAAAATTACAGCGGGGGTGGGAAGGCATCAGGAACGGCACCCCCTCGTCTCTCTGGAAGGCCAGCATTTGTTGCCTCTCCCTAATTGCCCTTGAAGTGAGTGGCTTGCTAGCCCATTTCAGAGAGCAGTTAAGAGTCAACCACATTGCTTTGGGGCTGGAGTCACATGTAGGCCAGACCAGGTAAGAATGGTGGATTTCCTTCCCTAAAGGGCATTAGTGACAATCAATAATAGCTTCATGACACCATTAGTGAGACTAGCTTTCAGTTCCAGATTTTTAATTGATTAATTAAATACAAATTCCACTAGCAGCTGTGGTGGGATTTGAACCTGTGTCCCCAGGGCATTAGCCTGAGCTTCTGGATTACTAGGCGAGAGATGTTACTATTATACTACCATCTCCCCGCAAATTAGATTAGGCTGAGTGATACTATTGTATCAATGCTGAATGGATTTGGTCCAAATTCCCATGTCCTCTATTTTAATGCAAGAGCTAACCCGACAAATCTGATAACACTTGTGTTGAAATAGTAAACAGGAGCATTTGATAAGAGGTAATGTTCCTACTTTGTACTTCTGGTAGAGAGGCTCAACCAATCACCGCATATGTGGGAAATTTGGCATTGCTGTGCATTCCTTTCTAACCATTAATTTAAATGGTTGAAATTCACACGCAGCATGTGCCCAAGTTCTTGATATGCGTTCCTGCCCAGTAAGGCTCCTCTCTGCCAGAAGCACGAAGGTGGAAAATTACCATTTCAGTGCTCAGTTTAAGATAGAATATTATCCTGCAATACTTCTCTATGATGAATTTAGAACCGAACAAGTGAGAATTGTGAGATAAATTTTTTGAAGATTGTGTAGTTTGGTTTGCAACATTTTCAATAGAGGTTGTCTGAATTCTATAGCAGCCAGATCAAAGGAACGAGCAGCATGAGAACCAGTTAGCAAAAAAGGGTTTCAAATCAGGCAATGTGAGGATTTATTGACCACTTTAATTCTCTATTGTTTTGATTGGACATGTGTTCACAATTGTTTTATAATTAATAGGGCTTGGGAAGAAAAAACACTGTTTACTGAGGGAATCTAGTTCTTAGTGTCTTGAGTTCAGAGAAACCAGAACATTTGTAACTCTTTGATGTCCATATTACCAAAGCGTGTGTCTAAAAAGTATATTATAGAGCTCATGACTAATAATTGAAGCATTTTTCACCTTTTATCAATTTAATATCATGTAGCAATATATGAACAGATTAGCATTTGTACAAATATTTAATGATATATGCATTTTGAATGTTCTTATTGAAACTCAGCACATGAACATTTCATAGTATCAATTTAATGAAATTAACATAGTTTACTTAGATATTTTACTCCTGTTAATAGTTCATGACTTAATTCAGCAGTTACCATGTATGCATGAAAGATTCAGGGTGAGATTCAACTTTGGTAGGAGTGCAAAACAGCTGGTAACAGATCTGCTACCAGTTATATGCCCATTGAATGAAAAGGAAATCAGATAGGATGTAAAATGAATGGCTGATCAATAAATGGCCATTTTGCACCCCCACTGAAGTTGCATTTCATCCCCAGTGACTCCTGATACAAAGCCAACAGTAATATTGGAGCTGGACCAATGATGTTTCACGATTAATCACATTCGTTCAGCTCAAATACAAACTTTAAAAATACACAAATCTTAAAAAGCACAGAGGTTAGAAGCTAAATGTTGTATGGATGGGTGAGGTGTTGAATACTAAAATTAAGAGTAACCAAACTGAATTAAAAGGAGTCCATGGGGGTGAATTTTGTTTCACTACCATTTTGATTTTGCTCCCAGAAACAGTGGAACAAAAATGGACTGAATGCTAGTTTGACTTAGACTTAGAGATACAGCACTGAAACAGGCCCTTCGGCCCACCGAGTCTGTGCCGACCATTAACCACCCATTTATACTAATCCTACACATCCCATATTCCTACCACATCCTCACCTGTCCCTATATTCCCTGAGTTACTGCTGCTTTGGCATCTGTTCTGGGTTTTGGGCAGACTTCAATCCTAGCAGCCTAACTACCATGAAAAACAGACCAGAGCATACATGCAAATAAAGGTCAAGTGTTGTCATTTAGACCCAACGTTATTTTGGTCTCTGCCCGCCTGACTACTGCTAGTTCCTGCTCCCACTCATCAACCATGTGTGATCCAAGTTGGGATGTGGCTATCTGGGATAATAGTTAAAGAGATACTGCACAGCTAAATCTGGATGAAGCTTCTGGGGACATTTTTGGGGACAGTTGTTTATGGGTTTTCCACTTCAATGATCTGAAATCTTATGTTGTTGCTACTGTCGGTTCCGCACCCCTGTTGCCCCTCTTTCTGTTCCTGTTAAAAATCCAGCCCAGTTTCACCCAGGGCCTGATTGGAATTATGGACCTTGGAGGTCTGAATGTTCAATCTTATGTTCAGACTCTCAAATTGATGCAACTGATTGGCTATTTCCAATCAAAAGTTTTCATTAACAGGGTACAAAAAGATATTTTATATTATGATTAAAAACATAAAATGCAACAAAGAGTAAAAATTAATTTGGCATAAAGGCTTTTTCCATGTGGTGAGTGAGGTGGGATGGGGTGGGGTGGGTTGCGCATAGGGTGATTGCAACTTTGCAGATGGCTCTGGAGTTGCCACATGCTCCATTGTAGACTGCAGAGTTTCTATCCAATGCACCAGCACATCCCATATGTGGGATGGGAACTCCTTTGTTCTAGCCCTGTGTGCTGAAAACTGACATGCATGCTCTCCAATGATGACACCAATATTTCTCGCTCATAAGACCATCATTCTTTTAAAAGCAAAACTCTTGAGGTCTGCATTCCTGTTCACAGCCACTGAGAATGTACATCAGTCGATTCATTGGCCAGATGACACCTGTATGCGTTTGCCCTGCTGCTTTGGAGTGTTTGATTGTAAGTTGCAATGTTTTGTGTGGGACATGATTTCTCCAATTCCCTGGTCTCTGTCCCAGGTTCCTATGGCATACCTACAGAAAAAGAGGAATAAATGATGTGTTCATGGCAATTTTGTGAGATACACCATCCAGTTAGATGAGAGATGCAGAGTTGTTTTTCCATCAATGATACAGCGTTAGAATGATGGGAAACAGGTGATAGATCACTTTGTGACAAATCCTAAGTGGAGCCAACCCTCTTATTTTCCTACCTCCTGCTCTCTCCATGGTCTCTCTTTGCTGAGTCTGCAGATCTAATTACTCAAATGGAGTAAATAGGATCTGGAGATTCTCCTTCCATTCACATTCTTTCTCTCTTGTCATGTGCAGTCTTCCACTGCCAGATCAGTGGAATACAAGTAACATTGGTGGCCTGAATACACTGCTGCACATCTATCACAGAAAATGTGTCATGCAGGTACAATACACAGAAGGAGGTGTTGGGTGTGACGATCAGCAGATGAAAATGTTAGAAAAGAAAGGGTTGCTGGGAATTGTTCCCTGGGGCATAATGAGCAACAATGTGAGTTACACAAGTACTGTAAGGCTTTATGGGTCAGAGGCAGCTCCTCAGATTATTCATACTCAATACAATGGATATCAGTGAGGTTACAGTTAGACTTGCCACCATATCAAACTTCCTTTGGACTTCAGCCTGGACAGCTGCACTGTGCTGTAAGGATTGACTGATTTATTGTCTCCGACCAGGCACTCTGACCCACCTGCTGTCACTCAACAATGCGAATGTGAGCCTCCTTCCATTTCTATTGCTGCAAACAAAGTTTCCACTTCCTCTTCAGGGGACCAAAAAGTCCTGCTGTTGCCATGACACTTGTCATGAGTTTCTTTGTGTTATCTTAAGCAACACAATGAGGTATGTGGATTCTAGTTCCTTGACGATTTCTAGAAGGTTTATTAACAGCTAAACAAGTATTACAACACAGAGCAAACTATATACAGAACCTGTGTCCAGGGTGTTGTTGTGTAGAGTGACTATGACTTCCAGTCACATGGCTACATCCTGGT
Organism: Heterodontus francisci; assembly: GCF_036365525.1. NCBI lineage: Eukaryota > Metazoa > Chordata > Chondrichthyes > Heterodontiformes > Heterodontidae > Heterodontus > Heterodontus francisci. The sequence continues at coordinate 128,795,863 of NC_090373.1, forward strand.
ACCTAGCGTATTAGCATACTGAATTTTTAAAGGAACATCACTCTCGAAGCGATCATACAACATCCCCTTTCTTTCCAAACATAAGTCTCATATGCTACAAGTCTTCTTCTTCTTTGGCCTCCTTGTCTTGGGAGACAATGGGTAAGCGCCTGGAGGTGGTCAGTGGTTTGTGGAGCAGCACCTGGAGTGGCTATAAAGGCCGATACTAGAGTGACAGACTCTTCCACAGGTGCTGCAGAAAAAATTGGCTGTCGGGGCTGTTACACAGTTGGGTCTCCCCTTGCGCTTCTGTCTTTTTTCCTGCCAACTGCTAAGTCTCTTCGACTCTCCACACTTTAGCCCCGCCTTTATGGATGCCCGTCAGCTCTGGCGATCGCTGGCAACTGACTCCCACGACTTGTGATCAATGTTACAGGACTTCATGTCGCGTTTGCAGACGTCTTTAAAGCGGAGACATGGACGGCCGGTGGGTCTGATACCAATGGCGAGCTCGCTGTACAATGTGTCTTTGGGGATCCTGCCATCTTCCATGCGGCTCACATGGCCAAGACATCTCAAGCGCCGCTGACTCAGTAGTGTGTATAAGCTGGGGATGTTGGCCACCTCGAGGACTTTTGTGTTGGAGATGCGGTCTTGCCACCTGATTCCAAGGATTCTCTGGAGGCAGCGAAGATGGAATGAATTGAGACGTCGCTCTTGGCTGACATACGTTGTCCAGGCCTCGCTGTCGTAGAGCAAGGTACTGAGGACACAGGCCTGATACACTCGGACTTTTGTGTTCCGTGTCAGTGCGCCATTTTCCCACACTCTCTTGGCCAGTCTGGACATAGCAATGGAAGCCTTTCCCATGCGCTTATTGATTTCTGCATTGAGAGACAGGTTACTGGTGATAGTTGAGCCTAGGTAGATGAACTCTTGAACCACTTCCAGAGCGTGGTCACCAATATTGATGGATGGAGCATTTCTAACGTCCTGTCCCATGATGTTCGTTTTCTTGAGGCTGATGGTTAGGCCAAATTCATTGCAGGCAGCCGCAATCCTGTCGATGAGACTCTGCAGACACTCTTCAGTGTGAGATGTTAAAGCAGCATCGTCAGCAAAGAGGAGTTCCCTGATGAGGACTTTCCGTACTTTGGTCTTCGCTCTTAGGTGGGCAAGGTTGAACAACCTGCCCCCTGATCTTGTGTGGAGGAAAATTCCTTCTTCTGAAGACTTGAATGCGTGTGACAGCAGCAGGGAGAAGAAAATCCCAAACAGTGCAGGTGCGAGAACACAGCCCTGTTTCACGCCACTGAGGATAGGAAAGGGGTCTGATGAGGTGCCGCTATGCTGAATTATGCCTTTCATATTGTCATGGAATGAGGTGATGATACTTAGTAGCTTTGGTGGACATCCAATCTTTTCTAGTAATCTGAAGAGACCACGTCTGCTGACGAGGTCAAAGGCTTTGGTGAGATCAATGAAAGCAATGTGGAGGGGCATCTGTTGTTCGCGGCATTTCTCCTGTAGTTGACGAAGGGAGAACAGCATGTCAATGGTCAATCTCTCTGCTCGAAAGCCACACTGTGCCTCAGGGTAGACACGCTCGGCCAGCTTCTGGAGCCTGTTTAAAGCGACTCGAGCGAAGACTTTCCCCGCTATTCTGAGCAGGGAGATTCCACGGTAGTTGTTGCAGTCACCGCGGTCACCTTTGTTTTTATAGAGGGTGATGATATTGGCATCGTGCATGTCCTGTGGTACTGCTCCCTCGTCCCAGCACAGGCAAAGCAGTTCCTAGAGTGCTGAGTAAGGCAGGCTTAGCACTCTTGATTATTTCAGGGGTAATGCTGTCCTTCCCAGGGGCTTTTCCGCTGGCTAGAGAATCAATGGCATTACTGAGTTCCGATTTTGTTGGCTGTACGTCCAGCTCATCCATGACTGGCAGAGACTGGGCTGCATTGAGGGCGGTTTCAGTGACAACATTCTCCCTGGAGTACAGTTCTCGGTAGTGCTCAACCCAGCGGTCCATTTGCTTGCGTTGGTCAGTGATTGTGTCCCCTGACTTAGATTTGAGGGGGGCGATCTTCTTGATGGTTGGCCCAAAAGCTCTCTTAATGCCATCATACATCCCTCTGATGTTTCCGGTGTCTGAGGCCAGCTTGAATATGACTGCATAGGTTTGCCAGTAGTCATTTGCGCAGCGCCTGGCTGTTCTTTGTGCAGCGTTTCTGGCTGTTTGAAGTGCTACGGATGTTAACTCGCTGGGGGCTTTTTTGTAGTTCAGCAATGCAATGCCCTTAGTGGCTATGACAGGTTCCAGCTCTTCAAAATGAGATTGAAACCCGTCTGCATTCCGCTTCACACGTTTGCCAGAGGTGGTCATGGCTGACTCATAGATGGCGTCTCTGATGTGGGCCCACTTGGTCTCTGCATCCCCTGTGGGAGTGTTTTGAAGTAAAACTACAAGCTACAAGTAAAACACATAAAATTGGACAAAATCAAAATTATTTATACGGGGTAGAGATTATGAAATTTACGAGTGCAGATGGACTCCAGTCCCACATGGGAGACTTATCAAGAAATCAAATGCACATGGTATACAGGGTAACTTGATAAGGCGGATTCAAAATTGGCTTAGCTGTAGGAGACAGAGAGTGATGACAGACGGCTGTTTTAGTGACTGGAAGCCAGTGTCCAGTGGCGTACCACAGGGATCTGTGCTGGGTCCCCTATTGTTTGTCAGCGGCGCTTGAGATGGTTTGGCCATGTGAGCCGCATGGAAGATGGCAGGATCCCCAAAGACACATTGTACAGTGAGCTCGCCACTGGTATCAGACCCACTGGCCGTCCATGTCTCCGCTTTAAAGACGTCTGCAAACGCGACATGAAATCCTGTGACATTGATCACAAGTCGTGTGAGTCAGTTGCCAGCGTTCGCCAGAGCTGGCGGGCATCCATAAAGGCGGGGCTAAAGTGTGGCGAGTCGAAGAGACTTAGTAGTTGGCAGGAAAAAAGACAGAGGCGCAAGGCGAGAGCCAACTGTGTAACAGCCCCGACAACCAAACTTTTCTGCAGCACCTGTGGAAGCGCCTGTCACTCTAGAATTGGCCTTTATAGCCACTCCAGGCGCTGCTCCACAAACCACTGACCACCTCCAGGCGCTTACCCATTGTCTCTCGAGATAAGGAGGCCAAAGAAGAAGAATATAAATGACATAGATGACTATGTGGGGTAGGATCAGTAAGTTCACGGATGACACAAAGATTGGCCGAGTGGTTAACAGTGAGGTGGAGTGTCTTAGGTTACAGGAAGATATAGATGGGATGGTCAAATGGGCAGAAAAGTGGCAGATGGAATTTACGCTGAAAAGTGTGAGGTGATACACTTTGGAAGGAGTAATGTGACACGGAGGTATTCAATGAATGGCCTGACACTGGGAAGTTCCGAGGAACAAAGGGACCTTGGCGTGTTTGTCATAGATCTCTGAAGGCAGAAGGGCAGGTTAATAGGGTGGTGAAAAAGGCATATGGGACATTTGCCTTTATCAATCGAGGCATAGATTACAAAAGCAGGGAGGTCATGTTGGAGTTGTACAGAACTTTGGTAAGGCCACAGCTGGAGTACTGTGTGCAATTCTGGTCGCCACATTATAGGAAGGATGTGATTGCATTGGAGGGGGTGCAGAGGCGATTCACCAGGATGTTGCCTGGGATGGAACATTTAAGCTATGAAGAGAGGTTGGATCGGCTTGGGTTGTTTTCGCTGGAGCAGAGAAGACTGAGGGGTGACCTGATCGAGGTGTACAAGATTATGAGGGGCATGGACAGGGTGGATAGGGAGCAGCTCTTCCCCTTAGTTGAAGGGTCAGTTACGAGGGGTCACAAGTTTAAGGTGAGGAGCGGGAGGTTTAAGGGGGATTTGAGGAAGAACTTTTTTACCCAGAGGGTGGCGATGGTCTGGAATGCCGTGCCTGGGAGGGTGGTCGAGGCGGGTTGCCTCACATCCTTTAAAAAGTACCTGGATGAGCACTTGGCATGTCATAACATTCAAGGCTATGGGCCAAGTGCTGGCAAATGGGATTAGGTAGACAGGTCAGGTGTCTTTAATGCATCGGTGCAGACTCAATGGGCCAAAGGGCCTCTTCTGCACTGTATTATTCTGTGATTCTGTGATAAGCTTAAGAGTCCATATATCGTTTCGGTGGTTTGACAACTCTTCCAGATCTTGTTATGGTCTAACCTTCTGGGGATGTGAGTTTCACCCTTGGCTGTTTTTGGTTTGCATACATCTTGTCAATGTGTTGGTTGTTGTCCTGTTGTTCCATCACACCCTCAACATTGGAGCGTGTTCTTTCGAGTCCACTGTGCACAATTGGAGTATTGCGCACTTCTTTTAATTGGCTTTGGTTCCTCTTCAACACTGCTCCATTAGATGTTGTAACCTCGTAGGACCTAGGCTCACTGCATACTTTGGATACCTCTGTGGGTAACCATGTTCTCATTGTGGGGTGTATGACCCTGACCTTTCGTCCGACGTGCAGCTGAGGTAGTTCCACCCTTGCATGTCGGTCATGCACCATCTTCATTCTCCCCTGTTTTTCGAGCAGTGCCTCCTGCATCTCAGAGAATTAGGACAGATGATGACTCAGAAGAATCATTCTCACTTGTCTGCCAAACATGATCTCTGCTGGTGACGGTTTGCCCATATCCATAGGTGTAGCTCTGAGGTGTAACATGGCAACATGAAAATCTTGCTTCATCCTTCTACATTTCAGGAGACGCGATTTAACTGTGCAAACCATTCGCTCGGCAAGACCTTTAGATCGAGGGTAGTGTGGTGAGGACGTCACATGGCTTACTTCCCATTTGGCACACATATCCCTGAAAGGACTGCCTATATACTGGCCCATTGTCAGAAATAATTTCTTCCTGTGCACCAATTCTATACTTCTGTCCATATGCTGCTGGAAGAGATCTTGACTGACAGAAAAGCCGAAAGGTGGTCTCTGGAAGCAGTATCTTCCAAATGGTGTTCTGAAGGTGATGACTTCTTGAGATTCCTTAGCTAGCTGTACCGACCAATATCCATGTTCAGCATCCAACTTAGAGAAGAATTTGGTTCCTGTGAACTTGGGATTCAATGCCTCCATGTTGGAATCTTGTGGGGGCATCTCTTTAGAGACGCCTCAGATCTAGACATACCCTGATTGTTCCATCCTTCTTTAGCACGCACGTAATTGAGCTGCATCAGTCTGTGTGATGATGCACACAACGGATGATGCCATTGCAGTCCATGTCATCCAACTCACGCTTAAACTGTTCTTTTATGTGCACGATACACTTTCTGGGTGGGTTGATTGACGGAATTACATCTTCTCTGAGGTGCAGTACGGCATCGCCTTTGAAATCTCCTATGGCGTTGAACCTGTCCAGGCACATTTGTTGTAAGTCCTGGACTGACTCAATGCGGGTACCCTTGGCCTCTGCTGCTGTAAAGGGTACCTAGGTGATCTCGTGATCTCGTAGATAGTCACAATGTTGAGGTCCTTACACGCTGGTAGTCCATCCACTACTGGTCTGCTCGTGTCTACCAGGTAAATTATTTGTGGTTTCCATGCCGACTTGCCATAGCTGCATTGCATTGTTAGTGTGCTACTGCAAGGGATGGGTGACTCATTGTATGCAGTTAAGTTTGCAGTTGTCGGTTGGATCATTAATTTCCAACGACCCCAATACATATCCTTCAGGATTTGGACTGTTAGATATTTGCACTAGCTTGCATGTCAATCTTAGTCCTGAGTGTGTGTTTGCCAACTTTCTTTGGGCACGTGATATTGATAGTAGCAAAAGCTTCCAGTTGTTTGGCCGGAATTTTATCCTTGGCAGACGGGAGCCGTCCACCAACTGAAAAGTCGGTGGCAAACCCACCTTTGCTTGGCCTGGGGATCCGATCCGCATTTCGCAGCCCCCAAGCCTTTAATTGGTCTGAGGCGGGACTTCCACCTCATTGAGGCAGGAAGTCCCATCTAATGGAGCTGCTGGTCAATCAGAGGGCTGGCAGCTCTCTGTCCCAACAGCGCCACTGGGAGCAGCCACTGCTGGGAGTGCAATCCAACTTCCACAAAAAGATGTCGGGGAGCCCTGGAACCAAGGTAGGTTTTTGGTGCCTCGCTAGGGGTGATCGGTCGGGCCTCGGCGAGGCAGGGTTGGTCAATTGGGGGGACGGGGGCATGTTGGGTACTGGAGGTGGTTGGCGGGGGCGGCCCTCCGTCAGGCAAAGGGTGCCTGATCATGAGGGCCACAACCCACCCCCCGAACAGGCCATCAGAGAGCCTTCTGCTTTCGTCAGGCAGCTTCTCTTGGGCCTGGGATGCCCAACTGGCCATGGGTAAAATCCCCCTGGCGGTGGGCGCAGGCCCTTAAGTGGCTGTTAAGTGGCCACTTAAGGACGTTGATTGGCCTGGGGCGGGTGGGCCGTTTTTCACTGCGTAACGGTGGTGGCGGAGGATGGAGAGGGTCAGGAAGGGCTCCCCGAGCCTCCCGCTCCATTTTACGCAACCCACCCACCCCACCCGCTCTTTAGGGTGCCATAAACTTCTGGCCATTGATTTCAGCAACACAATGTGTCAGGTTCACATTGTGAAATGCCTGTTCGTCTTCTCGCTGAGAATCGCTCTACTCTGAGTCTTATCTCAAGTCTATTTAACTGTGGACTTTGTGTATTGGCTTGCATTTACACAGGTCGATGGTGCTCTCCTTGCTGCTGTTGCCATGCTGCTGAGCCTGTCTTCTGTTTGTTTGTGTCCTATTGTGACTTCTGGCTGCGTCTTTGGAGCCAGATTTCTTGCATAGGTGGGCCCAGTGTCCTTTTGCACCGCACGCCTTGCACTGCTCTTGAAATGGTGTTCTGATGAAAGGTCATGGAGCTGAAATGTTAACTCTGCTTCTCTCTCCACAGATGCTACCTGACCTGCACTTTCTGTTTTTATTTCTTGAGTGGGACAAACCACACTTACCACACAGCTTGCTTGCTTTTTGTGACCTGGTTACTATGCTGATACTGTCAGCTGTCTCTAATGCTTGCAGATGCTATTGTCCAGTTACAATGGCTTCATATTTCTTGCCATTTTCTGTCAGTGCATCAATGCTGTGACCTTTCTTTTTCCCCAAGAGGTCTTTTTGAAATCCTTCAATAGGTGTTGCAACAATCACCAGCTCCATTATTCTCTCCGACAGCTCAGTTTCTGAAAAGTCACATTGACTGCCCTGACTACAGCATTGACTGACGAATTGATCTATTGATTCCTGTGGATGTTGCCTGTAGGACCTCAGTTCCAGGCAATGAATTCTATAATTCACTCTTACCCGAAGCTGATCTTTTAGCATTTTCCATACCTTTGCGGGATCTTTCTGGCCCTCTTCAGATAAGCCAGAGGTATTGATTTTGTATAATCCCTCATTTCTAACTGCTATCAGTATTTTCACAGCCTGCTCTGGTTCTGTAACCGCTTGGTCTATGAAGCATAACTGCATTCTTTGTTTAAAAGGTTTGAACTCAGATAGGATATCAATGGTTTTCCAGTTCATCCTGGGAAATTTGATATTCATCCTGCTGTTCTTTTGCTTTCTGCTCTATATTTAACCTTGTTCTATTAACTCTGTGTTGTTCCCCCTTTAAGAATTTGTTTTTGAAGGCTAGTTGCTTTGACTGAGTGTAACAGGTTCTTGACAGTGGTCCCCATTTTTTCTCTTTCAGCACTTAGCTTGTATGTTTACACAGCTGGTCAATAGACAATTCAAGGGGGTTTTCCCCTTTTTTTCTTAGAGATTGTTTATCTTCTTCACGCTTGATTGGTTTTATGATTTTATCAGCTTGACTCCTTTAATGAAGACTCGGGGGTTTCCTGTGCTTTCTTCCACTATCAGACTTTGTTTTGTTTTAGGTCGCGTGCTTTTCAGAATCTTCCCCCTTTTATTTTCTCTCGCTCACACGGAGCCTTTAGAAGATATATTTTTTTAAACTCTGCAAGGCTTTTGCTTTTTTTAAAACCAGGATTTTTCAATCGTTGGCGCAATGACTCACCCAATCACTTGCTTTTTAGCCACACTTCTATTCTAAGGCATGTAGCTTTCTTTCACTCTTTTCAGGCACTTGTTTTAAAATTTCTCTTACTGCTTTTACATTTTGTTTGCAGCTTTACCTGTGGTCTTCAAACTTGGCTTTTCACCACCGCTGCTGGCATGTCATGGATTTCTTTGTGTTATCTTAAGCAACACAATGAGGTATGTGGAGTCCAGTTCCTTGAAGATCTTTAGAAGGTTTATGAACAGCTAAACAAGTATATACAATACAGAGCAACTATATACAGAACCTTAGTCCAGGGTGTTGCTGTGCAGAGTGACTATGGCTTCCAGTCACATGGCGACATCCTGGCACTTAGCTCATTAGCATACTGAGTTCTTAAAGGAACATCATTCTTGATGCAATCATACAACAACAGTTACATCACTTAAACTCTCAATTTATCTTTCCAACAGGAACTGTAGCATTGTCTCTTATCATCACCTTAACAATGGTAAACAGCGACCACATCTGGTACTCCCACACTCTATATTATCAGCCAGGAATTGCAGGTGGGTTCAACTTAAGTCATGCTGGGCATGTGCAAACATCAATCCACCTGATTTATGCTGGGCATAACTGAGATCAAACTTGCCTCCAACATGTTCATACCATAGACCATTATTGTATAGTACTTTGGAATTTAGTGGCTGCTTAATAAATGACAGTTAATGTTTTGGAGGGGAATATGACTATTTAATTCAAAAAAAATTCCATTTTCCTTTAGTTGATTCATTCAAAGTAAAATAAATAACTGGGCTAACTAATCGAAGAAATGGACTCCATACTTCAAAATAGTGAAATGTAAAATCAGGTGTATGAACCCGTCGTCCAACTGTTTTTATGAGCTACAAGATATTAATGAGTTAACTTAATGCCCACGCAATTTGCATCACAGTTAATTTTTTTTGGGTCAAATTATTATCCACTATCTTTGAAAAGGACCTGTAATTGGATAATACTTGGATAATACAAAATCACATTTTGCCCAACAGAAGAAATAAATGAGTTTGATACACTGTTACGTCCATCTCCAATTTTCATATAATTACAGCTATGAATGAACTTTCTCGGTACGCATAATGACTGCCTTTTGTGTCTGCTGAAAAGTCTAGCTGTTTTCATTTGGGTTTCTGTTCTTTCTTGCACTTTCAGTGCTGGTTGCGAAGATATGGGCAGACGTCTTCTGACATGTTATACAATTCTTCATGAGGCTAATGAATGATATTCCTTTGAAAGCCAGCTGTCATATTCTCTTGCTGTCAAATCCAGTTCCCTTGAACAGAGGAATGATGGGATAGCATGTGGAAGTCTGCCAGTTTCAGAAGACCTGATTTTGACTAAATATGTGTCCTTTTAGCCTGTTTTTGCTGATGTAGGTGATGTGAATCCTATTCTTAATTTATCAGTGGTAGGTTGGTGGTATGACAAACTTAGAATGAATAAATGATCCACAATAATTTTAGATTAGATTAGAGATACAGCACTGAAACAGGCCCTTCGGCCCTCCGAGTCTGTGCCGAACATCAACCACCCATTTATACTAATCCCATATTCCTACCAAACATCCCCACCTGTCCCTATATTTCCCTACCACCTACCTATACTAGTGACAATTTATAATGGCCAATTTACCTATCAACCTGCAAGTCTTTTTTTTGGCTTGTGGGAGGAAACCGGAGCACCCGGAGAAAACCCACGCAGACACAGGGAGAACTTGCAAACTCCACACAGGCAGTACCCGGAATCGAACCCGGGTCCCTGGAGCTGTGAGGCTGCGGTGCTAACCACTGCGCACTGCGCCACAATATATCCCTGAAATTAATTGAAGCTTTCTTTTGCCTGATACATTTCTTAGAATTCTTATTTTTTGGGGGTAAATTATCAGTGTTAAACATCACTTTAGTCTCCTTTTGAATAAATTCTACAGATTTCTACCTATCACCTTCCCTCAGCTGATCAGTCGGTACTCCTCCATGTTGAAAACCATTTCCAACTGGAGGGCACAGACTGTACTCTGCGTGAGGATAGTTCAATATCCATCACCAAGAATGGCAGTGTAGCACCACTATTGACCGAACTGACCAAGTCCTGAAGAACATAGCTGCAAGACTGGGCCTGTGGCAGGTGGTGAGAGATCCAACATGAGGTAAAAACCTACTTGACCTCATCCTCACCGATCTACCCATCATAGATGCATCTGCCCATGACAATATTGGTAGGCGTGACCACTGTGGAGACAAAACTCTGTCTTCACACTGAGGACACACTCCACTGTGTTGTGTGGAAGTACCACTGCGCTAAATGGAATAGATTCAGAACAGATCTAACATCTCAAAACTGAGCATCCCCGCAACACTGTGGGCCATCATCAGCAGAAGAACTGTATTCCACCACAATCTGTAACCTCATGGCCTGCAATACCCCTCACTCTGTCATTACCATCAAGCCAGGGGATCAACCCTGGTTCAATGAAGAGAGTAGAAGAACATGCCAGGACCAGCACAACGCATACCTAAAAATGAGGTACCAACCTGGTGAAGCTACAACATAGGACTATATGCATGCTAAACAATGCAAGCAGCATGTTATAGACAGAGCTAAGTGATCTCTCAACCAACGGATCAGATCAAAGCTCTGCAGTCCTTCCACATCCAGTTGTGACCAGTGGTGGACAATTAAACAAGTGAATGGAGGAGGAGGATCCACAAACATCCCCATCCTCAATGATGATGGAGTCCAGCACATGATTGCAAATGAAAAAGCTGAAGCATTTGCAACCATCTTCAGCCAGGAGTGCCGAGTGAATGATCCATTTTGACCTGCTCATGAGGTCCCCAACATCATAGAAGGCAGTCTTCAGCCAAATCAATTCCCTCTATGTGATATCAAGAAATGTCTGAGCACACTAGATATATCAAAGACTATGGCACCGATGACATCATGGCTGTAATGCTGAAGACTTCTGCTCCAGAACTAGCCGTGCCTCGAGCAAAGCTGATCCAGTACAGCTACAATACTGGCAGCATCTACCCAGCAAAATTGAATATTGCTCAGGTGTGCCTTGTTTACAAAAAACAGGACAAATCCAATCCCAATCTGGCCTCTCCATCAGCTTACTCTGAATTATCAGCAAAGTAATGGAAGTGACATTTACTCATCAATAACCTGCTCACCGATGCTTAGTTTGGGTTCTGCCAGGATCACTCGGCTCTAGATCTCATGTGGACAAAAGAGCTGAATGCCCTGAATCTCACATGAGGTGAGAGTGATTTCCCTTGCTATTAAGGCAGCATTTGACCGAGTGTGCCACCAAAGAGCCCTACCCAAATTGAAGTCAATGGGGGGAATCAGGAGGAAAACTCTCCACTGGCTGGAGTCATACCTAGCATAAAGGAAGATGCTTGTGGTTGTTGGACTCCAATCAGCTCAGCCCCAGGACATTGATGCAGGTGTTTTTCAGGGTAGTGTCCTGGGCCCAACCATCTTCAGCTGCTTCATTAATGACCTACCCTCCCTCATAAAGTCAGAAGTGGGGATGTTCACTGTTGATTGCTCAGTGTTCAGTCCCATTTGTAACTTCTCAGATATTGAAGCAGTCTATGCCCGCATGTAGCAAGACCTGGACAACATTTAGGTTTGTGCTGATAAGTGGCAAGTAATATTAGTGGCACAAAAGTGCCAGGCAACGACCATCTCGAAAAAGAGAGAATCTAACAATCTCCACTTGGCATTCAACAGAATTACAGTTGCTGAAACACCAACACTCAACATCCTGGGGGTTACCATTGACCAGAAATTTAATTGGAGCAGCCATATAAATACCATGGCAACAAGAGCAGATCAATGGCTGGATATTCTGCAGCGAGTGACTTATCTCCTGATTCCCCAAAGCCTTTCCACCAACTACAAGGCACAAGTCAGGACTGTGATGGAATTCTCTCCTCTTGCCTGGATGAGAGCAGCTCTAACGACACTCAAGAAACTCGACACCATCCAGAACAAAGCAGCCTGCTTGATTGGCACCCAATCCACCACCTTCAACATTCACTCCCTCCATTGTCAGCGTACCGTGTTTTCAGTGTATTCTATCTAAAAAGATGCAATGCATCAAGTTGCCAAGGCTTCTTCAACAGCACCTTCCAAATCCCTGACCTCAACCACCTAGAAAAACAAGGGCAACAGGCACATGGGAACACCTCCACCTCCAAGAACACCTCCAAGTTACACACATGGAAATATATCACCAATTTGTTATCGTCGCTGGGTTAAAATTCTGGAATACACTGCCTAACAGCATTGTGGGAGTACCTTCACCATGCGGACTGCAATGGTTCAAGAAGCTCTCACGCCACCACCTTCTCAAGGGCAATTAGGGAAGGGTGATAATGCTAGCATTGCTAGCGATGCCCACATTCTGTGAATGAATAAAAAAATTTGGATTTTAGTGGGAAAAAATCCTCAGAATAACAATATAGATCTCCGGTGGTGTATTGATACATCTGTTGTCTTGAGGGCTGTAGAAGTCACTTTGGGCTGAAAAATTCATAATGTTAGCAATAATCATATATCAATTCATAAAGTCTTAGTGGAATAAACACATTCTATGTATGTATGTACATATATATCTGGCTAGTTAATACAAAGGGATGTTAATGTGATTTTCTTTTATTTGTTAAATTTCCACATTTTATGTAGAATGACTGTGCATCCATCCCAATTCTGGAATGAGCTCTCTGCTAACACACCAAAGAAGTGAACTATATTAGAAAGAGAAAATCATTCTTTGTTTTGGAGTGCATGGAGATGAAGGAGTAAAAACAAGTCGGTATCAGCTTTCTTTCCAGAAACAGTTATCAAGTCACCTGTTCAAATCACAAATTTTCTGATTGGTGCTCTACCCATTGAATTTACAGCAGTGATTGGTGCCTGATTTTCTTGTCCATCGACTTCAATGTTGGAGGGTTTGCACCCTGCCTTTCACAATGCACTATCTGTCACATTGCACCACCTGTCACATAGCGTTACCTGTCACACAGCATCACCTGTCACAAAACACTGCCTACCACATTGCACTTCTTATCACATTGCGCCGCCTGTCACATAAAACTGGCTGTTGCAGTACACAGCCTGTTGCTTGGACCGCTTCTCCCATTGCACCACCTGTCGCTTTGCACTGCCTGTCACATTGCACCACCTCTCACATTGCACTGCCTCTCACATTGCACCGCCTCTCACATTGCACCGCCTTTCACATTGCACCGCCTTTCACATTGCACTGCCTCTCACATTGCACCGCCTTTCACATTGCACTGCCTTTCACATTGCACCGCCTCTCACATTGCACCGCCTCTCACATTGCACCGCCTCTCACATTGCACGGCCTTTCACATTGCACCGCCTCTCACATTGCACCGCCTCTCACATTGCATCGCCTCTCATATTGCACCAACTATCACATTGCACTGCCTCTCACATTGCACTGCCTATTGCATTGCACCATCTCTCACATTTCACCGCCTTTCACATTGCACCGCCTGTCGCATTGCACAGCCTCTTACATTGCACCGCCTGTCGCATTGCATCGCCTCTCACATTGCACCGCCTGTCGCATTGCACTCTCTGTCGCATTGCACCGTCTGTTGCATTGTACAGCCTCTGACATTGCACTACCTCTCACATTGCACCACCTGTCACATTGCACCACCTGTTGCATTGCACCACCTGTCGCATCGCACTGCCTCTCAAATTGCACGGCTTGTCGCTTTGCACCACCTTTCGCGCTGCACCTCCTCTCACATTGCATCACTTGTCGCATTGCACCACCTCTCGCGTAGCACTCCCTCTCACATTGCACTGCCTCTCACATTGCACTGCCTCTCACATTGCACCACCTCTCACATTGCACTCCCTCTCGCATTGCACTGCCTCTCACATTGCACTGCCCCTCACATTGTACCACCTCTCACATTGCACTCCCTCTCGCATTGCACTGCCTCTCACATTGCACCGCCTCTCACATTGCACCACCTCTCACATTGCACTCCCTCTCGCATTGCACTGCCTCTCACATTGCACTGCCTCTCACATTGCACTCCCTCTCGCGTTGCACTGCCTCTCACATTGCACTGCCTCTCACATTGCACTGCCTCTCACATTGCACCACCTCTCACATTGCACTCCCTCTCGCGTTGCACTGCCTCTCACATTGCACCACCTCTCACATTGCACCACCTCTCGCGTTGCACTGCCTCTCACATTGCACTGCCTCTCACATTGCACCACCTCTCACATTGCACTCCCTCTCGCATTGCACTGCCTCTCACATTGCACCACCTCTCACATTGCACTGCCTCTCACATTGCACCACCTCTCGCATTGCACTGCCTCTCACATTGCACCACCTCTCACATTGCACCACCTCTCGCGTTGCACTGCCTCTCACATTGCACCACCTCTCACATTGCACCACCTCTCGCGTTGCACTGCCTCTCACATTGCACCACCTCTCACATTGCACCACCTCTCGCGTTGCAATGCCTCTCACATTGCACCACCTCTCGCGTTGCACCACCTCTCGCGTTGCACTGCCTCTCACATTGCACCACCTCTCGCGTTGCACCACCTCTCACATTGCACCGCCTCTCACATTGCACTGCCTCTCGCGTTGCAATGCCTCTCACATTGCACCACCTCTCGCGTTGCACCACCTCTCGCGTTGCACTGCCTCTCACATTGCACCACCTCTCGCGTTGCACCACCTCTCGCGTTGCAATGCCTCTCACATTGCACTGCCTCTCACATTGCACCGCCTCTCACATTGCACTGCCTCTCACATTGCACCACCTCTCACATTGCACCACCTCTCGCATAGCACCACCTCTCACATTGCACCGCCTCTCACATTGCACCACCTCTCGCGTTGCACCACCTCTCACATTGCACCGCCTCTCACATTGCACCGCCTCTCACATTGCACCACCTCTCGCGTTGCACTGCCTCTCACATTGCACCACCTCTCACATTGCACTGCCTCTCACATTGCACCGCCTCTCACATTGCACTGCCTCTCACATTGCACCACCTCTCACATTGCACCACCTCTCACATTGCACCGCCTCTCGCATTGCACTGCCTCTCACATTGCACCACCTCTCACATTGCACCACCTCTCACATTGCACCGCCTTTCGGTTTGCACCACCTGTCGCATTGCACTGACTCTCAAATTGCACGGCTTGTCGCTTTGCACCACCTTTCGCACTGCACCTCCTCTCACGTTGCATCACTTGTCGCATTGCACTGCCTCGCACATTGCACCGCGTATCACATTGCACCAGCTGTTGCATTGCACCGCCTCTCACAGAGCACCGCCTCTCACATTGCACTGCTTGACACATTGCACCGCCTCTCACATTGCACTGCTTGACACATTGCACCGCCTCTTGCATTGCACTGCCTCTCAAATCGCACCACCTGTCACTTTGCACCACCTCTCACATTGCACCACCTCTCACATTGCACTGCCTCTCACATTGCACCACCTCTCACATTGCACCACCTCTCACATTGCACCACCTCTCACATTGCACCACCTCTCACATTGCACTGCCTCTCACATTGCACCACCTCTCACATTGCACCACCTCTCGCGTTGCACCACCTCTCACATTGCACCGCCTCTCACATTGCACCACCTCTCGCGTTGCACTGCCTCTCACATTGCACCACCTCTCGCGTTGCACTGCCTCTCACATTGCACCACCTCTCGCGTTGCACTGCCTCTCACATTGCACCACCTCTCACATTGCACCACCTCTCGCGTTGCACTGCCTCTCACATTGCACCACCTCTCACATTGCACCACCTCTCACATTGCACCACCTCTCACATTGCACCACCTCTCGCGTTGCACCACCTCTCACATTGCACCGCCTCTCACATTGCACTGCCTCTCACATTGCACCACCTCTCGCGTTGCACTGCCTCTCACATTGCACCACCTCTCACATTGCACCACCTCTCGCGTTGCACTGCCTCTCACATTGCACTGCCTCTCACATTGCACTGCCTCTCACATTGCACCGCCTCTCACATTGCACTGCCTCTCACATTGCACCACCTCTCACATTGCACCACCTCTCACATTGCACCGCCTCTCACATTGCACTGCCTCTCACATTGCACCGCCGCTCACATTGCACTGCCTCTCACATTGCACCACCTCTCACATTGCACCACCTCTCGCGTTGCACTGCCTCTCACATTGCACTGCCTCTCCCATTGCACTGCCTCTCACATTGCACCGCCTCTCACATTGCACTGCCTCTCACATTGCACCACCTCTCACATTGCACCACCTCTCGCATTGCACCACCTCTCACATTGCACCGCCTCTCGCATTGCACTGTCTCTCACATTGCACCACCTCTCACATTGCACCGCCTCTCGCATTGCACTGCCTCTCACATTGCACCACCTCTCACATTGCACCACCTCTCACATTGCACCACCTCTCACATTGCACCGCCTTTCGCTTTGCACCACCTGTCGCATTGCACTGACTCTCAAATTGCACGGCTTGTCGCTTTGCACCACCTTTCGCACTGCACCTCCTCTCACGTTGCATCACTTGTCGCATTGCACTGCCTCGCACATTGCACCGCGTATCACATTGCACCAGCTGTTGCATTGCACCGCCTCTCACAGAGCACCACCTCTCACATTGCACTGCTTGACACATTGCACCGCCTCTCACATTGCACTGCTTGACACATTGCACCGCCTCTTGCATTGCACTGCCTCTCAAATCGCACCACCTGTCACTTTGCACTGCCTTTCGCACCGCACCTCCTCTCACATTGTACTGCCTGTTGCATTGCACCACCTCTCAGATTGCACCGCTTCTCACATTGCATCATCTGTCGCATTGCCTAATCTCTCACCTTGCACTGCCTGTAGTTTTATGTCCAATTCTGGTTACCACACTTTAGGAAGAATGTGAACATCCTTGAAAGGGTGCGGAGGAGATTTACCAGAATGATTCCAGGAATGAGGTATTTTAGCTACAATGTTGATTGGAGAAGCTGGAGATATTCTCCTGGAGCAAAGGAGATTGGGGGAGATTTGATAGAGGTGTAGAAGATTATGACTGGTTTAGATAAGGTAGACAAAGAAAAGCTGTTCCCATTAGCTGTTGTTCCAAGGACTAGGGGACACAGATCTAAGCTTTGGGGCAAGAGATGCAGGGGGGATGTGAGGAAGACCTTTTTTTACCCAGCAAGTGGTAATGACCAGGAACTCACTGTCTACGAGTGTGGTGAAAACAGAGACAATGAATGATTTCAAAAGAAACATGGATGGAAATAAGCTTACAGGGCAACCGGGATAGAGCGGGTGAATGGGACTGACTGGATTGCTCTACAGAGAGCTGGCATGGGTGCAATGGGCCAAATAGCTTCCTTCTGTGCTGTAATGACACTATGACTTTATTTGGCCATGTTAAATTGTATCTGTTACCTGTCAGGTAATTGCACCAACCTGGCCATACCCTCCTGAAGTCCTCCTTTCCATCTGCCAAACCCCCTACTGCTGTGTTGCCAACAAATTTTGGGTTAGAAATTGCGTCTCATCGGGCTGCATCGATTGGCACTGCAGAGGCCTCCCGTTGCTTCCTGGGGGTACAATGCACCACAGGCCTTTTTCTGCTCAATTTGCATGGCATTGCAGCAAGAGAAAGGTGTTAGCTGGTGTGTCACCCGAGTTTGCCAGAAGGCTTTGAATCAGCATTGTGCTGACATTGCACAGCCCAACTGGCTGATGTAACACCAGGATTCCAAATTTGGACCATCATCCATGACATGACTGATTACTGCTCCAACGATCTAGTTTGAAGCGTCACATGCTGGCTTCAGGTCACGATTTGTGTCATAATGAATGAGTAATGCATCACTGGTCAAACTTCTCTTACATGCATTATAAGCATCTTGTGCTTGAGACCATTCCCATTTCACATCTTTCTTCAACAACTCATGTCGTGGAGCTAACACCATTGCAAGCCAAGGCAGAAATCACGTGTAGTGTTGGATCCATACCTAGAAAAGATCTAAGCTCAGACACATCTTTTTGGCTTTGGGGCATTGACTATAGCCTCTATCTTTCCTTTCACTGGTTGTAGTACTTTTTCATTGATTTTCAGGCCAAGGTACACTACCTTGGATTTCACAAAAGCAAACGTGTTCTTTTTCAATTTCACATTGAGACTTTTTGACACTTCATCCAACACTTGAAGATTCTCTTCCTCTGTTACGGTCACGATCAACACATCATCCTGATTGCACAAGCAATGCAGCACTCCTTGCAAAATCTATCTATTGTAGCTCAGAAGGTTTTTTGGAGATTTCACACTACAGGGCAGCTTCGTGTAATCTGTGTGTTTATCGTGAGAAGATGTTTCCCCTGGTTGGGGAGTCTAGAACCCGGCGACACAATTTCAAAATAAGGGGGAAGCCACTTCGGACAGAGATGAGGAGAAATTTCTTTCCTCAGAGGGTTGTGAACCTTTGGAATTCTCTGCCCCAGAGGGCTGTCCTCAGAGTGGAAGCTTAGTCATTGAGTATGTTTAAAGCAGAGATTGACATATTTCTAAATACAAATGACATAAGGGGATATGAGGATAGTGTGGGAAAAGGCATTGAAGTGGATGATCAGCCATGATCCTATTGAATGGCAGGGGAGGCTCGGTGGGCTGAATGGCCTGCTCCTGTTCCTATGTTCCTATACTGCTGACTCTCTCGACCACATTGCGCTGTGCAAAAGCATGGGACAAATCCAACTTCGTGAATAGCTTGGATCCCACTAACTCCGCATACAAATCTTGAGAGGTCAGTAGTGGATTCTGCTCATCCCACTCCCCGGTTGATTGTGCTGCCACATAGTCTTCTAGTTTTGTCTGACTTGGACACTACTATAATTGGGGTTGCCCAATCACTATGATCAATTTTCACTAGCACATCATTTCTCTCTAGCTTCTTTAGCTCCTCTTCAACCTGGGTTTTGAGACCATAAGGAACAGGACTAGCTTTAAGATATATTGGTTTTGCATCATGCCTGATTCGGATGTGCACTTATTATGCCTTCATAGCTGTCCTCAAAAATGATGCTGTATCTAGTCAATAGACAATCAAGCTTGTTGGTCGCCTCAACTTGGAAAACATGCTTCCAGTTTAACATCAGCTTGTGAAGCCAGTCTTTGCCCATTAACATTGGTTTGTTGTCATTTCTCGCTACAACAATGGGTAACTTGAGGGACTTGCTCTTATATTGGACATTACACTCCATTTGTCCGCACATTTCTAACACCTCACCAGATTAAGCTTTCAACTGAACTTTGCTCTCAGTTAGAGGTATTTGGAGGAACCGAATTTGCTCTTGTACATTTCTCTGCTCATAATGGAGCAATCTGCAGCTGTATTGATGCGCATGTTGATGTGCTGTTGATTTACCAACACCTTTGTACAAACGTCCCTGTCATTTGAGTGATTGCCAGTGGCGTAAATGCTGCACAGTCCTTGCTCTTGTTTGCTTCGGTGCTTTGTGAACTCCACCCTTGTGACCTCACTGCTTTCTGTTACTACTGGAATGAGTTCCCTTTCCTGCTTTGGCTTTCACTTGGCAAGAAGTTGGAAAATGGCCTTTATTTTAGCAATTAAAGCAATTGGCGTTTCTGTATTGACATGCTTGTGCCGTGTAGTTGACCTTCCAGCGATAACAAGACACTAAACCGCTATCACCAGCACTCTTCTGACTTGGTTTCTCCACTTTTGGCTTGGAGGAAACCTTCTGACAGTGGACAGAAACTGTATGAATCACTGGCATAGGACAAAATTCCCAAGCACTCTTTGATGCCATCTCTATAGAAACAGCAATCTTTCGCGATAGCTCAAATATAAGATTTTGTGTGTTTAGTAACTTTGATTGGATTCTTCCGTCCACAAATCCACACATGAATCTGTCTCGCAATGCTAAGAATGTGCCAAAGTTGATATGTAGTAGGAAATATAACCCCTCTATTCAAGAAGGCGGGGAGGCAGAAAACAGGTAACTATAGGCCAGTAAGCTTGATGTCTGTTGTGGGGAAAGTGTTAGAATCAATCATTAAGGAGGCTATAGCTGGGCACTTAGAAAAACTCAAGGTAATCGGGAATAGTCAGCATGGTTTGGTGAAAGGGAAATCATGTTTAACCAATCTATTGGAGATCTTTAAAGGAGTAAGGAGTAATATACCCTGTGGATAAAGGGGAGCCCGTTGACATACTGTACTTGGATTTCCAGAAGGCATTTGACAAGGTGCCACATGAAAGGCTATTGCGTGAAGTAGGAGCTCATGGTGTAGGGGGTAACATATTAGCATGGATAGAAGATTGGCTGGCTGACAGAAAACAGAGAGTATGCATAAATGGGACTATTTCTTATTGGCAGGATGTGATGAGTGGAGTCCCACAGGGGTCTGTGGTGGGGCCTCAACTTTTTACAATGTATTTCAATGACTTAGATGAGGGGAGCGATGGCATGACAGCTAAATTTGCAGATGACACAAAGATAGGTAGTAAAGTATTTTGTGAGGAGAACATAAGGAGGTTGCAGACTGATATAGATAGGTTGAGTGAGTAGGCAAAAATCTGGCAGATGGAGTATAATGTGGTAAAATGTGAAGTTGTTCACTTTGGCAGGAAGAATAAAAAAGCAGAGTATTACTTAAATGGAGAACGACTGCAGACTTCTGAGGTGCAGAGGGATCTCAGTGTTCTAGTGCATGAGTCACAAAAGGTTAGTAAGCAGGTACAACAGGTAATAAAGAAGGCTAATGGAATGCTATCCTTTATTACAAGAGGAATTGAAAATAAAAGTAAGGATGTTATGCTTCAGTTATACAGAGCATTGGTGAGACCACATCTTGAATACTGTGTGCAGTTTTGGTCTCCTTATTTAAGGAAGGATAAATGGTTGAAGGCAGTTCAGAGGAGGTTTACTAGATTGATACCTGGAATGAGCGGGTTGTTTTAGGAGGAAAGGATGGACAGACTAGGCTTGTTTTCACTGGAGTTTAGAAGAGGGAGGGGAGATTTAGTTCAAGTTTATAAGATCCTGAATGGTCTTGACAAGGTGGATGTGGAAAGGATCTTTCCTCTTGTGGGTGAGTCCAGAACTAGGGGGCACTGTTTTAAAATTAGGGGTCGCCCTTTTAGGACAGAGATGAGGAGAATTTTTTTTCTCTTCGAGGGTTCTGTGACTTTGGAACTCTCTGCCTTAGAAGGTGGTGGAGGCGGGGTCATTGAATATTTTTAAGGTGGCGGTAGATAGGTTCTTGTTAGGCAAGAGAATCAAAGATTATGGGGGGTAGATGGGAGTGTGGAATTTGAGACACAAACAGATCAGCCATGATCTTGTTGAATGGCAGAGCAGGCAAGGAGGGACGAATGGCCTACTTCTGCTCCTAATTCATATGTTTGCAGTGATAAATTCTTCAGTACCACAATGTACTCACCAAGTGTTTCACTACTTTTCTGATTTCTGGTTCCAAAGCTTTAGCTTTCCGTTAATGGCTTAGGGTTGAACTGTTCCTCCAACTTGGTGATGATTGTTTTGAGTGGCACAGTTTTTGCCTTGTTGGGAGCGAGAAGATTCGTTAGCATGCCATACACTTCTGGGACAATTTCCGTGAACAAGAATTGTTTTTCTTGCACTCAAAAATTGCCTTATTCTGAGTCTTGACCGAAATTGCCTTATTCTGAGTCTTGACCGCTTCACTTTCACCTTGAAGTTCCAAAATGTTAATAGCTTTGAAAAAGATGTCCATTCTTTCAATCAACAAACTGAATGGTTCTCAAGCCTTTTTGTATGTTCCTCACCTTCCAATGTATCCTATGGGTGCAGCCGCGTTGTCCGGTTTCCAAATTCACAGTAACCTCAGTTGTTACGATCAGGTGAGGAGGGGTCGAAGGGCTCCCCTCTTGTCCCGCTCCTTGCTTGACTGCAACAGGGTTTATTTCTTTTTTAAAGAAAATGTGCTTGCCAATTCAGTGAGTGTATAACTATTTACATGCTATGATCATAAAAGAACAAATTGGACAGGTTTTCTTCAGTTTAAGAAAGAAAGCGGTTAGCTTTATTGTACTTAAAACCGATCCGAGTAAAATGATAAACTATGCTCCAACTTTCACACACACACACACACACACACACACACACACACACACACACACACACACACACACACACACACACACACACACACACACACACACACACACACACACACACACACACACACACACACACAGTTTACAAAATGGGGAAGGATAGATTGTTCAAATTAGAGTCCAGAGCAATAAAAAGGGGTACGCAGTCTGTGGAGTTTGGGTCATGGTTGGCTTCTGGCTGAACTCAGTGGTCCTGAGGCTTCCAGCTTGTAGTTGTGGCCAGCAGATTTGGTGGTCCTTCTGGAAACAGCGACTTGGATATGTTCCTTCACTCATGGGGTCTCTGTCTGCCGCAGTGATGGCCTGCGGTGGTTACAACAGGTAGGGTTCGAAACTTGCCAGGTGGACTGGTGGAGGGGTGGGGAGAGAGGGACCCCACTTGGGCCTCTTTTGATCAGTGTCCAGTAGCTTGTCTGCTACAGAGAGAGAGAAAACTCAGCTTAAAATACACAGATGGTTGGTCTGTCACATGATGGCTCAGTGTGTATGTCCTCTTGCAACTTAATTAGTTAATGACTAGGAATTCCCATCTCTCAATCAGTGTCCCATTGTTCAAGTGATTACCTTTGAGTGGTTCATCTCCACCAGTTTAACGTCCCATGTGTTTGTCTTTAAATGTTTTGTTAATGGGGACTTGGGGACTGGCCAAGTGATTTACTCCAAACTTCCCAAGTTATTGTTCTAGAGGGGACGGGCCAGACAATTCAACTCCCTCTAAATTCATTGCAATGTAAGGCATTTTGATGCAAATTTTGGTGGCCATTTTAGCTGCTAGCAGTCATCTTTTGGTCTGTTCCTTTTTCCTTTTTTGAAATAATTAATTCAGGTTTCCAGCCGTTGGATTAAAAAGTCATCATTCGGCATAACATGTGTTCGTGACACCAGTAAACACTTTACTGCGGCTGTCTATAACAGTGATGGCTAAAACCAGTTTAGTTATGGGTGAAAATATTTTCTTACCCAAATGATCACTTCAAAGCCGATGCACATTAGGACCCTGTGGCATCCCGTTCAACTGAGGAGACAGTGTGAGGTTCAGGCTTCGCCCAATCTAGTCTAAGTCTCTGACATCCGAGCAGGTAGGGCACCAGGAGCTGGCGGATCCTGTTCACTGCAGTCCCTGCTGCTGTTTGCTGCCTACATTTATGGACTTTAATCCCATCCTCTCACAATTTTCTGTAATACATTCGGGTGGCACTAGCAGACAAAATAGATACCAGGCATGGCCAGTTCAAGGAAGTGTTTATTTACATCATTATGTCATCAAGCCATTAGCATAATATACAAATACATTACAGTATGGGGACATGGATTGCTTTATTGTCTCAGGCGCTGCGAATGGAACTGAACACTGTGCAATCATCAGCGAACATCCCCACTTCTGGCCTTATGATGGTCATTGAAGAAACAGCTGAAGATGGTTGGGCCTAGGACACTGCCCTGAGGAACTCCTGCAGTGATGTCCTGGGACTGAGATGATTGGCCTCCAACAACCACAACCATCTTCCTTTGTGCTAGGTAAGACTCCAACCAGTGGAGAGTTTCCCCAACACCGCCCCCCCCCCAATCCAATTCCCATTGACTGTAGTTTTCCTCAGGCTCCTTGATGCCATACTCGGTCAAATGCTGCCTTGATGTCAAGGGCAGAAACTCTCATCTCACCTCTAGAATTCAGCTGTTTTGTTCATGTTTGTTCTAAGGCTGCAATGAGGTTTGGAGCCAAGTGATCCTGATGGAAGCCAAACTGAGTACTGATAAGCAGGTTATTGGTGAGTTTTAGTGCCACTTGGTAGCACTGTTGATGACCCCTTCCTTCACTTTGTTAATGATTAATAGTAGGCTGATGGGGCTTGACTGCTGGCAATGACCCCCAAGGCTATCTGCTCCACTGCTTTCTCAACGTGTGTCTGGTGGGCTTCCTAACCCCTGCAGTTACATAATATCTCTCCTCCTGTCCATCTCTTCCATCAAAATCTCTACTGCAGCGTCCAAAAACTTTGGAGCTTGCTCTCTTCCATTTTGTGTCATTCTTTAAAGGTCAGAGTCAATTCCTGCATGACTGCCAGCTCCTGTTCCAGTGGCAATTCACCTCCCCTTTAATAGGTTCAGGCTAGCTTTAAGCACTGCTGGCTAGCTTCAAATTGTGCTAGCCACTCACGGTATTGGCCCCCTGCTGATGTGTTTAACCAATCAACAGCGTGGTTAGAGTTGTCTGGAGGCTGAAATCATTGAAATGAGCAGACAGCACGAAGTTGGTATGCTGCTTGCATTGCAGTTAACGGGCATGGGTTAACCGCACACACAATCCTCACACCCATTTTTGAGTGCTAGCGAATTTAGCTCTCATGTCTTAATAACTTGATTGAGTTTTTTGAGGCCATGACTAAAGCAATGAAATCTTTTGTTGGATAAGTAGTAGAAAAGAAAGAGAGGTCTGGTTTTCTAATATAAAAGCAAAATACTGCGGATGCTGGAAATCTGAAATAAAAACAAGAAATGCTGGAATCACTCAGCAGGTCTGGCAGCATCTGTGGAAAGAGAAGCAGAGTTAACATTTCGGGTCAGTGACCCTTCTTCGGAACTGACAAATATTAGAAAAGTCACAGATTATAAGCAAGTGAGGTGGGGGTGGGGCAAGAGATAACAAAGGAGAAGGTGTAGATTGGACCAGGCCACATAGCTGACCAAAAGGTCACGGAGCAAAGGCAAACAATATGTTAATGGTGTGTTGAAAGACAAAGCATTAGTACAGATTAGGTGTAAATACACTGAATATTGAACAGCAGCAAGTGCAAACCTGAAAAAAAACAGTGGGTAAGCAAACTGAACAAACTAAGATGAAATGAAATAAATGCAAAAAAAAATTGTAAAAAATGTAAAAAAGAATGTAAAAACAAGGAAGAAAAAATAACTAAAAATGAAAGTAAAATGGGGGGCTGTCATGCTCTGAAATTATTGAACTCAATGTTCAGTCCGGCAGGCTACTCCGGGGAGTCTGAGGCCCAGAGCAATCCGGCTCCCGGCTCCCGGCTCCCCCCCGCGCTCTCTCTCCCCTCTGCCAATACTTCACCCTCCCCTCTCTGCCTCCCTCTCCCCGGCCCCGCTCTCACAGGTCGCCAGCGGCCTGTTCTCCATGGTGAAAATCAGCATCTAATGATGTGTCCTGGCAGCAAATTTACACGTCCAGAATGGAGTGCAGAATTGGGAGAGTTGGCCATCTCAATTCTTGATTGGTGCCAGTCTCAGCCCGATAAAAAGCATCTTTTTTAAAAATCCATTCAACTTTGATACTTTTGTTTATTGTATTAGCATATTCGGACATAGCTTTTACTTTCTCAATGATTTCTGATTGTGGGACATCACTGGAAAATTAGCCATGGCTTGTATACCTATTCACTATCTAGTGCCCTCTGCTGAAAAGTGCATTTGGGGAGACATCTTGTGAGAAAATAGTTTGCCAGTTTATTCAGGGCCTGGGTGGAATTCCAGCATTAAATAGACAGGAGACATTCCAGAACGGAAAATAGGGTAGAATTTGGTAATATAAAAGCAAAATACTGCAGATGCTGGAAATCTGAAACAAAACAAAAAGTGCTGGAAATATTCAGCAGGTCTGGCAGCCTCTGTGGAGAGAGAAGCAAAGTTAACGTTTCAGGTCTTGACCTTTCATCAGAGATTGGTAATGCTGTCTCGCTGTCCCAAAGATCACTGCCCAGAAATTTCCACTCAGGGCAGTCTGCCCCATGGAAAACTGAGAAGAGCAAAAAGGGTTCTGTCCTTGGTGTACATAATCTGTCAAAGTTCCCACAGCTACCTTGTCCCCTGCCCAGAACGTACCAAAAGCCAACAAATACAGTGGAGCTGCAAAAGTGGGGCCCATAAAAGTGTTCCAGTATCATGGTCTAGAAGACATCAGAAAAGAATGTTTAGCCCCAATAAAATCATCCATCTAATAAATCGAGGCTGTTATTTTCCTGTTGTGGGCTCTGCAGCAGCACCTCTAGGCTTATTCTAAATGTGGCTGGTCAGTACCATATTCTCTGCTCCCCTGCACCCGGCAGGCACACAAGCTTTGGATGTACTTGCACATCTGCATCAGCAAAATGGGAGCTCTGTGCCCTGCAGCACATTTTTCAGATATCTTTAAAGGCAGATATTTTCTCTGTGTAGCCAGGGGTTTTGTATGGATGCCGTTTACTTTTAAGTAGCTGCAGGCATTTAAATCATGTGGCACTCTATTTCCCCCTCCAAAGCATGAAATTCCCAGTGAGAGATGTTCCCAATGCTGGGAGAAAATCTGGCTGTAGTGGGCCAGTTCCATCCAGTACCCCATGCCCTTTAAATAAAAGTTGTAACATGCATCATCATAAAATGAAAGCCACAGTAGCAGGTATATTTGTGTATTATTCAGTAGCAATGGTCAAAGTCCTGCTGCATGGAGTGGAGCCCCGTTCAGTTTATGAAAGGGTGCAGCATTAAGAGTAGCCCATATGGCCACACACATGCTATCAATAATACTTTGTACTATGACGAAACCAGACAGATGATAAAGGTAGTGACCACTGTTGTATTGCTGTGTGTTTCCTATGGGGAAAAGAATGCATTCTGATCAATTGGAGGTTGGCACCAAAAGGAAAATTACCACAAATACTTCTAAATTATCATTTAAAAAAACCCAAATAGTTCGCTACCATCCTTTAGGGAAAGGAACTTGTCACTTCTCACTGGTATGGCCGACATACGACTCCATTCCCAATATATTTGGCTAACTCTTAATGCCTGATGAGGTGGCTTTGCAAGCCACTCAGTTCTTAAATCTACTGTCAATATCAAGCTTGCAAATTTTCTCAATTAGCTTTCCATAAGACACTTAATCAAAAACTTTTCTAAAATCTAAACAAAATCCATCCAAATTATTGCCATTATTTACAGCTATCGTTACTTTATCAAAAAATTCTATTAACTTGGCTTGACCCCTCTCTTAAAATCCTTGCTGACTGGTACCAATAAACTTACATCTCGCTAAACTTTCCACCAGTTTGTCCTTAACAAGCATTCAAGGATTTTCCTTGGTACTAATATGAGATTAACCCAACTATAATTCCATGGATACCCCTAGATCCCTTAAAGACTGTTCTCTCGTCCTCCGGTACCATTCTCTTATCTCGTAAATCCCTACATCTTTTTGCCTGTGGTTCCATCTGCATGTCCTTGAGTTTGTATGCATTATGCAGAAGCTGTAATTAAAAAAGCACTCTTTGGATGTATCATGTTTCACTCTAAGATTTCCAATTAGCAGATCTTCCTACGACTTTGCTGGCTTCTAACAATTCACCAGTAGTTTGAAAGGTATTTTTGACTGAGTGTTTTATGAATATAATTCTAATTGAGGAAACTTGTTAGAATGACTTTTAAGTGTTTGAGAAACAAAAAGGAATTTAGTAGTTTAAAAACAATGAAATTTATTAAATATCAATGAACTAAAATAACATTTTTAAAAGCTTCACAAACATGCATCACATAGACATTTTGTAACTGTGCATTAAGTCAACTGCCTACCAATTAATGAAATAAAATAATAGCCACCTGGGAAGATTTATAAGTTCCTTATAATAATGGAGTTCCTTGTTTACTATTATTTATAAACATTATCTGAGTGCAAGTGTTTGAATACTGCCTTTAGCTCTCAGCTACATACTGATATTAAAATTTGCCCCTTGTCCCTGGAAAGTAACAGATTGATGGCATACTGCAATGTACGCTGAACATAGTTAGAAAGATCAGACTTTCAGACAAATAGAAGGTCTACTGAGGTTCTGATTTTATTTGTATTTGCTCTCACGATGTGAGCAATCTGGTAAGGCCATGTTTTATTTTTCTCCCAAGTTGTCCTGAGAACTTGGTGGTGAACCTTCTTCGAGGAGCACTGCAATTGGTGTGGTGATGGTGTTTGACAACAGAATGCATGCTAGGTCACTTCAGAGAGCAAAGAGCATGAAAGTCATAGAAATCATAGAAGGTTTAAGGCACAGAAAGAGGCCACTTGGCCCATCGTGTCTGTGCCGGCTGAAAAACGATCCACCTATTCTAGTCCTACCTTCCAGCATTTGGTCTTTAGCCCTGAAGATTATGGCACTTGAGGTGTATATCCAGACTCCTTTTAAATGAGTTGAGGGTCTCTGCCTCAACTACCCTTTCAGGCAGTGAGTTCCAGACCCCCACGACCCTCTGGGTGAAAAGGTTTTCCTCATCTCCTCTCTAACTTTTCTACCAATCACTTTAAATCTATGCCCCCTCTTCACTGACCTCTCTGCTGAGGTGAATAGACCCTTCACCTCTACTCTATCCAGGCCCCTCAAAACTTTGTACATTTCAATCAGATTTCCCCTCAGCCTCCTCTGTTTCAAGGAGAACAACCCCAGCCGAGTCAATCTTTCCTCATAGCTGCATTTTTCCAGTCCTGGCAACATCCTCGTAAATCTCCTCTGTACCCTCTCTGGTGCAATTACATCCTTTCTGTAATGAGGTGACCAGAACTGCACACGGTACTCAAGTTGTGGCCTAACCAATGAGTTATACAGTTCTAGCATAATCTCCCTGCTCTTAGATTCTATACCTCGGCTAATAAAGGAAAGGATTCCGTAAGCCTTCTTAACCACCTTATCGACCTGTCCTGCTACCTTCAGGGATTTGTAGACATTCGATCCAAGGTATTTTCCCATTAATCATGTACTCCTTTGCCTTGTTTGACCTCCCAAAATGCATTACCTCACACTTCTCCGGATTGAATTCCATTTGCCACTTCTCTGCCCATCTGACCAGACTATCAATATCTTCCTGCAGCCTACAGTTATCCTCCTCGCTATCGACCACACAGCCAATCTTTGTGTCAGCTGAAAACTTCTTGATCATGCCTCCTACATTTATGTCCAGATCGTTAATATTTACCACAAAAAGCAGGGGAGCCAGTACTGTGTCCTGCGGAACGCTACTGGAAACAGCCCTCCAGTCGTTAAAACACCTGTCAACAATTACCTGCCACTGAACCAATTTTGTATCCACCTTGCTGCATTTCCCTGGATCTCATGGGATTTTATTTTATTAACCAGTCTGCCATGTGGGACCTTGTCAAAAGCCTTGCTAAAATCCATGGAGACCACATCAACTGCACTATCCTCATCTATCCTCCTTGTTACTTCTTCAAAAAATTCGATCATGTTGGTCAGACAAGATCTTCCCTTAACAGGGAGGTGGTGGCATAGTGGTAAAGTCACTGGGCTAGTAATCCAGAGGCCCAGTCTAATGCTCTGAGGATATGCATTTGAATCCCACCACGGCAGATGGTAAAATTTGAATTGTTAATAAAAAAGGGGGGTGGCGCAGTAGTTAGCACTGCAGCCTCACAGCTCCAGTGACCCGGGTTCGGTTCTGGGTACTGCCTGTGTGAAGTTTGCAAGTTCTCCCTGTGACCACATGGGTTTCCGCCGGGTGCTCTGGTTTCCTCCCACAGCCAAAGACTTGCATGTTGATAGGTAAATTGGCCATTGTAAATTGCCCCTAGTGTAGGTAGGTGGTAGGAGAATTGAGGAAAAGTGGGTAGGCGGTGGCGTAGTGGTATTATCACTGGACTAGTAACCCAGGGACCCAGGGTATTTCTCTGGGGACATGGGTTCGAATCCCACCACAGCAGAAGATGGAATTTGAATTTAATTAAGAAATCTGGAATTAAAAGCTAGTCTAATGATGGCCATGAAACCATTGTCGATTGTTGTAAAAACCCATCTGGTTCACTAATGTCCTTTAGGGAAGGAAATCTGCTGTCCTTACCTGGTCTGGCCTACATGTAACTCCTGACCCACAGCAATGTGGTTAACTCTTACATGCCCTCTGAAATGGCCTAGCAAGCCGCTACAAAGTCAATAAAAAGGAATGAAACCGGATGGACCACCCGGCATCGACTTAGGCACCGGAAACGACAACGGCAAACCCAGCCCTGTCGACCCTGCAAAGTCCTCCTTACTAACATCTGGGGGCTTGTGCCAAAGTTGGGAGATCTGTCCCACAGACTAGTCAGGCAACAGCCTGACATAGTCATACTCACGGAATCATACCTGACAGATAATGTCCCAGACACTGCCATCACCATCCCCGGGTATGTCCTGTCCCACCGGCAGGACAGACCCACCAGAGGTGGCGGCACAGTGGTATACAGTAGGGAGGGAATTGCCCTGGGAGTCCTCAACATCGACTCTGGACCCCATGAAGTCTCATGGCATCAGGTCAAACATGGGCAAGGTAACCTGCTACTTACCACCTACCGCCCTCCCTCAGCTGATGACTCAGTACTCCACCATGTTGAACACGACTTGGAGGAAGCACTGAGGGTGGCAAGGGCACAAAATGTACTCTGGGTGGGGGACTTCAATGTCCATCACCAAGAGTGGCTCGGTAGCACTGCTACTGACTGAGCTGGCCGAGTCCTAAAGGACATAGCCGCTAGACTGGGTCTGCGGCAGGTGGTGGGGGAACCAACACGAAGGAAAAACATACTTGACCATGTCCTCACCAATCTGCCTGCTGCAGATGCTTCTGTCCATGACTGTATTGGTAGGAGTGACGACCGCACAGTCCTTGTAGAGACGAAGTCCCGCCTTCACATTGAGGATACCCTCCATCATGTTGTGTGGCACTATCACCCTGCTAAATGGGATAGATTTTGAACAGATCTAGCAATGCAAAACTGGGCATCCATGAGGCGCTGTGGGCCATTAGCAGCAGCAGAATTGTACTCAATCACAATCTGTAACCTCATGGCCCGGCATATCCCCCACTCTACCATTACCATCAAGCCAGGAGACCAACCCTGGTTCATTGAAGAGTGCAGGAGGGCATGCCAGGAGCAGCACCAGGCATACCTCAAAATGAGGTGTTAACCTGGTGAAGCTACAACACAGGACTATCTGTGTGCCAAACTGCGTAAGCAGCATGCGATAGACAGAGCTAAGCGATCCCATAACCAACGGATCAGATCTAAGCTCTGCAGTCCTGCCACATCCAGCCTTGAATGGTGGTGGACAATTAAACAACTAACTGGAGGAGGTGGCTCCACAAATATCCCCATCCTCAATGATGGGGGAGCCCAGCACATCAGTGCGAAAGATAAAGCTGAAGCATTTGCAACAATCTTCAGCCAGAAGTGCCGAGTTGATGATCCATCTCGGCCCCCTCCTGAAGTCCCCAGTATCACAGATGCCAGACATCAGCCAATTCGATTCACTCCGCGTGATATCAAGAAACGACTGAAGGCACTGGATACTGCAAAAGCTATGGGCCCTGACACTATTCCGGCAATAGTGCTGAAGACCTGTGCTCCAGAACTTGCTGCGCCCCGAGCCAAGCTGTTCCAGTACAGCTACAACACTGGCATCTACCTGGCAATGTGGAAAATTGTCCAGGTATGTCCTGTACACAAAAAGCAGGACAAGTCCAACCCGGCCAATTACCGCCCCATCAGCCGACTCTCAATCATCAGTAAAGTGATGGAAGGTGGCATCAACAGTGCCATCAAGCAATAACCTGCCCAGTGACGCTCAGTTTGGGTTCCGCCAGGGCCACTCAGCTCCTGACCTCATTACAGCCTTGGTTCAAACATGGACAAAGGGGCTGAACTCAAGAGGTGAGGTGAGAGCGACTGCCCTTGACATCAAGGCAGCATTTGACTGTGTATGGCATCAAGGAACCCTAGCAAAAGTGAGGTCAGTGGGAATCAGGGGGAAAACCCTCCGCTGGCTGGAGTCATACCTAGCGCAAAGGAAGATGGTTGTGGTTGTTGGAGGTCAATCATCTGAGCTCCAGGACATCACTGCAGGAGTTCCTCAGGGTAGTGTCCTGGGCCCAACCATCTTCAGCTGCTTCATCAATGGCCTTCCTTCAATCATAAGGTCAGAAATGGGGATGTTCGCTGATGATTGCACAATGTTCCGCACCATTCGTGACTCCTCAGATACTGAAGCAGTCCGTGTAGAAATGCAGCAAGTCCTGGACAATATCCAGGCTTGGGCTGATAAGTGGCAAGTAACATTCGCGCCACACAAGTAACAGGCAATGACCATCTCCAACAAGAGAGAATCTAACCATCTCCCCTTGACATTCAACAGCATTACCATCGCTGAATCCCCCACTATCAACATCCTCGGGGCTACCATTGACCAGAAACTGAACTGGAGTAGCCATATAAATACCGTGGCTACAAGTGCAGGTCAGAGTCTAGGAATCCTGAGGCGAGTAGCTCACCTCCTGACTCCCCAAAGCCTGTCCACCATCTACAAGGCACAAGTCAGGAGTGTGATGGAATACTCTCCACTTGCCTGGATGGGTGCAGTTCTATCAACACTCAAGAAGCTCGACACCATCCAGGACAAAGCAGCTTGCTTAATTGGTACCCCATCTACAAACATTCACTCCCTCCAACACCGATGCACAGTGGCAGCAGTGTGTACCATCTACAAGATGCACAGCAGCAATGCACCCAGGCTCCTCAGACAGCACCTTCCAAACCTGCGACCTCTACCAACTAGAAGGACAAGGGCAGCAGATGCATGGGAACACCACCACCTGCAAGTTCCCCTCCAAGTCACACACCATCCTGACTTGGAACTATATCGCTGTTCCTTCACTGTCGCTGGGTCAAAATCCTGGAACTCCCTTTCTAACAGCACTGTGGGTATACCTACCCCAAATGGACTGCAGCGGTTCAAGAAGACAGCTCACCACCACCTTCTCAAGGGCAATTAGGGATGGGCAATAAATGTTGGTCTGGCCAGCGTCGCCCACATCCCATGAATGAATAAAACAAAATGGTAGTGAATATGGGATTAATGTTGGATTAGCATTAAAAAAATGGGTGGTTGATGGTCGGCACAGTCTCGGTGGGCCGAAGGGCCTGTTTCAGTGCTGTATGACTCTTTGACTAAATCCATTTTGAATATCCTTGACTAACCTATGACTTTCTAAGTGACAGGTTATCCTTTGTCTCAGAATAGATTCCAATAACTTTCCCACTACTGAGGTTAGACTGACTGGCCTGTAATTATTCTGTCTATCTTTTGCTCCCTTTTTAAACAGAGGTACAATGTTAGCAGTTCTTCACTCCTCCGGCACCACATCTGTATCCAGTGAGGACTGGAAAATGACGGTCAGACCTTCTGCTGTTTCCTCTCTTGCTTCTTTTAACAGCCTAGGCTACATTTCATCTGGCCCTGGTGACTTATCAACTTTCAAGGATGCTAATCCCATTAATACTTCCTCTCTCCCTGTGTTTATCACATCCAATACTTCACAATTCTACTCCTTAAGTACAATATCTGCATCGCCCCCCCACCCCCCCCCCCCTTCTATGAAGACAGACACAAAGTATTCATTAAGACCAGTTCCAACATCTTCCGCCCCTACGCAAAGTTTACCTTTTTGGTCTTTTATGGGCCCTACTCTCTCCTTCGTTTTCCTTTTACTCTTAATGTATTGATGAAACATTTTTGGGTTCACCTTGATTTTGCTTGCCAATATTCTTTCATGCCCTCTCTTTGCTTTCCTAATTTCCTTTTTGATTTCACCGCTCCACTTTCCATACTCCTCTCGGCTTTCTGTAGTATTGAGTTCTCGGTCTCGGACAGAAGCTTTCATTTTCTGCCTTATCTTACCAGTATGCTCCTTGACATCCATGGGGCTCTAGATTTGGCCGTCTCACCCTTTTTCTTCGTGGGAACATGTTTATTCTGAACCCCTTGAGTCTCCCTTTTGAATGCCTCCCACTGTTCTGATGCTGATTTACCTTCAAGTAGCTGTTTTCAGTTCACTTTTGCTAAATCACACCTCAGTTTAGTAAAATTGGCTTTGCCCCAATTGAGAACTCTAACTCGTGTTCTATCTCTCCTTTTCCATAATTATGCTAAAACTGATTGAATTATGATCACTCTCACCAAAATGCTCTCCCACTGCCACTCTTTCCACTTGCCCAGCTTCATTTCCTAAAACTAAGTTTAAAACTGTGCCCTCTCTTGTTGGACTTGCTACATAGTGGCCAAAATATTTCTCCTGAATGCACTCAAGAATTCTGCTCCTTCAGTTCCTTTCACACTAAAACTATCCCAGTTAATATTGGGGTAGTTAAAATCCCCTACTGTTACTGCCCTATTGTTCTTGCACTTCTCAGAGATTTGCCTACATAGCTGCTCTTCTATCTCCCTCTGACTGTTTGAGGGTCTATTGTAAACTCCCAGCAGTGTGATTGTCCCTTTTTTGTTCCTCAACTCAATCCATATGGCCTCATTTGATCAACCTTCCAACATATCATCCCTCCTGACAGCTGTAATAGGTTCCTTGACCAAAATTGCCACTCCCTGTCCTTTCTTATCCCCCTCCTTATCGCGTCTGAAAACTCTGTAACTGGGAATGTTGAGCTGCCATTCCTGTCCCTCCTTAAGCCATGTTTCTGTAATAACTATAATATCATACTGCCACGTGTCTATCTGTGCCCTCAGCTCATCTGCTTTATTTGCTATACTCCTTGCATTGAAATAGATACCCTTGAGCACTACCAAGCTCTTTTTTTATTTTCTTACCTTTATTTTCTGCCTTCCATTTTCATTTCTGATTTTGTCCCAACTGAGTCTATCCTTAGGTCCCCCTCTCACTGCCAAACTAGTTTAAACCATCCCCAACAGTACTAGCAAAACGTCCCGCAAGGAACTCAGTCCTGGCTCTGTTCAGGTGCAACTCGTCCGGCCTGTACAGGTCTCATGTCTCCCAGAGCTGGTCCCAATGTTCCAGGAATCTAAAGCTCTCCCTCCTGCATCATTTTTCCAGCCACACATTCATCTGTCTTATCCTTCTATTTCTGTGCTCACTTGCGCGTGATACTGGGAGTAATCCAGAGATTACTACTTTTGAGGTCCTGCTTGCTAATTGCTTCCCTAGCTCCCTAAATTCTGACTTCAAGACCACATCCCTCTTTTTACCTATGTCGTTGGTTCTGATGTGGACCATGACTGCTGGCTGTTCTCCCTCTCCTTCAGGATGCTCTAAATCTGCTCAGTGACATCCTTGACCTTGGCACCAGGGAGGCAACACACCATCCTGGATTCATGTCTGTGGCCTCAGAAATGCCTGTCTGTTCCCCTGACTATTGAATCACCTATCACTATGGCTCTTCCAGTCTTTCCTGTATCGCCCTGTGCTGCTGAGCCACCTGTGGTGCCATGAACTTGGCTCTGGTTGCACTCCCCCAGGTGAAGCATCACTTTCCTCAGTATTCCGAACTGAATACCTGTTGGAGCGTGAGATGCACTCATGGGTCTCCCGCAGTAGCTGCCTGATTCTTTTTGACTATCTTCTGGTCACCCATTCCCTGTCTTCCTGCATACCCCTAAGCTGTGGGGTGACCACATCTATAAACGTGCTATCCATGTAGCTCTCATCCGCAAGAATGCTCAGTGTCATCCTCAGTGTCGCCAGCTGCCGCTCAAGTTCAAAAACCTGGAGCTCAAGCTGCCGCAATTGACGACACTTCCTGCACTAATGGTTCTCCAGGATACGGGAAGTATCCTGAAGCTCCCACATAGCACAGGAGGTGCATACTCGAGGTTGAAGCACCCATGTCATTTCTTTATTTATTGGTTGACCCTTTGTTACAGATTAAAAAAAACCTTACCAATACTACAACACATTAGAATTATTAATAAAACCTACTAGTACTGATAAATCCTACTAAAAGTCAGTACAGGTTACTAGTTAAAATAAACCTTAGCCAAAAAAATACTCACCAGCTACTCACTTGTTCCTTATTATTATGTTACGACCAGGTGAGAAAGGTGTCTAGGGGTCCCTCTCAGCCTTCAC
Source organism: Heterodontus francisci (assembly GCF_036365525.1). Classification (NCBI taxonomy): domain Eukaryota; kingdom Metazoa; phylum Chordata; class Chondrichthyes; order Heterodontiformes; family Heterodontidae; genus Heterodontus; species Heterodontus francisci. The sequence goes on from NC_090373.1 coordinate 128,832,119, forward strand.
CTGGTCTTACTGTAACGGGGTTTAATTTTAAACCCACTGTATTTTTAGCTCCCCCTTGGTGAATCCTTGATCACTGCTTTCCAATTATAAGGCAAAGAAACCAGCACAAACAGGATAGACCTGCCCACTACTGACTCTACTGGGAAAAGAAAATTACCTCAGCAGGAGTAAAGACCCTAGGTAGCCATGGAAATGGGAAATCGGAAGAGAAACTTCCCCAAAAAAGAACCACTTGTTTATTGGGATGCCAAAAAGGGGCAATTTTAATAAGTTTTAGGATTTGTGAATGAATGAGAGAAATTCATGGGTTTTTCTGTATTTTATATTTTTTCTCAACCCTTTTAATGAAATGTGCTTTTCTCAGCGAGCATTTCAATCTGCTGGGTGTGGATCTGTCAATCTGTCATGCTAGGCCCCCACCTGCCAAGATTGAGTCACATCAATTTTGTCATGACCATTGATTTTTAACTGTTGTTGGAGTGAGGAAATGACTTGTTAAACAGATCAACCATGGCTGGAAAAAAACATTTACATACGAACAGATGTCAAAGGTGAGGAAGCACATTCCAGAGCCTGCTAAGCAGGATACAATCCACAAGGGCTAGGACTGGTTAGGCTTTTGACTTCAGGGGGATGAGTGGTTTTCTTTTTTCTGACTGTGGTGGAGGATTCTTTGCTAATCTCCCCTTTGTGCCAGAGGATACTCCTGCCTGCAGGTATTTGTGTAGACTCTACTGCACTCCCCAGTGGCACTTTGACTAGGCGAGGCATCACCCTCATGGTTTCTCTGCCCCCTGGAGGTCTTTCTTTTCTCTGCAAGTTCCTGTAAATGCGATTAGCAACTCTGGTTGTTTGCTTCTACTGTCTGCATTTACATATGATGATGTAGGGTCTAGCTTTTCACATTTTCTGGGGTTGGCTGACCGGACAGTAGGGGTTTTCATTTGGGATTCCTCCTGGACTTCCTTTAACCTGCCCTCTTGGTCACTTTCTTCCCTTCTCTGTCTAACCTTTTGCCAGCCGGGTGCCTGCCTGTCCCCTATAGTTCTTGGCGGGGGTCCCTTACAGTTCACCAGCCCTCTGCCGGAGGGTCCTCCTAACACTGGTACAGGACTTAGGGGTGCAGCTTTCACTGTAGGTTGGGGTTTCCCCTCAACCTGGCACATGTGGCAACTCCTGCAGTACTCCACCACATCTTTGTGGAGTTTTGGCCAGTCAAACTGCTGTCTTATACAGGCTTTGGTCTTTTGTATACTGGCATGTACAGCCACTGTAGTCTCGTGGGCCCTTCTTAATAGTTCTCTCTGGTACCTCTGTGGCACCACTAGCTGGTGAGCTACTGTCTACACCTTGCTTTCAGGTCTGTGAGGAGAACTCCATTTCCTCATCAGTACCTCATCGTTTAAATAGTAGCAATCAGGGACTCCCTGATTCACTTTCAGACTGGGCAGCCTATGCTAACTCTCGCAATACTGGGTTGGCTCGCTGAGCCTCAGCTAGGGAAAATCTATTTAATTCACTCCCTGGGTCTCCTAACTTTCCAAAGAAAGTCTCAGACAATCATACCTGGTCATCTGCCTGCAGTGCCAATTCAGTCTCCTCTGGGGGACCTGGTTTGATCATGGCCTGATCCACTACACATTCAGGGAAACTGCAGGGGTCCATCTCCTGCCACTGCCCTGTCTCTCTGACCTCCTGTGGTCTTTCTTTCATCACTGGGGGGGGGGCTACCACCTTCACCCCCCACCAGATCATTACCTAGGAGCAGGTCAACCCCATCCACAGGCAAACTAGGGACAATCCCTCTGGTCACTGGTCCTGAAACTTGGTCGCACGCCAGGTGCATCTGGTGTACAGGTATCGGCATGCACTGCCCTCCAATACCATTCACCACCATTCTGGTGTTCACTGCACTCTCTTGGGGAAAGGTCAGGCCTTTTCCCAGTAAAAGGGATCTAGTGGCC